>NC_073380.1:26439305-26789930 GCF_028641065.1 Leucoraja erinaceus | reverse complement strand
TTCACCAAGGAGAAGGGTATTGAATTATGTGAGGTAAGGGAAACTAGTAGAGTAGCTATGGATACTATGAGGTTCAAAGTAAAAGAAGTACTGACACTTTTGAAAAATATAAATGTGGATAAGTCTCCAGGTCCTGACAGGATATTCCCTAGGACATTGAGGGAAGTTAGTGTAGAAATAGCTGGGGCTATGACAGAAATATTTCAAATGTCATTAGAAACGGGAATAGTCCCCGAGGATTGGCGTACTGCGCATGTTGTTCCATTGTTTCAAAAGGGTTCTAAGAGTAAACCTAGCAATTATAGACCTGTTAGTTTGACTTCAGTCGTGGGCAAATTAATGGAAAAGATACTTAGAGATAATATATATAAGGATCTGGATAAACAGGGTCTGATTAGGAACAGTTAACATGGATTTGTACCTGGAAGGTCATGTTTGACTAATCTTCTTGAATTTTTTGAAGAGGTTACTAGGGAAATTGACAAGGGTAAAGCAATGGATGTTGTCTATATGGACTTTAGTAAGGCCTTTGACAAGGTTCCTCATGGAAGGTTGGTTAAGAAGGTTCAACTGTTGGGTATAAATGCAGGAATAGCAAGATGGATTCAACAGTGGCTGAATGGGAGAAGCCAGAGGGTAATGGTGGATGGCTGTTTATCGGGTTGGAGGCAGGTGACTAGTGGGGTGCCTCAGGGATCTGTGTTGGGACCTTTGTTGTTTGTCATGTACATCAATGATCTGGATGAACATGTGGTAAATTGGATTAGTAAGTATGCAGATGATACCAAGATAGGGGGTGTTGTGGATAATGAAGAGGATTTCCAAAGTCTACAGAGTGATTTAGGCCATTTGGAAAAATGGGCTGAAAGATGGCAGATGGAGTTTAATGCTGATAAATGATGTGACATACATGGTAAATGGTAGGGAATTGAAGAATACAGTTGAACAGAGGGATCTGGGTATAACCGTGCATAGTTCCTTGAAGGTGGTATCTCATATAGATAGGGTGGTAAAGAAAGCTTTTGGTATGCCAGCCTTTATAAATCGGAGCATTGAGTATAGAAGCTGGGATGTAATGTTAAAATTGTACAAGGCATTGGTGAGACCAAATCTGGAGTATGGTGTACAATTTTGGTCGCCCAATTATAGGAAGGATGTCAACAAAATAGAGAGAGTACAGAGGAGATTTACTAGAATGTTGCCTGGGTTTCAACAACTAAGTTACAGAGATAGGTTGAATAATTTAGGTCTTTATTCTCTGGAGCGCAGAAGGTTAAGGGGGGACTTGATAGAGGTCTTTAAAATGATGAGAGGGATAGACAGAGTTGATGTGGACAAGCTTTTCCCTTTGAAAATAGGGAAGATTCAAACAAGAGGACATGACTTCAGAATTAAGGGACAGAAGTTTAGGGGTAATATGAGGGGGAACTTCTTTACTCAGAGAGTGGTAGCGGTGTGGAATGAGCTTCCAGTGGAAGTGGTGGAGGCAGGTTCATTGGTATCATTTAAAATAAATTGGATAGGCATATGGATGAGAAGGGAATGGAGGGTTATGGTATGAGTGCAGGCAGGTGGGACTAAGGGGAAAAAAAGTTGTTCGGCACGGACTTGTAGGGCCGAGATGGCATGTTTCCGTGCTGTAATTGTGATGTTGTATGTTATTTGGTTCCCTGATAGGCCAATTGTTGGCTAGGGATAGTGTGATCCCAAGAGGGAACCAGCGTTGCAAACCTTGGACTGGTTACCCAACTTTTACGGCATGGGGGAGGGGGTGGGCGGGGGAGAGAGAGTGTAAGTTACCTAAAATTAAACAATTCAATGTTCATAGTGAACACAGACACAAAATGTTGGTGTAACTCAGCAGGTAAGTCAGATCTGGGATGAGAAACATAAAAAGCTGGAGTAAGTCAGCGTGTCAGGCAGCATCTCTGGAGAAAAAGAATAGGTGGCGATTCGAATCGGAACCATTCTTCAGACATCCTAATCGGAATTGAGTCTGAAGATGTCTCGTCCCGAAACATCACCTATTTTTCTCCAGAGATGCTGCTTGACTCGCTGAGTTACTCCAGCTTTTTGTTTCTGTCTTCGTTTTAAACCAGCATGTGCAGTTCACTCCTTTACACGGGTCTCTGGAGAACCTTGATTGGTAGCGTTCCGGACCCTGCTTCGGAAAGGCATCGATCGCTGGTCGGCGAGGACTCCGAGCTGTATATCTCAAAGAAGTACATGTGAAAAATTTCTCACGGACCATAAAAATGCGGGACCTTTCAGTAAAGTCCCTTTTAAAGATTATAGTTATTTTCTTGAATCTCATTAACATCTCATGAATAAGTTGATGTCCATATGCGGATGCAAATCTTTATTTTTAAATTCAATCCCACAGAAGATAATTTTTACTCTCCTTCTGTCCCCTCTGTCGAGCTTCCGCGTTCACCGTTCGCAGGAGTTCCCACGGTACACGCAAGAGTCAGTACGGATATCGCACTGGCCACTACGTGCATATAATGTTGCAATGTTCAACCACAAGTGTACAAGTCACTCTTGGAGAAATTCAAGCTTGTTTGAATTTTCTCTCGAGTCACCAAGTTACACGAGCACCTGCCGTTAGCGCCACGGTGGCCCACGGTGGTCCACGAATGCCGTACGGTTATCGCAAGATGTTCCCACGATGTTCAGCCTGGTTAACTCTTGCGTCAACTCGCCCCGTGAAAAAGGGGTTTAACTGGATTGAATGCAACATAAAAGCTTTTCACTGTATCTCGGTACACGTGACAATAATAAACTAACTTAAACAAATGTCTTGACTTGAAAACATAGTGTGGGACTAAATCCTTGATACTTTATGCAGCAGCATTGAAGAAGTACCTTCATCAGAAAGCTGCAGCCGTCCACCTCCTTGTCGAGGGCAATTAGAGATGGGCCAACATAAATGAAACATACATGAATGAAAAACGTTCGCTGTATATGACTACATATATCACACTCTGAAATGTCAAGTAAGTTGTTTATGTTCAATGCCAACTAGAGATGGGCACTAATTGCAGGTTCTGCTAGCGAAGGCCTCCTTTCATGAAGAATTTTTAAGAAAGCTTTGGCAAAATTTGAAATTTGTGGTAGTATTCTCTAAATTTCCTTGTGGCTTTGTTTGTCTTTCAAATCTGCTCTAAAAATAATTAAGAAATTGAATGAAAGTCAACATACTGATTTCTCCTTCACAACCCAGGGAAACTCTGTGAAATGACTGTGGACAATGGAGCACATTCTCTCTACGATCGCGTTGCTTTCATTCCACATCCCAAAGACGTGCGGCTTTATAGGTTAATTGGCCGCTGTAAAATTGCTCCTAATGTGTAGGGCGTGGATGCAATAAAGAAACTAAAGTGGGTTGACGTGGAACAAATGTGAATGGACGATTGATGGTCAGGGTGGACTTGGTTGGCCAAGAGCCTGTTTCCATTGCTGCATCTTACAATTCAAAACCAATGATTTTGAACAGAAAGATCAACCCTGGCTGTATCAGGATGGGTGCAACACTGGACATGAATGAAGAGCAAGATCAAAAGGAGGCTTGCCAGCTTCAGTGGATAGATGAGAATCAAGTTGAATCAAGTGGGAAATGGCCCTGGTGAAAACAATTAGAATGTTACAGGAGGAAAGAAAGTGAGGAGTAAGCAAAAGAGTGCAGAGATAGAAAGACTTGTAATTGACACAAACTGATGGAGTAATCAGTGGGACAGGCAGCATCTTTGGAGAGCATGGGTAGGTGACATTTCTGGTTTGGATTCTTCTTCAGACCGATTGTGGTGGGGTGGGGAGAAGAAAGCTGGAAGAGAGGTTGAGTAGGACAAAGTCTGGCAAGTGATGGGTGGATACAGAAACTTCACCTCTCTATGTTCTCCAGAGATGTTGCCTGGCCCGCTGAGTTACTCAAGCACTTTGTGTCTTTTTATATAAACCAGCATCTACAGCTCTTTATGTCTCGTGTAAAGTGCTTGGGTGTTGATTGGGAATTATTTAAGTGGCAGAAAAGACTGAACAAACGTTAGAAGATAATTATAGGAAAACAAGAGGGCACTTTTACTCCAGTCAATCCTGACATTTGACTAGAAATGAGGATTTAATCCCTATTATGTTGTAGTGATTTTCATTTTTGATGAAAATCCCAGAAAGAAAATATAGGTACAGGAGAGGAGCATGTGATAGAAGTGGGAAGGGTGCATGCAAACCCTACACACACAGAGGGATGATACATTGATAATTTAGTTCAGTTTAGTTTCATTTTGTTCATTGTCACATGTACTGAGGTACAGTGGTGTATCTGCTGTTTCAGACAACCAGAGACCCTGGCTCAACTCTGACCTTGGGCACTGACTGTGTGGAGTTCAACGTTCTCCCTGTAACTGCAAGGGTTTAGGCTGACTACTCTGATTTCCTACCACAAACCAATGACGAGCAGTTTGGTAGATAAATTGCCCATAGTGTGTAGGTAACATTAGAATATAGGCAACCTGACAGAAGTGTGGGGAGAATTAAACAAGATTAGTGTAATTAGGTGCCTGATGGTTGGTGCGGACTTGGTGCACTGAAAGGCCTGTTTCCATTCTGAATGACCCAATGATGCCCATGATTTTTATGACAAAGAAAAATCAGTGGCACATTGGCCTGCTGGCAGATTAAAAGGAAATAAGATCTGTGTCTGTATATACAGCTTCTCAGCATGACATTGTAATAGAGAATTCTCCATCCAAGTACAAGTGCAAACCATTTAATGTTGAAAATATCGTCACTCTTTTGACAGACAGCAGATCATTTGCTAAATCCCGAGGTTTTGAAAGTTAACACTGAAGAGAGATGGCTGCAAAGTACCCGTGGAAAAATAATGTGCTTCACCCTTCATTAGAAGAGTACTGTTTGTTCTCGTGGTGATACAGGAACAGATTGTTCCAGAAGACATTCATCACTCTTTGAGGTCTTTATTGTGTAGAATGAAGCAGGATAGATTGATAATGGGGGTGAAGAAGATGGCCGATGACCAGAAAGTAAGAGATTATGACTTAATACCCTGGTGTATTAAGCCATTTCTTTTTATGCTGAACAGTCTGCAACCTTCGTGTGATCTGGGATGACACTCAATAGTGTACTTCTTGTGGCAAAAATGGGAATGATAAATGATTCTAATTGTAGAGACAGCAAAGGAATAAATGAGAAATTACCCCTCACATTAAGGAAAGGTTGTTTTTTGTAAACTGCTGATTTTTGTAAAATGTATCTTATAGTCATTACATTACAGTGATGTCACACAGAGGATAGTGGGTATATGAAACGAGATGTAAGATGAGGTCATTGAGGCAGATACTATAACAACATCTAAAAGACATTTGCTGGAGTAACTCAGCGGGACAGGCAGCATCTCTGGAGGGAAGGAATGGGTGATGTTTCGGGTCGAGACCCTTCAGAATAAGAGTGGGCAGATGCCACCAAGTGGCGGGGGTGGGTGGAGGTTGGATGGTGGTAATTTGAGGCATAAGAGGCTGTAATTGTTGGAATATAAAGGTGATGTGGAACTAGATAAGGGAGGGATAGTGGGCAGAGGGGACCATTTGGGGGAGGAGATTAAGAGAACCTGAAGGTGTGGTGTGTGGGTGACAGGCAGATGGAACCAAGTAAGGAGGGGAATTAAAATTGGTTGGGAGGGAGAGATGTGCAGAAGGAGAGAGAAAGGAACACAAGGCGTTTGGGTTGCCTGAAATTAGAAAAGACAAAGCTAATACAATTGGGTTCTAAACTACCCAAGATGCTGTTCTTCTCGGTTTGGCCTTACTCTGACAATGGAGAAGGTCAAGGACTGACAGGCTGGTGTGGGCCTGAGAAAGGGGTTTTGAAATAACATGCGACAAGTAAGTCAGGATGGCCACTGTGGCAGAGCGTAAGTGTTCCACAAAGCGGTTTCCTCGCCCACACTTGGTCTCACTGATGCAGTACGAGCTACATCAAGAACAACAAATACAGTAATAAAGTTAGAGGAGGTGCATGTGAATTTGTGCCAATACATCAGGGAGCTTACAGACTCATGTAAGAAATATATTGACTGTAAAAGTCACGGAATATCTCTTTGTTCACTATTCCTTCAAAGATAACAGGAAGATTATGTGATAAGAAATATAAGCAGTGGGAAGCCATTTAGACCCTTCACCACCCCCAGATCCCTCACCTTTCCCATCAAACAGTTGTCTGTGTCCGTAACAGCAATAAATGCTGAAATCTAAGCACAGAAGATGATGTGGAACTAGATAAGGGAAGGATGATGTGCAGATGGAACTATTTGGGGGAGTTTCTAGGAGAACCACAAGGTGTGGTTCTCACTGATCTGTTCTGTCTGACCTCAATTATTCCTCATTCCCAACAATCAAAATATTTATCTATCAGCCTTGAATATATGCAATAACTTTATCCATAGCTCTCAAGACAGAGAACTTCAAAGTTTCAGAACCTGCTGAGAGAAGAAATTTCACCATCTCCATCTCATCAAGTTCCAATCCTATTTTTGTTCAACCACTCTATGATTAGAAACTTAGAAACATAGAAAAATGCGTGCAGGAGTAGGCCATTCGACCCTTCGTGCCAGCACCGCCAATCAATATGATCATGGCTGATCATCCAAAATCTGTATTCTGTCCCTGTTTTTTTCCCCATTTCCCGTGATTTTGTTAGCCCTGAGTTCTTGAAAACTCACTGTTGAAAACATCCAGTGAATTGGGCTCCATTGCCTTGTAATGTTCTCCGGATGGACAATAAATACTGCCCAATCAGTATCAACCACATCTGAAGAATAAACGTAGAGGAACGACACACAACAAAGTAAATATATGTATCGCTCATATTTAGCTTGGGCAGCTTACAACCAAGCAGTATGAATATTGATTTATCTGATTTCAAGTAACCCTGGCATCCCTCTATCTCTGTCCGTCCCCCACCCTAGTCAGCCTGCTAATTTTGTTGTTCGTATCCCTTTGTTATCACCACTTCCATAGCCAACAATGGATCATTGTGGGCTCCACCTTAGCTGGGTCATCGGTGCCAGCGCTGATTTGTTCTGTACCTTTTCATACCTCTAGGTTCTCCCTCTCCCCTGACTCTCAGTCTGAAGAGGTTGCCATCAAAAGACATTGAGTGTCTTGCAATATCTACTTTGTACAGAATAGAGCAACTTGCTAACAGGATCTGTTTACGTGCAGATTTAATGGGTACAGCAGTAGGTGATACTGAAATCCAGTGAAAAGCAAAGATCCTAGAGCAAAGCTAAATAGTACACTCCTGTGAAAACCAATGGGCTGACGTGTAGAATGCAACGTAGCGGAACGTCAGCCTTTTCGTCGGCCATTTCAGTAGACCCGACCCGACCCAACCCGACCTGACTTTGTATATCCCAAAGATCCTATAGCTTGCTATTGGATCTTTGGTATATCCCTCTCGCAGTGTAATCAGCGTTGTAGGGGAACAGTTTGTGTGTGCGATATAGTGTTAGATTCATGATTCATAATTCTGCTATTTTTTGTGAATGATTAATATGTTAATAAATTATAATTATGTTAATTTTCTTTTTTAATGTTTTGGATTCAAAGCCCCGGGATTGGGATCGGACTGTGCAAGGGTGGAGGGGACACTGAGGGCAAATAGGATGTGCCCACACGGCAGTGTGAAAGGGGAGACCTTTCCAATCCACTGGGGTACGAGCCCGACCCCCACCAAACTGCTGCAGCACTGGGGTGGCCGAACAAAAGAGCCGTTCCAGCACTTAGCCATGTTGGCAGAAAGAGGAATAAATGTCCGACAGTCAGTGACGCAGAGGAGTAGTGAAGAGCAGACCGGTCCGGTGTTTGGGAGCCGGGCAGCGAGCGTGATGGAAGAAAAAACCGAAGGGCCGTCTGTTCTCAGCTTCGGATCTCATGTCCGCCCTCTTTCCCTCCCATCAGTGAGTCTCTTTAATGGGGGGGCAGAGAGGCAGAGAGAAAATGAGGAGAAGATTTTCACCAAAGATCTTTGATTTTTACGAGGATGTTTCCGTAACTGGCTTCTGTCTCCAGACTAGTATCTTTGCTCGGCTATGGCAGACAAAGATGGCGAAGACGGAAGACGGTTACGGACATGGGGCCGAAGATTATCCATGAATCTGCCCATGAATGTACTACGTCTTTTTTGTCGAGTGCACTATCTTGCTTTGCGATAGGATCTTTGGTGATAAGCATGAATTTCATTAACACCCCGAGTTCCTGCATTGTAGGCCAGTGGTGAGTCTACCTCCACAGGGAGTAGGTGATGAGAATAATCTCTGAAGAAGCTGAACTTGTTACAATAGGTAAACAAATGGGAAAAGTGATAACACAACTTAAAGAGATGCAACCTGAAAATCCAGAGACAAAAAAGATTCAGTTCATTCTGGGACCTGTACACACCAGCTCTGGTCTTCCTAGTTGTTTCTGAGAGGCTTCTCCATGGAAAGATCCCCTGACAGTGCCAGTTTAGTTTGGTATAGTTTAGTTAATTGTCTACTAAGGTACAGTGAAAAGCATTTTTGGCTTTTTTGTTATTGCATGCTATCCAGTCAGTGGAAAGACTACATATGATTACAATCAAGCTGTCCCTAAGTGTAAGATACAGGATAAAGGGAATAATGTTTAGTGCACAATAAAGTTTGATAAAGTCCGATTAAAGATAGTCTGAAAATTTCCACCGAGGTAGTTGGCAGGTCACGACCGCTTTCAAGATGGTGATAGGATGGTTCACTGATAACAGTGGGAAGAAACTATCCCTGAATCTGGAGGTATGCGTTTTCAAACTTGCCTAATGGGAGAGGGAAGCAGTGGTAGTGACCGTCTTAGGTTATGTTGATGGCCTTGCAGAGGCAGCATGAAATGTAGATGGAGTCAATGGAAGGAATTGGTTTACGCGATGGTTTGGGCTGTGCCCATAATTCTCAGCAATTTTCTGCGGTCTTTGATGGAGTTGTTTCCAAACCATGCTGCGATGCATCATGATAAAATGCTTTACTCATAAAGTAAATATATTTATGAGTAATATATATACATATTTTACATATATAAATGTAAAAATATATTTTACATATTTTATACATATTGTATGTATAATGCAATATACATATATAATATACATGCTTTCTGTACCAGCTGTGAATGAGGGGCCATGACTGGAAAGTTACAAGTTACAGGTAACCTTGCAGGCAATGGTTCCTGCACTCAGATTCAGCATTCAAATCAATCGGGGGAGCAGGCTTATTGATTCACCTTAGAGATCCAACTTGGCCTCCTGTACCCTTGGCCCATTGACCCTTAAGCAATTGAACATTTAGTTCAATATTTTAGCAGGTTTGTTCATGCAGTTACAACCATTTTGTCCACAACAGTTAAAACGGGTGACACAAAGTGCTGTAGTAAATCAGCAGGCCAGGCAGCATTTCAGGAGAACATGGATAGGTGGCATTTTGGGTCAGACGAAGAACATCATGTCCAGAACATCACCTATCCATGTTCGTCAGAGATGCTGCCTGACCTGCTAAGTTGCTACAGCACTTTGTGTCTTTATGTTTTATAAACCAGCATCTGCAATTCCCCATTCCAGAAAGAAAAGGCTTGCATTTATTTGTCAAGCTCTAAAGCCAATTATATTCACATAAGATAACAAAAAGTTAAAAAGTCGATATATCAGTGCGCCCAAACAAATAATCTAGGAATAGTGTTTTTCAAACCCATGAATATTAAGGTGAACTTATTTGTTAGCTGATCTTGGGATCAATAAATACTTTATATGTGCGGTGATAGGAGATAAATTAACCTGGATTCTCTGTAGAACCTGCCTGCATTTTGGCATAATTGCTTATTTTGGTGATTGAAGATGAAATTTAAGCAGTAGAAACCATGGCAGGGAATTAGAAATAAAAATAAACAGAAAATATTGTAAATGCACTGCAGGTCAGGCAGCACCTGTGGACAGAGAAACGGGTTTAATGTTCTAAGGTGACAAACAATAGAAATTTGTCTCTAATTTTAAGTAACTTCTACGATCCCCCTCCGCCCTATGCCCCTTCCCCCACCTTAGTGGTTTAACCAGTTCCACATTTCATCACGTTGTATCACTCTTAAGATCATACCTTCCCTCGCCAACAATGGCCTTACCAGGACACCTGAAGTCATTCGTGGTCAGCCATGATTGTTCTTGGTCTTTTTCCTCCGCTTCCCCCCCCCCCCCCCCCCCCCCCCCCCCCCCCCCCCCCCCCCCCTCCTTCCGCACCCCCTACATTCAGTCTGAAGAAAGTTCACGACCCAAAATGTCACTTGTCCTTTTTGTCCAGAGATGCTGACTGACCCACTGAGTTAGTCCAGCACTTTGTGCCTATCTTTACCAGCATCTGCAGTTCTTTGTTTCTACAGCCCAACTTTTTCTGATTCTGTTCGGCACAACTGCCTCCTGATCTGCTGTCGAATTTGTTTTTTATCTTGTTACAGATCATGAGATTATATACAATAAAAGAAAAGAAAAAAAGCTGTAAGGGCATTTACAGCTGGAAAACAACACATGTAAGTACTTCATTCAGCGAAGCAAAGTGACTCACCAGTGTGACACAATGTAGAATTGCTCATCATTTTGTTTTCATTTGCAAAGACAAGTTGCACTGATTGAATTAAGTGAACCCAAGTAGAACTACTGCATTTCATTTGAGCAATTGGAGCAAAATGATTCGCATTCATTTATTCAGATTGAAGGGCTTTATCCCTGTGCGAGAGAGATGGCAGCTATCTTTCGTGTTATCTCTGGGTTATAACTGTCCATGGGGGAATGGTGTCCCATATTGTCGATTGTCAGCTATAACTGAAACTGGGTGGTGAATCTGTGGAATTCTTTGCCACAGAAGACTGTGAAGGCAAAGTCCCCCCCCTCCCCGGACACTCCTTCCAATATATTTATTGCTCATATTCTATGTTCGCTCTTCTGGGGAGATGCTAACCGCATTTCATTGTTTCTGTACTGTACACTGCACAATGACAATAAACTTTGAATCTGAATCAGTCAGTGGATATATTTAAAGGGCCTGTTCCACTTGGGTGACCTAAGCTACGAGTTTGGAAGTTTGCCCTTGACTCAAACTCGCAGCATGGTCGACACAAGGTCGTAGGAGGTCGTATGAGGTTGCAGGAACTCTCCTTCATGCTCAAGTTAGGTTCCCGCCTACTCGCGGCCTCAGCTAGGTCGCGGAAAATGTTTCAGAATGTTGAAAAATTTTCCGCGAGTAAAATTTGGTTGGCATGGGTCTTTTTCACTCGTAGTGCAGTGGAGTGGGGACACTATTTACTTACAGGCACTCGAGGGCAGCCATAGGCCATCTCCCTCACTGACCAGCCATTTTGATTGGCTCATTGGAGTTTCATGACCTAGGAAAACTGACTGGTAGGTAAAATGCCCGCTAAACTTTATTATCTATATTACTAAAGCTAAGATCTTGACCACTTTCTGACTTTCTGTTTCGTGACTTCTGGGAGAACGCCACCACTTATGGCCGTTATTTTTGGCCACCTCGCTCAGAGTCCCCCTCCACCGGATTGGACGGGAGGAGTTTTCCCATCGATGAAAAATTAGAGAGTTATTAATGTTTTGAAAAATGTCACAATTCTCTCTTCTGCCCCCGCTGGCGGCAGGGGAGAGGGACTATAAAACTTGGAAGTGTCATGCCTCACTCAGTCTCTGCGAGATGGAGGAAGTGAGAGGGTCACAGCTCTCTGAGCTGTGAATAACACTGAACGCATGTCTACTCGACGGTGAGTCTCCTCAATGTGGTTGTAAAGTGTTTGCCAAATTGTTTGTCTTGGCTTTTAAAAGTTTTCAGAAATGTATTGGTTGTAAAGTGTTTGCCAAATTGTCTAGGCTATTAAAAAGTTTTCAGAAAATGTATTGGTTGTAAAGTGTTTGCCAAATAGTCTGTCTTGATTTTTAAAATAGTTTTCGGATGGATAAAGCTGGAATAACATTTTATTAATTCAGGACTGTTTAATTGCAAAATTGGCGCTCATTCCATGACTTCCGCTTAATGGCAAGATGGCGCCGATGACGTCATTTCCAGTTGGTGCTGGCGCAGAGTGGTTCATTTCCGGTTTGTGGAGAAGAAGCGAGAGGGTCACGTCAAGATGGTGCTGCGTGCAGAAGACAGAAGACTGCGTGAATAATTCAAGAGAGCTGCTCTGTCTATGGTGAGTATGTTTGTTAACACGTTATGACACGTTTTTGCTTCAGCAGCAGCCTCTACAGGAGGCTTTAAACGTGTGTCTGTGTGTGTCTGTGTCTGTGTCTGTGTCTGTGTCTGTGTCTGTGTCTGTGTCTGTTTTTTTTAGGTGATAATAAAATTTTAAAATCGCCCATGGTTGTGAAGTTCAAAAGGAAATGCTTATGAAGCTAAAATTATCATTAAAAAATCTCCACTTATGAGTGGTGTGTGGAAAAGTAAGTTTTCTATCATTGAGATGTATATTTTGGCAAATAATAAAATGTCCTGACAGCTTAAACACCCACTCCCTTTCAATAAGGTATTGTCAATTTGCTGAGATTGATTATGTCCAATTAACAGCTAACAATTATGCCATTCCTTGGTTTACGATATTTTTTTTAACGATAACTTTTGCTTCAGAGGCATTTTATTTTTTATGTAAAAACCCACTTGAGAACCATGGGCGATTTAAAAATTTTATAGTCAGATTTAACACTTCTGAAACTTTTTAGCTGTTTCTCAATGTGGATGTTACAGTTTTTCAGTTTACAAAAGTCGGACATGACTCCAGAGGTCGGGCATGTCAGTCAGTCCACAAGCCGTGATTTAGTCTGTCAGTCCAGAGGCTATGAGTGAGCGAGTCAGTCAGTCCAGAGACCATGAGTTAGTCCCAAGACATTGTGTGAGTCCAGAGGCCATGAGTAGGTCGCTCACCGCCCCCCACCCCCCCACTGACATCACCCACATCAAGACGCTGCCCTCCACCTGGCTATAGGTTGTGTCCCCTCCTGAATCCACACCCATCCCCCGCTGCAGGACACCCCCCTCCATCATCATCCCACGAGAGCCCCCACCTAAAGCTGTCCCCCTTCCTTGGCTGCAGGACGTTTGCCACCTCCCCACCCCACCACGACAGCCCCAACTCAAAAAAATGTTTTGCACAAATTCTTCAGTGAGTCCAGAGGATTGAGAATTACAACAAAACAATGGAATTCTTTAATTTGCCACAAACAAGAAATGGAAGGATGCATGTTGGTGACGACAATCCAGAATTGCTGCAGGAATTGCAATACGATAGAACTGAACAACAGCAATTTGTTGAGGAGAATGGGTCTCTGCTGAATGCTGAGCAGAGAGCAGTGTATGCACTTAATTTAACAGAAGGTGAAGACATTCCCCTTCAGCAGACCCAATTCCCCATTCAATCAAGTTTTGCTATGACGATCCATAAAGCACCAGGACAAACAATGCAGAAGGTGTTGATCTACCTCGACAAACCGGTATTTCAGCATGGAAAACTATATGTGTGTCTTAGCCGAGGAAAGATGAAGAGAAATGTCAAAGTTTTCCTAAAGGATGGAACATCGACCAAGAATGTTGTCATTAAAAGCGTGCTTCGTTGAATGATGACTTCTGAGATAAATTCTCAGATTTTCTTTGTTAAAATTTGACCGCTCAATCTCTCTATATTTAAATTGTCTATTTTTTTATCAACAGCAAAGAGACATAAAGACGCAGTGAGCAGCAACAAGTGACACAACAAGAAAGAACTTAATAATTCTCATCTTTAACATTTAAATTGTATTTATATTTTAAGAGTCATTCACATTTTAAACTTTAATAAATCCTTTTTCCACTTTTCATGCCGGCATGTTCTTCATCACAATGGGAACATAATGGGCAGGAATGGCTGCTCTGTGGGAGAGCCACTAAGAGTGCATGGGGGGAGGTTGTAGGGAGTTGGACTGAATGGGTGGGGGGTGGGGGAGGGAATGGTAAAGAACAGAGGGGGGGGGGGGGGGGGGGGGGGGGGGTGAGGGGGAGGGGAGGGGTGACTGAGTGAACTGTCAGCGTACCAGACGTGAGTGACTGCACTACCAGCCCACGAGCCGTGAGTTAGTGAACTGCCAGCCCACCAGCTGTCAGTGACTGAACTGCCAGCCCACCAGCCATGAGTGACTGCACTGCCAGCCCGCCAGCCATGAGTAAGTGAACTGCCAGCCCACCAGCCATAAGGGACTGAACTGCCAGCCCAATAATCCATTGACTCCACCCTCTCCCTCTTCTCTCTCACAGAGTCTGTCACCTGTTTTGGGCAGAATTTCTGGCAGACTGCAACTGCCAGCCTGCCAGGGCTGGGGGACTACTGCCAGGCCCCAGTGGCTGAGCTGCCTGGCCTCACTGCCAGCCCAAGAATCCATTTAGCCCACAATGTCCATACTAGCCCTCTTGAAACCAGTACCATCAGCCCGCAACACCCATACTAGCACAACAGAAAGCCCCCCCCCCCCCACCACTGGCCAGCAATATTGGAATTGGTGGAGAGGTGGAATATTGCGTTGGGTCTCCAGCCCTCCCGTGTGATGCTGGGACCCAATGGGTCCCAATTAGTCTAGTACTTCTTAAAAGTGTCTCCACTCCTCTCCCCCCCCCCCCCCCCTCTCTCCCTTCTCTCTTCCCTTCTCTCTCTTCTCTCTTCCCTTCTCTCTTTCTTCTCTTTCTTCCCTCTCTCTTCCCTTCTTCTTCTCTCTCTTCCCTCTCTCCTTCTCTCTTCCCCCCCCCCCCATGCTCTTTAAAGGACTTATGGTACTCTGTGGCTGCCGTTTACCTTCATCTTCATCGTGCAGACAGCGCTCCTCCACTTTCCCTGGCCCCCACCTTCGCGATGTGTTTGTGTGTGTGTGCACGCGGTCGGTAGATGCAGCTCACAGTTCGGTCGATCCAGCTCGCGGCTTCGACGCAGCTGGTCGATCCAACTCGAGGCTATCCAGGAGAGTGCCCTCGAGCTTGAAGGTCGAAGACACTCTTCTGGACTCGCGGATTGGGTCGCCCATGTGGGACAGGCTCTTAAGGCAGAGATAGATAGATTCTTGATTAGTACAGGTGGCAGAGGTAACGGGGAGAAGGCAGGTGAATGTGGTTAGGAGGGAGAGATTGATCAGCCTTGATTGAATGGTGGAGTAGACTTGATGGGCCGAGTGGCCTAATTCTACTGGTATCACATGATCTTATTAACTGAGTAAGGATTCACTCCAATCAACTAACCGTCACTCTGTGAAACAACGGGTTGTTTTCAAATACAAAGTTTTTTTTAACAGCTGAAAATATATTTTTGTTACTGCAAGCTAAAAACACTTAAGGCTGTTTATTACATTGTTTAATAGAGCGTCATTGCACAAATGTTGATTGAAGCAATTGCTTGTCAATTTCTATGATCTCCCACAGTATCACTAGCAGCCTGTGTTCTTAAAGAGACCATGGTGCCTGATTACTGGAAAGCATCAGCACAGATCAGCTCGCTATCCTTTGGGATGGGCATTACAAAAGATATAGATGCTCAAATACAGGGACATGTCTGTAATAGGTTAGCCTCCTCCAGTAGTTCACGGTGTTCTCTGCCTTTCACAACTCTGTGGAAATTGAAGAGACAATGCCAGCATTAAATGGTGACATCTATCTATTATAAATTATGACTCCTTGGCTATGATCTGCTCAACACACTCATTTCCCTCAATTCCTTTGCTTAAATGACCTTCTCCTCAGTAAATAGAGATGAGAAGTATTCATTTAGCACCAAGCCGATTTCCTGCGTCTCCACACCTCTTAGATGCTTAAGGACCTATTCTCTGCCTTGTTATGCTTTTAATAAATAAATATTTTATTTTATCTTGTCTGTCATAGCTATCGCATTTCCCCTTTTTGCCCTCCCAATCCCCTCTTGAGTACACTTTGACGTTTACTTCTATTCCTCAAGGGATTTGCTTGATCCCAGTTACTTATACCTGAAACATGCTTCCTTTACTTTTTGACTGGTGCCTCGATATCTTTCTTCAATCAGGGTTTCTTAAATATTTCCGTTCTAGCAGGAACACAGAAACATAGAAAATAGGTGCAGGAATAGGCCATTCGGCCCTTTGAGTCAGCACCGCCATTCAGCAGGATCATGGCTGATCATCCAAAATCAGTACCCCATTCCTGCTTTTTCCCCATATCCTTTGATTCTTCTGTCTCTGATCTCTTCCAGTCTTACCTTTAAAATCCTTTCACTTGCCAGATGATCCTTTATCTATAAAGAGCATCTCCCAGTGACATTCTGAAAATTCTTATCTAACATCATCTAAATTTTACTTGTCCCATTTAAGTACTTTAACTTGTCTTAACTTTTCCCAGAACTATTAAACTATTACAAAAGCTTTATAGTAACTGGTCCCAAAGTGCTCCTCTACTGTCACCTCAACCACTATTCCCTAGTAGGAGATCATAAATTCATACATCATATGAGCAGAATTAGGCCATTCGGCCCTTATTGGTGTCTATTCCACCATTCAATCATGGCTGATCTATCTTTCCCTTTCAACCTCATTCTCCTGCCTTCTCCTCATAACCTTTGACTCCCTGAGGTCCAGTATTTTGCCTGCTAGTAGAGCCAAACAGGTTAGATACATGAATAGAATCAAGTCAAACTCAAATACAATAAATATAGCAAATGAGAAGACACAGAGTGCAGAATATAGTTCCCAACATTGTAGCGCATCAGTGTCATAGATAAAGTCTAATGTCCTCAATGCAATAGTGGTGAATCAGACAGTAACCGAACATGTGGAAGGACCATTCAGAAGCCTAATAACAGAGGGGAAGAAGCTGTTCCTGAGTCTAGTGATGCATTCCTTAAAGCTTCTACAATTCCAGCCGGGAGTAGAAGGAGTGAGTGGGGTGGACACCTCTTTGATTATGTTGGCTATTTTTCTGACGCAGTGTGAAGTGTAGATGGAGTAAATGATGGGAAGTCTGGATTACCATCATTCTTTTACCACCATGGAAAAGGTTCTGATAGTATTCTGCAGAAGAGAAGCATTTTGAACCAAGGTGGCTTGTACCTTGGATTCTTCTCTGTCAGCCAGTACAGGCAGTTAACAAATCTGGAATCTGGAATCGGAGGTAGAGGGGAGTCTTGATAAAAGTATATCATATTATTAGGCATGAATAGGGTAGACAGAACCTTTTTCCCAAGGTATAAATGTCCAGCACTGGAAGGCATAGATGTAAGGTGAGAGGGAGAAAGTTTAAAAGAGATGTTTAGGGCATGTTTTTTTGCACAGAAAGATGAGCAACTGGAACGCACTGCCAGGGTTGGTAGTGGAGGCAGATACGATAGTGGAATTAAATAAGCTTCTGGATAGGCACTTGTAAGTTCAGGAAATTGTGGTATATGGAATTACGTACAGGCGGATGACATCATATTAACTTGGCATTGTGTTTGTTACAAGCATTGTGGGTTGAAGGGCCCGTTACTGTGCATATACTATATTCTGTACTGTTCTATATTCTGTGCTACATTAATGACTTAACTATGGCATAGAGAAAGCAAATCCCAATCTCTTATGACAAATAACATAAAAACTAGACTAAGTGGGACCCATTGGGTCCCATGTTCACACAGGAGGGCTGGTCCCCTAACGCAATATTTCAAATCTCCACCAATTCCAATTCCAAGCTTAGTCACTCAGGTCTGGTGGGCTGGCAGCTCAGTTACTCAGGGCTAGTGGGCTGGCAGCTCAGTCACTCAGGCCTGTTGGGCTAGCAGCTCAGAAACTGCCAGAATTTCTGCCCAAAACAGGTGAGAGACTCTGTGAAAGAGAAGGGGGAGAGGGTGGAGAATCAATTAAAAAAAAATTTCATCTTTTTCTGCAGATCACAGCAATGAAGGAGGAAAGTCTATTCTGGCCTGGATCTCACATGGAGCCAATGAAGGGAGGGAGAAAAATACTGGGGTGAGGTTTAATGCTTGCAGGGGGAATGCTTACTGATGGGCCGAAGTGACTCCTCCTAGGCTAGTACAGGCCTGATGGGCCAAAGGGACTCTTTAAAAAAAAATCTGTGTGAAATCTCAGTGAAGGGCATTTTTACTGGACTTTTCCTGGCCTGGCACGGTCCTTTTGGGCCAAAATGTTCATCCTGGGCTAATACGGGCATTTTGGGCACAAGGGACGTTTCTCGGCTAATAGGGGCCTTGTGGGCCGAAAAGAGTGGTTTCAGGCAGGCCAAACAACTCATTTCATTTTCATTTTGTTTCCATTTCCGTTTCAGTTTGAAGCACAGGGCAGGCCAAACAACTAATTTCATTTTCATTTCATTTCCATTTCCATTTCAGTTTCAAGCACAGGGCAGGCCGAACAACTCATTTCATATTCATTTCCATTTCCATTTCAGTTTCAAGCACAGGGCAGACCAAACAACTCATTTCATTTTCATTTTCATTTCCATTTCCATTTCAGTTTCAAGCACAGGGCAGGACAAACAACTCATTTAATTTTCATTAAGGGCTAACAAATAATTTATTGCAAGTACATTGCAGACTCACAGTTCAGCAGACTCACAGTTCAGTTGACTCGCAGCATAAAATCACAGTTGTGGACTCTCCCTCACCATCTTCCAGAGTGACTGCCTCACGTCCGGCATCTGGGGGGATTTATACTCCTGCACACACTACCCCCCCCCCCCCCCCCCCCCCCCCCCCCCCCCCCCACAACCCCGGAAGGGTGACTGCCTGTCAATCACTTTCATCATGGCGGAAAAAATCATAGTGATATAGGATAGTTTTTTTCTAAAATCATTTAACAACATAGACAGGAAGTAGTCAAGATGAGAGTATTAGTATAATAATAGATAAATGTTAACCTGCATGATTGCCAAGATTATATCCAAGAAGTAATTATATGTTTGCATCTGTTCCATGCCAGGCCATTGACATTAGAGTGAATTTCCAGGAATTGCAGATTGATTGAAAGGGTTGAAACATACTTTTGATTTCACGAGAACAGTTATGCCACTGTATTTAATAAAGTTCCTGGGGAACTGATTGAAATGCATTTGTTAGCCATGATATTTGAGTATAGTTCACTGCTACATCCCAAGAATGGTAATTGATAACTGTATACGGTAGGTTTTTATTCTGCAGTTAGTGGTGCTCTCTGATTCGGGAGGGAAAATAAAAGATCTGGTTGTCATTGGACATCGATCACTGAAGATTCATAAACGGTGCAAGGAAATTGTGCAAGAGCTAACAAAATCTTGAGTTGTATTAATCACATAAATCAAAACAACCTAAACCATCTTGACACTGGATAAAACAGACTTCATCAGGGACATTTTTTTCATTTTAGTCTCGCAACGCCATTGTGACATTGAACAAAAACCAGAGGAGAGGTGGAAAATTGTTTCCTAAAGCAAAGCTGTCCAGAAGACTCAGAACTTTAGTCTATTTATGTAGAGGTAGCACTGGCAGCCTGTTGTAGATCTGTAAAATATTTATAGGGAATATAAATGTCATTATTAATGGAGACACAAGAGATTGCAGTTGCTGTAATTTGGAGCAAAAAAACAAACTGAGTGGATCAGACTGTATCTGTTGATGCAAAGAGATGGCTGATGTTTTGGGTCAAGACCCTTCACCAGTCCTAATGCCGTATTGACTCAAAACATAAACCAAACCACTGCCTCCACAGATACTGCCTCACCCGCTGAGATGCTCCAGTTGGATTTTTTTTGCGTTCCATTTTTAATAAATGATCCCAGTTGAACAAATAGAAGAGCGTAAACTAAATATTAGCAGCTCTGCGCATTGCAGAGGGTAACTGAATGGAGTATGTTGCTGGCTGGTGTGTTGGGTGGTGAGTCTTTCTATCCCTAACAGGGAGAGCTGTCTTCATTTAGTGCTATTTTGGAGGTAAAATAATATTTATATGTAACTCAGTAGAAAGGAACTGCAGATGCAGGTTTGTACCAAAGCTTGACACAAAGTGCAGGATTAACTCAGCGGATCAGGCAGCATCTCTGGAGAAAAAGGATGCGTGACATTTTGGGTCGAGACCCTTCACACTGAAAGGCCTGAAGAAGGGTCCCGACCTGAAACATCACGCATCCTCTTTCTCCAGAGATACTGCCTGATCCACTGAGTTACTCCAGTACTTTGAGTCTATCTTTATATGTAATTGTTAGTCTGTTCCATCTTTGATTGCCTGAAGTTGGAAATGAATTTTACAAGCTAATTTTACCATTATTTTCCGTGAATACTTCTTTATTCCAATTTTCCTTGCGTCTCCTGTGATATGACTGTGGCTGTGGGTGAGAGGAGGTGAGGAGAGGAAGGAGTCTTTAGTTGCAGTAAACAATCCATTGTGGTGAGCCAAATCCTGCTATACCTTTAAAACCTTCCTTACTATTTCCAACATGTTTGCTCACATTTTGCTAATTTTCTGATCCCATTTCCTTCCATTGGTATCAATGGAATCAAAAGCTCTCAATCATCGCTATCAACACGAATGAAGATCAAAACCAAGGGCATGGAGACAGTTATATGAAAAGATAATGTCGGCTGTGCCAATTGAACATCAAACTCTCCCCTCCCATTGACCTTAGATTCTTGTGTAAGAAAGGAACTGCAGATGCTGGTTTAAACTGAAGATATAAAACAAAATGCTGGAGTAACTCTATGGAACAGGCAGCATCTCTGGAGGAAAAGAATGGATGATGTTTCGGGTTGAGACCCTTCTTCAGACTGTTCTTTGAAGAATGAAGCATGAAAAATCAGGTTGGTTCAGGACCCCAAGAAAGAGAGTTTGTAGATTGCCTCAGAGATGGAATCTTAGAGCAGCTTGTAATGGAGCCGACCAGAGAAAAGGCAATTCTGGATTTAGTGTTGTCCAATGAACCAGATATGATAAGAGAACACGAGGTAAAGGAACCTCTTGGAGGAAGTGATGATAATATGATTAGTTTTAATCTGCAATTTGAGAAGGAGAACGTTAAATCGGAAGTGTCAGTGATGCAGTTGAACAAAGGGAACTATGAAGGCATGAGAGGGGAGCAGACAAGGTAGACTGGAAAGGGATCCTAGCAGGATTGATGGTGGAACAGCAATGGCAGGAATTTCTGGGCATAATCCGGAAGACGCAAGATCATTTCATTTCAAAAAGGAAGAAAGATTCTAAGGGGAGTAAGAGGCAACCGTGGCTGACACGAGAAGTTAGGGATAGAATAAAACTAAAAGAAAAGATGTATAACACAGCAAAGAGTAGCCAGAAGCCAGAGGATTGGGAAACTTTCATAAGACAACAGAAGCAAACAAAACGGGCAATATGGGCAGAAAAGATGATGTACGAAGGGAAGCTGGCCAGGAATATAAAGAAGGACAGTAAAAGCTTCTTTAGAGATGTTAAGGGAAAAAGAGTAGCAAAGTCAAATGTGGGTCCCTTGATGCCCCCTATTATGGGCATCAATTAAATGGCAGAAGAGGTGAATAGGTACTTCGGGCCTGTCTTCACTAAGGAAGACACAAACAAACTCCCAGATGTACTGGAGGACAGAGGATCTAAGGGGGTAGAGGAACTGAAAGAAATTTTCATTAGGCAAGAAATAGTATTGGGTAGGCTAATGGGACTGAAGGATGATAAATCCCCTGGATGGTCTGCATCCCAGGGTCCTCGGGGAGGTGGCTCTAGAAATAGTGGATGCATTGGTGATCATTTTCCAATGTTCAATAGATTCAGGATCAGTTCCTGTGGATTGGAGGATAGCTAATGTTATCCGACTTTTCAAGAAAGGAGCGAGAGAGAAAACATGGAATTACAGACCAGTTAGCCTGACTTTGGTGGTGGGAAAGATGCTGTAGTCAATTTTTAAAGAGGTAATAATGGGGCATTTGGATAACTGTAAAAGGATTAGACCAAGTCAACATGGATTTATGAAAGGGAAATCATGCTTGACTAAACTTCTGGAATTTTTGAGGATGTAACAAGTAAAATGGATGAAGGGGTGCCAGTGGATGTAGTGTATCTAGACTTTCAGATAGCCTTTGATAAGGTCCCGCACGGGAGACTGGTGACTAAAATTAGAGCACATGGTATTGGGGGTAGGGTGTTGACATGGATAGAAAATTGGTTGGCAGACCGGAAGCAAAGAGTAGGAGTGAACGGGTCCTTTTCAGAATGGCAGGCAGTGGCGAGTGGAGTGCCGCAAGGCTCGGTGTTGGGGCCGCAACTGTTTACCATATATATTAACAATTTGGAAGAGGGAATTAGGAGTAACACTAGCAAGTTTGCAGATGACACAAAGCTGAGTGGCAGTGTGAACTGTGAAGAGGATGTTAGGGGGTTGCAGGGTGACCTGGACGGGTTGAGTGAGTGGGCAGATGCATGGCAGATGCAGTATAATATAGATAAATGTGAGGTTATCCACTTTGGCGGCAAAAACAAGAGGGCAGATTATTATCTCAATGGGGTTAGGTTAGGTAAAGGGGAGGTGCAGCGAGACCTGGGTGTCCTTGTACACCGGTCACTGAAAGTTGGCTTACAGGTACAGCAGGCAGTGAAGAAAGCTAATGGAATGTTGGCCTTCATAACAAGAGGTTTTCAGTATAGGAGTAGGGAGGTTCTTCTGCAGTTGTATAGGGCTCTGGTGAGCACATCTGGAGTATTGTGTACAGTTTTTCACCCAGAGAGTTGTAAACTTATGGAATTCCCTGCCACAGAGGGCAGTGGAGGCCAAGCCACTGGATGGATTTAAGAGAGAGTTAGATAGAGCTCTAGGGGCTAGTGGAGTCAAGGGATATGGGGAGAAGGCAGGCACGGGTTATTGATAGGGGACGATCAGCCATGATCATAATGAATGGCGGTGCTGCCTCGAAGGGCCGAATGGCCTCCTCCTGCACCTATTTTCAATGTTTCTTTGTTTCAATTCAACCAAATTCAGTCTCAGCCTTCAATTTACTATTTTAAGTTTCAGGGTTCATCTCACCCTTCTCACTCCTCAGCTTTGTGGCTGATAACACAATTCCATTCCAATTCCTGTGGAATTCCCAGCTGTTTAAATGTAATCAATCAATTTTCATATGTTGTCAATTTTATCATGAAATCCAATTCAGAATGCCAAATCTAGGGACAATTTCTTTCTACCTTGATAATAGAAGCATCTTTACTATCAAGGGTTAAACAATTTAGATCCACCAGTCAAATACAATTACTGATATATCAACACCCATTTCCTTAGTCCTCCTTCTAATTCAATAGCCTTCTCCTCCAGTACTTCTTCCTTAGTATGTTGGCTCAGCTCTCAGTCCATAGGGGTTCTTCCTCATAAATAATTTCCTTCTACCACTGAATAACGTTCTAGTATGTTAACTCTGGTCTCTTTAAAGCGGTGTCTTGCTGTTCACAGTTCTTCTTTTTACTATTTCCAATTCCAACTCTCATGTTTCCTCAATAATTCTTCCATGTTACCAGATCTTCCCAAGTTCCATCCTTTCCTGGTGTTCTCTGAATAATCCTTCCCATCTTTGGCTGCCTGGCTGGGGATGAGACAATAACAATATCCAATTAATAATTAAACTTTAAATACTCCTAAGCCAAATCTCACAAGTCAGTTCCAAATTTCAATCTTTAAAGTTCCTCCAATCCATTACGATACAATTTAGATACCGAATTCAAAATTATATCAATTTATTTCTAATAACTATAATTTAGACGCAAAGTAGGTGTTTTGCCCCAAACACAGAGGTGTGTTTATTTTCAAATTCAAATTCAGTTCTTCAAATTAGAGCTCGCCCCAATAGTCGTCATAGGTTATCTGTGTTTTTAATTTAAATCTTTTTATTTGAATTTTTGAATTTCACAATTTCCGAGTCCGGAAACAAGTTGAGAGAGTTAACAAGTTCCAGGAAAGGGTTCCATGTATCTAGGAATGTCTTGGTAGAGCCTTTGAGAGAGAACCTAAGTTTTTCAAGCTTTAAATTGTAGAGCATCTCCTTGATCCAGTGGGCGTGTGTCGGGGGACAGGTAAGCCTCCAGTTAAGCAAAATCAGTCTCCGGGCTAACAAGGTTGTAAAAGCCAGGACCTGGTTCAATGCAACAGAGCGGTTGGTGTTGGGAGGAATACCAAAAATAGCTGACAGTGGGTTTGGAGGAATAGTCTGGCCATAGGCTCTGCTTAGCACGTCGAAAGCACTCCTCCAAAAGGTTGCTAGCTTAGGGCAAGACCAAAACATATGGCTATGGTTGGCAGGGGATTGATTGCATCTGTTGCAGGTGTCTTTAACAGCGGGGTATATTCTAGATAATCTTGCGTTTGTGTAGTGGACTTTGTGAAGGACTTTGCATTGGATTAGGCCATGACGGGCACATATGGAGGAAGAATGGATCAAATCCAAGGCAGAGTCCCATTGCTGGTCTGTTAGTTTTGTATTCAGCTCGCCCTCCCACGCAGCTTTTAATGAGGTATGCGGTTTCAATATAACCGACCCTAACAAGTTGTACAAAAAAGAGATGCATTTCTTCCGGTTGGGGTCTGGAGCTAAGATGGTATCGGTCAGGGTTTCAGGGGGGCGATTTGGGAAATGGGGGAATGTCTTCTTCACAAAATCCCTAATCTGGAAAAAACGAAAAAGGTGGGAGTTTGGGAGGCTATAATTGGACGAAAGCTCCGCAAAAGACGAAAAAATGCCATCCTTGTATAGGTTTTTGATACTACTGATACCGTTACCATGCCAGGTTTTGAATGCGGAGTCTGTACTTGAAGGTTTAAAAATGTGATTTATAAGCAGTGGGGTCAAGATGGAAGGGCCTTGTAAACTGAAGTTTTTCCTGAGTTGACTCCATATCTTGAGCGAAAGGGACGCAATTGGGCCGGCACCCACAGATGTTATAGAAAGGGGAAGTTGGGAGCATAGGACAGACCGCAACGGGAGATGTGAACTCACCTTTTCCATGTGTACTAATCATCATTCATCCAATACAGGAGTTTTTGCAAGTTAGCTGCCCAGTAGTATCGCCTAAAGTCAGGAAGTGCCAAACCGCCGTCACTCTTAGGAGACTGTAGTACCGTCTTTCGAATTCTGGCCAGTTTGCTACCCCATAAAAATTTAGATATTCTCCTTTCTAATTTATCAAAAAAAGATTTAGTGATAAGTATAGGGACGTGCTGGAAAAGATACAGGAATTTGGGTAGGACGACCATCTTGACCAGATTTATCCAGGCCGCGAGGGATAACGGTAAAACTGACCAGCGGTCAAAGTCTCTTTCAGCTTTCTCAACCAGAGGCAGGAAGTTTGTGCGGAACATATCAAATATAGGTATTGTGATAAAAACGCCGAGGTAGCGAAATCCGTCCTCCACCCATTTAAATGAGGTTAAAGAGCGAGGGAGCTGCTTAGCCGATGAGTTAAATGGTAATAGCTCACTTTTTTGGTAGTTAAGTTTATAACCAGAGTACGCACCGAACCGTTCTAAAATATTCATAATCACAGGGAGAGAGCTGACCGGATTCGAGATGTACAGGAGCAGGTCATCCGCATACAATGAGACTTTTTAACAGTGTCCTCGTCCTCTACCTTCGGGATCCCAAGTGTCCCTGTAACCTCTAGGGATTCACTGACTTCCTAAACCCCATGGCCCTCTTCTTTACCCCCTTCCTTCTCGGTATTTACTCACAGATTGGCTCCAATGTCCTGATTCCTCACAGTTGTAACATTGATCAGATCTAACAGTTCTATACCCTCTCCAACCAAACCGAGGGAAAGTCGGCTCTCAGAATGGCATGTCTATCCACGCTTTAAGTTCCTCCTCTTCCTTATCTTCCTTCGAAGTTACTTCCCGTTTCTGGATTCTTAGTATGGGTCTCTGGGAGGATTTAGCTGCCTTCGAACCAGGTTGGGTTGAAATGTGAACATCTGTGGGTCGGGGATCATTTACACCTACTGCGGGATCTAATTCTAAAGGTGGAGTAGGCAGCTTTCTACCAACGAATTGCCTACAGGGAATCCTCTCTATATCCATATCATTGGGAATTTGCTCTGACCTTATAATGCTATCGATGTCAGGATCAGCCCCTTCATATCCTCCTGCTGTCTCACCCTCAGAAAAGCTACTCATTCTGCTCCCGGAAGCTCTGTACTTTACGAAGGATCCTTTCACTTCCCCACTTGGTTTCCCAATTAATTTTGGCACCCTCTTCTGCGGATCCTTCCTTCTAGCTCCTTGATCCCCCACACTATCCTCTGCTGGTGAAACAATCATCGGAGCTAGTCCTTTCTCGATTTTCCTACTTTCGATTTGAATTTAGTGGGTGGAGTTGAAGATACCACTGACGCCTCACGAGCACCCTGTTCGCAAGCTGCACATGGTAGTATGTAGTAGTACTTATGTAGTATATCTTTATTGTCATTTTCCTGAGTACTCACATACCCAGAGGAAATAAAAAAAACTTTGTTCAACCAGTGTCCATTCAGTGTGCAGTAAAAAATAAATAGAAATAAAAATACATATATCATGAACAAATTAAACACTCTACTCTCTACTAAACATCAACAGGCGTTCCAATCGGCAGCGGCACGACAGTGGCTCTGCTGCAGTGTGTCCAGGTTGATGGTTGGTGCGTGATACTTCGGCAGGGGGCAAAGTTCATTTATCAGTCTTAGAGCATGTGGGAAGAAGCTGAGGAACATCCTGCTAGTTTTGCAGCTAATGCTCCTGTACCTCTTCCCAGATGGC
The DNA here is from genome assembly GCF_028641065.1 of Leucoraja erinaceus. Taxonomy (NCBI): domain Eukaryota; kingdom Metazoa; phylum Chordata; class Chondrichthyes; order Rajiformes; family Rajidae; genus Leucoraja; species Leucoraja erinaceus. The sequence continues at coordinate 26,763,118 of NC_073380.1, read as the reverse complement.
AGGATGGAGTATATGTGATGCACAGGGTGGTAGGGGTCTTTGAAGATGGAGATGGCTCTGCTGACACATCTCTTCCTGTATATGTCCAGCAGGAAAGGGAGTGGAGCACCAATAATCCTGCTGGCAGTCTTCACAATCCTGTCTAGTTGGTGCCGTTCATACACCTTGCAGCTCCCGAAACAGGAAGTGATGCCGTAGGTTAATGTGTTCTCGATTGTCCTCCTATAAAAAGTTCGTAGGTGTGTAGTGGGGAGACCTGCTTTCCGTAGTCTTCGGAGAGGGTGTAGTCGCTGCTGGGCTCTCTTGACCAGTGCTGTGGTGTTGGTCGTGGATGTCAGGTCATCTGACAGGTGGAGTCCTAGGAACTTCACGCTGCTGACCCTTTCCACATCAGCTCCATCGATGTGCAGAGGTGTATGGTGTTGTTTTCCCGCCCTCCTGAAGTCAACCACCATTTCCTTAGTTTTTCCCATGTTGAGAATGAGGTTGCGGGATTTGCACCATCCTGTGAGCAGCTCCACCTCCATCCTGTACGCCGACTCATCATTGTCACTTATGAGACCCACCACTGTTGTGTCATCAGTGAACTTGTTGATGAAGTTGTTATTGAGTCTAGCAGTACAGTCGTGTGTAAGCAGACTAAACAGCAGGGGGCTTAGGACACAGCCTTGGGGCGAGCCAGTGCTCACGGCTATGGTTTTTGATGTCCTACTGCCCACCCTGACTGTCTGCTGCCGTTGTGATAGAAAGTTCCGGACCCAGTTGCATGTGTCAACATCAACCCCCAATAGCTCCAACTTCTCCACCAGCTGCTGCGGAATGATTGTGTTAAAAACAGAGCTGAAGTCTATGAAGAGGATCCTGGCATAAGTATTTTTCCGATCAAGGTGTGACAGGACGAGGTTCAGTGTTGTTGAGACTGCGTCCTCTGTGGATCGGTTGGCTCTGTAGGCGAACTGCAGTGGGTCTAGGTCGGCAGGTAGACTATTTTTGATATGTTGCATAACCAGTCGCTCAAAACACTTCATTACTATGGGTGTTAGAGCCACTGGTCGAAAGTCTCCGAACTAAGAACCTGAGCATGTTGTGAGGAATGCTGTGAGGAATGCTGTGACTCTACTCTGAAAAAGTCTGCCCACCCTTGCATATATTGGGCTTCTCTCCCTTCGAGGTACACGCCACTCTTCCTAAAGTTTGATTTTAGTCGGCACCTCCCCTTTAAGAGCCATCGTAGTCATTTCTCTTTTAAAAGCTGATGTTCTCTCCTGTTCCTGCTGCTGCTGCTGCTGGCTCCCACTATCTTCCTTCCCCTGTTCCGGAATGTCCAGAGAAGGACCAGTTCTCTCTTTTTCCATTCTAATCCCTAACTCGAACATTGCCATTCTTAAAGTAGAAAGCAGAACGCCTTCTTTATTTAGTGTTTAAGAGGGAACTGCGGATGCTGGAGAATCGAAGGTTACACAAAAAAGCTGGAGAAAGCCTTCTTTATTTACTTCCCTTTCAGTGAAGAAATGGGAGGAGCTCGGGAGGAGTCAGTGGTATCTTCAACTCCACCCACAAAATTCTCCACCTTTCAATAAGCTCATTCCCTTCTTCACTGTTTCCATATCGTCTAACAATTGTCTCTATGTAGGTTATTCCTACTAGAGATTTTAGTCCACATATCAGCCAAAGTTCGTTCCCCAAAACTATTTAATTTCCCCGATAATCCTCTGAATCTCTCTGCTTCATGCGGAAGTTTTTCACAAATTATTCTTATCGGGCTTTCGGGTATATTTGATAGGTCCTTCTCTGGAACATTCCCCATCCTTCTGCACAATAGACACAATACAAATAAAATTCCAAGCACTCACACCTATTCAATACTCGCTCCTTCCTTTCAGACTCTAAGGCCACTGAAATCACTCCCACACAATGACTAACGTCTAGCAGATTCACACATCTCACGCAATTGTTCTCTTCCAACCATTATTCAATCACCCACTCAATTGCTCCTATTCAATTATTCGAATCAATCGCTCTTATTCAATTGCTCTCCCAACTTTCGTATCAGCTGGATCATAATCACTTAATTCAACTCTCAGCCTTCAAACAACAAATCTCCGGTTTCAGGGAACAGATACAACCCATAATCCTCTGTAATATTTGCCACCTCCAAAAGGATCCCAACACCAATCACGTCTTCAAATCTGCACTTCTTTCCGCTTTCTGCAGAGACCATTTCCTCCACAACTCCCTTTTTAACTCATCCCCACCCAAACCAACCCCTTCCCAGATACCTTCCCTTGCAACCGCCGAAGATGCGACACCTGTCGTAATACCTCCTCCCATGACTGTGTCCAGGGACCCCGACAGTCCTTTCAGGTTAGGCAGAGGTTCACTTGCACCTCCTCCAACCTCATTTACTCTATCGTGCACAAACTAATAGCTGAAATAGAACAAGTTGACCTACAACTTTAGGCTGTGCATGCCATATGCAAGAAGCAGACTGTAATTCCCAGTAGGAAAAAGCAAAACATTGTGATATATTTTCTAGTCCCCTCAATACCTGAGTTAAATAAGGACCAAGGAGTTGATGTTGGCCCCTCAAATTAGTACTGTGGATTGTCCTTCCATCGGGATTAAGAAACTTATGCTATGTTATTTATCTGACTGCTTCTGCATACAGGTTCATTTGGATGGGAAAGTTAGTTCTGTAAACTGAAAGAAAAACGCACATAACAATTAATGGCAGCATCAATCATTATTAAACAAGATATCGTCTGAAGCAAATGTAATACAGAGGTCTCTCTATACGATCTCGCTACATTGGAGGCGCCTAAATCCCCAAGCTCTGAGAAGCAGCCATTTATTCAGAAGGTTTTTTTCTTGTCACTGTGAACGTTGGGACAGCTGTGCATTAATGACAATTGGACTGCACATTGATGTATAACTGAACCATAAACATATGCCCCCTGCTTCAATGACTCCTTCCATTTCAGTCTTACTTTGGTACTCTGTAATCGAAGAAGAGATATTTGTTGTTCAAAATCATTATCAAACTATAAATGTTCAGACAAAGGATAGTGTTATGAATATTACGACATTTTAATGCAGTTTGATGCTGAATGTTCATGGATGCAGTATATTGTCGTTTCAATTTTAAATGAGGCTGGGAGTCCTTTGCAACTATTTGGTGACTCTCATGACTGCAATTGTTTCATAATTAAGTTAAAGCATTAAAACAGCACAAACAATGAGGTAGATATTCTCTGAGTATCAGATCAGCCATCTGCTGTGCACCATTTAACTTCACTGACAGTATAGCATGTATTTAAGCTGATGGATGCCATGCTGTTTGCTACTATCCATGGCAAATATGTCCCATCTTATCCGTTAAGTTAATGATGGTTTTAGGAATTTATCTCCATTCTATTATAATTATGTTCCAAGTTAGCTTCCAACACAGTTCAAAATATCACACTCTACAGCCCTGGTACTCTAGGCTAAAGACGTTAGTTTAGTTTAATTTAGATTAGGCATACAGTTCGGAAACAGGCCCTTTGGCCCACCGAGTCCGCGATAACCAGCAATCCCCACACACCAACACTATTCTACACACACTGTGGACACATTTTTCAAGCCAAATAGCCTGTAAACCTGTGCATCTTTGGAGTGTGGGAAGAGATCGAAGCACCTGGAGAAAACGTACACAGGTCACGGCAAGAATGTAACTTTGTAAGTGCCCTTAATGCACCACTATTTGCATACCTTAGGTATGCAATGAAAGAATTTTACTGTGACCAGTCACATGTGATAATAAAGCATTCTTTCATTCATTAATCAATTCATTCAAACTCCATTCAGACAGCACCCATAATGAGGAATGAACCCAGGTTTCTGGCACCATAGAAATGGACAACATGGAAGACGAAATAAACCATTTGGAACCAATAGTCCGTGGTGAATTTTTACACGATCAAGACAATCAGTCCCACTACACAGCTCTTTTCCATAGTGATCCCATTCTATTTTATCCCTGAAATCAAAGCTATTGAGTAATGGCATTTGCAAAAGACTTGCGTAAACAATTAATTAACTGAAGAGGCAAAACAGTTAGAGTTGTGGGTTACATCATGTAATATACAGATCTTATGAACAGAACATCCTTTGATATATCAACTCAAATTTACTGCTGTTAAATCAGCAGATCATGTTTTTATGGAGATTGAGAAAGTTGTTGACAAGTCAACTATCACAATATTGTGGTACTACTGAATTACTTGACTCATGAACTGCCTGGAATGAAGTTATTTCAATTTCAATTTCAGTCTTATTTTGCCAATTTTAATTTTGTGGTTTTGTAGTTTATATGTATAATAATGCATAAATAGAGTGGGTCTGAAAATTATTTTTAAACTGCAATATTTATGTTAATATATATCAATGTTTTATTTAAATGAATTTTGGTACAAAGACAGTACATTGCCCACAGAAATGCATTATTAATCTTTACATTATTATTCAGCAGTACTTCTCATTTCAGCAAAACAAATAAATTGTTAACCTTCAGGGCAATCAACAAGGGGTGTAGAGAGTGAGGGCAGAGAGAGAAGGGGGGAGAGGGAGAGGGAGGGGGAGAGGAGAGAGGGGGGGGGGGTGGGGGAGGGGGGGGTGGGGGGGGGGGGGGAGGGGGGGGGGGGGGGGGGGGGGGGGGGGGGGGGGGGGGGGGGGGGGGGGGGGGGGGGGGGGGGGGGGGGGGGGGGGGGGGGGGGGGGGGGGGGGGGGGGGGGGGGGGGGGGGGGGGAGGGGGGGGGGGGGGGGGGGGGGGGGGGGGGGGGAGGGAGGGGGGGGACGGAGAGAGGGGGGGAGAGGAGGGGGGGACAGGGAGGGGGGGTACAGGACAGGGGACAGAAAGGGGGGGAGGAAGGGCAGAGAGGGGGGAACAGGGAGGGGGGTACAGGGAGGGGGGGAACGGCCTCGTGGGGCTGGTCCCGACATCGCGTGGGATTTCCAAAAATCTTGCACTGTCCGAAAATCCCGCACGCCAACAGCCTTTCGGCCCGCAGGCACATTGAGGGCGTGCGCAGCGTCTCGACGGTCATACGCAACATCTTGACATCGTACGCCTAGCGCATCATATGCCACCGTCCGGCATGCCATTGACTGATGACGTCACCGCCCGACGCCGTGCGACTTCCAAATTCAGTCGGCCCGATTCCCGCCCAGCTGATTGGTGAGTATGATGTTGGGGCCATGCGCCTCCGCAGTTCGAATTGGGACCGGCCACGCGCAGCCACACGCCTCGAGCAACCACGTTTGGTCACGAGGCTCAGAGCGAGCGGGCGGGCGGGGGCTTGGAGTGGGTGGGTGGGCGTTGGGTTGTTCGGGTGGGCGTGGGAGCTGCGGGAGGCGTGGCGCAAGCGTACTTGGAGCAGGCGGGGAGTGGAGGCTGTCAAATGAAGAGATAGAGAGAAGCGGCTTGGATTGGTCGGCATGTGATGTCAGAGCTGGTAAGAGCTGTTCAGATCTTAAAATTGAGTTTTGTTTGAGGTTTGTGATCAATTTTACTCAAAATTTGGGGAAATAATTGACTAAGGAGTGGATGTGCGAAAGTAAAAGTAAAATTGCTAGCGAAATGGTAAAAATGTCAGCGTTTTAGCATCTGGTTTGCGCGGAGTAACGAATCAAATGCAAACTGCCGTACACCCACACACCCACAAAGTTTTAAAAGTATATAGATGATTTGTTTTGGAAGGATTGAAAGATTTTCCTCTTTGCTGTATCTGTTCATTGAATTGATGTTGTGCAAATAGAAAGCAGCTACTTTAAATTTTGAATTAATTCCATTTTCAATCTTGCATTGGACATAAACAAGCCACTGCAAATGAGATTTTTGGCGTTCATTTCAATTAAAATATATAAAAAACACGTTCTTCTCATAAAAATATATTTCATATGCAAAATTGAGTAGGACGACAATACATTTTGTGCTTCAGATTGTCTATACAGGTGAAAAAATGTTGCATCTATAATATGCTTCCAACTGCAGTTAGACGTTTCTAGCAGATATCCTCCCAGTCTTTTTGAGATACAGTGCAGAAACAGACCCTTCGGCCCACCCAGTCAGCGCCGGCCAGTGATCACCCTGTACACTAGCACTTTCCTACACATTAGGGACAATTTATAATTTTTTACCAAAGCCAATTAACCTACAAAACTATACATCTTTGTGAGTGTGAGAGGAAATCGGAGAATCCGGAGAAAACCCACGCAGTCACATGGAGAACGTACAAACTCCATACAGAAGCACCCATAGTCAGGATCGGAACTGTCTCTAGCATTCTAAGACAGCAACTCTACCATACCACCACTGTATGCTTCATTATTTTAATTAATTTTCAGTTATTTTGATTCCATTAATCAAACTTAAAAGGGTTTAAACCTGCACATCTATTTTCTAATGCATGAAATTCCACGGAAAATGAATCCCAAGTTAAATAACTATTATCTATTCTTCTTTGGGAATCAGATTTCTTATTCCCCACCATAGGATTGCGACTGTTTATAAAGTTATTACAGTAATCCCAGAGCACTGAAGAGGTACCACCAATGCAGCCACCACCAAATCCACTGGCCACATACGGAGGTCAAGTCAGCATCCTCACCAGTACCAACATCCTCAGGCATCAAGCAAGTCATTACATCCAGCCATCTTCAATAGGTGAGCCATATTGTTCATACCACTGAAAGATGCACTTTACTCCAAGCTCCACCATAGCAATAAGTTACCAGAAAAATATAACTCTGAAAAAAAGTCCTAACCTGAAACGTTGTCTGTCCATTCCCTCCACAGAAGGGCAACACAGTGCCATGGCAGTAGATGTTCTGCATTATATCGCCAGAGACCCTGGTTCGATCCTGACGGTGCGCTGTCTGTACGGAGTTTGTACATTCTCCCTGTGACCACGTGAGATTTCGCCCGGTGCTCCGGTTTCCTCCCACATTCCAAAGACGTACAGGTTTGTACGTTAAATGGATTCTGTAAATTATAAATTGTCCCTAGTGTGTAGGATAGTTGACTACTGGTCGGTGTGGACTCGGTGGACCGAAAGGCCTGTGTCCACACTGTAATTCTAGAGTATAAAGCCTGACATCAGACTCCTGGAACAAGTACTTTATCCCTGGTGCCACCACTGAAGAAGAGTCCCGACCGGAATATCGGTTATTTATTCCCTTCGCATGTATGTGTAGGAAGAAACTACAGATGCTGGTTTAAACCGAAGATAGACACAAAATGCTGGAGTAACAGGAGGAATGGGTGATGTTTTTTGTCAAGACTCTTCTTCAGACAGGCCCTTATTCTGAGTCTGAAAAAGGGTCTTGACTGGAAACTTCACCCAATCCTTCTATCCACAGATGCTGTCTGTCCAGCTGAGTTACTCCAGCATTTTGCGTCCACCATCCGCATTGATGCCTGAATCAGTGGCTGATCCATTGAGTTCCTCCAACACTTTATTTTTTTGCTTGAGAAAATGTCTTATGGTAATCATTGCCCCATGCCTATTAAAATAAGGAAGGAGCGTGCAAGAAGTCATTGAGAACATCGTCTTTTTGTTAGGAGCAATCAAAAGCCATCAAAGAGCGAGAGAAAGGCACCACTTCTAAAATTACCCGTGATCTGACCTTCCAAACTTTACACTATGGTAGCGGAATGACATCAGGTCTGAGTCTCACGTCCAAAACATTTCCCACAAGAATGGAGTTAATCCTCTGAACTAATGGGAAGCTGCTCTCTTTATGGGGATTACATTCTAGGACCAAGATTATCTGAAAATATCTGGTATGTTTCCACTAGTGGGAGAGTCTAGGATGAGATGTCATAGCCTCAGAATAATGGGACATTCCTTTAGGAAGATGAAGAGGAATTTCTTTAGTCAGAGGATGGTGAATCTGTGGTATTCATTGCCACAGAAGGCTATGGAGATCAAATCAATAGATATTTTTAAGGTAGAGATAGATAAATTCTTGATTAGTACGGGTGTCAGGGGTTATGGGGAGATGGCAGGAGAATGGGGTTGAGAGGGAGAGATAGATCAACCATGGTTGAAAAGGAACTTGATGGGCTGAATGACCTAATGCTGCTCCTATCAATGATGATATTTTTCCCAGGGTGGAAATGTTGAATACTAGAGAGCATAGCTATAAGGCGAGAGGGGAAAAGTTAAATGGAGATGTGTGGGGCAAGTTTTTTACACACAGTGTGGTGGGAGCCTCGAACACTTTACCAACGGTGGTGATGGAGACAGATACAATAGTAGTGTTTAAGAGGATTAAGATATATCTGCATGGAAGTGCTGGGAATTGAAGGATATGGACCCCCTGCTGGCAAATGAGATCAATTGAAGTTTTTAGTTTAGTTTAAAGATACAGTGCTGAAACAGGCCTTTCGGCCCACCGAGTCAGCGCCGACCATCAATCACCCTGTACACTAGCACTATCCTATGTACTAGGGACAATTTACAATTTTTACGAAAGCCAACAACTCTGCGTGTCTTTGGAGTGTGTGCGGAAACCGGAGCACTCGGAGAAAACCCATAGGGTCACAGGGAGAATGTACAAACTCCATACAGACAGCACCCATAGTCAGGATCGAACCCGGGTCTCTGGTGCCATAAGGCAGCAACTCAACGTGCTGTGCCACTATGTCGCACTAAGTTTGCATCATGTTTGGGGCAATCATTGTGGGCCGGAGGTTTGTTCCTGGGCTGTACTGTTCAATGTTCTATTCTTATCTTCCTTCAGCACTGCGATAGTGGAGGTTCTCTGACCAGCGATCGCTGTGCTTACTTTCTTCCTTCCTCCCAACCAATTTTGTTTCCTCGCCATCAAACATATCTGACTCAAATACCCACTGACCTATCTCAGCTAAACCTGGAAAGCTGCTTTAATAGAATGTTTTTAGACTTATTAAAATATTTAAATTGACAACCCACCACCTGGGATAATAGAAATAGGGAATACTGGTCACATAGTCATTGAGTCATGTAACATAACAACGGGTACTTTAGCCCAACTTGTCCATGCCAACCAAGATGCCCATCTACACTAGTCCCATTTGCTCCCATTTCATCCATAACTTTCCTTTCCATGTACCTGCCTTAATGTATTTTAAAGGTTGTTATGGTACCAGCCTCAACTACTCCCCCTGGCAACTCATTCCAAATATTGCCAACCTCTGGCAGCATCTGTGGACAAAAGGAAAACAGAGTCAACGCTTCAGGTTAATGGCCTCTCATCTGAACATGATGAAAAGTCTTGTGTTCTGGTGATCTAATGAAACATTATTGAACTGAAATATTAACACCGTTTCTCTGCCAGTAGAGACTATTGAAGTATTTCCAGAATTTTCAGTATTTATTTCAGCTTTCCACCATATCCATCTACATTCACTCTGCCTAGGCAAGGTCGCTAGCATAATTCCAGACAATCCCTCTTCTCCCCTACCCCATCAGGGAAGAGGTACAGAAGTTAGAAAACATATACCTCCAGATTCAGGAACAGTTTCTTCCCAGCTGTTATCAGGCAACTGAACTGTTCTCTCACCAGCTAAAGTGCAGTCCCGACCTATAATCTACCTCATTGGAGGCCTATGAACTATTTTTAATCGGACTTTATCGGACTTTATCTTGCAATAAATAACATACTGTAGCGGACAAGGCAGGACGCGAAGTTTGTCCAACACGAGATGCTTTATTGTTGCTACAAGTCTCCAAACTCACACCCCGTGCGCTTACGATTATCACCTTAAATAACCCCCAGGGGACCCGTGACCACTACGTGACCCCTACCTCTCGTCCCTGGGACACGTGACCTCACCCAGAGCCGAAGGTTATGTACAGTGCATGGCCCACCACCAGGGGCTGCCAAATTACCCCCCCCCCCCCCCCCCCAGCCCAGAAACGGAGGAACAAAAATGGACGTGCAACCGAACGAGGTGGCCGGACCTCGTATATACGTCCCGACGCAAAGGCTTTTTGAACCGTAAGGACGCTTTGAGACTCACCTCACTGGTCCCGGTTGGATGGATGAGTTGGCGTGGGTCCTGCTGGGAATCCGCACTGCCCCAAAGGGGGACTTGCAATCTTCATCGGCTGAGTAAGTTTACGGCTAACCGTGTCTGTGGAGTTTATTCCAACCACTGGTGGCCCCCAGGAGTCACTGTCCTCCATGTTGGTCCATCTGTGGGAGAGGGTCGGCGCCCTGTCTCCTTTTCCAACGTCTCGGCATGGTGTTGCTCCATCGCATGTGCCGCCCTTGTGGACAGTCAGTATGTCTTCCTCTGTTGCAACGCCGCCAGGTCGCCCTAACAGCACCCATATGAAGGTACTTTTCGAGTGCTAAGGCATGTGCCCACAACTTTTGTATTGGACATGGGGGGTCGGCAAGGGACCATGTCGTGGCTTGCTTAAAGCCGGCACATTTGGATCTGAGCGAGCCAGTCCAGGTGGCCCAGCCTCACCGTCGAGGGTATCCGCCATGTCAGATCCCACCTAATTCATCCTTACAAGGGCAAAAAACCTTTGCGTGAGGACGTACGTACGATATCCGGCTGCCTCTTTCGGCTGCCCGTCCGTTTTAGTGCCTCCGGTTCCGGGGTGGGGGTGGGGGGGGGGGTAATGTGGCGACCCCTGGTGGTGGGCCGCGCACTGTACATAACCTTCAGCTCGAGGGGGGGGGGGGGGGGGGGGGTCGCGGGGAGCTGTCCGTTAACAGAGCTGTCCATCAAAGAACGAGGCAGGATTCGAAGTTTGTCCAACACGAGATTCTTCATTGCAACTACAAGTCTCCTAACTCCAACCCCGTACACGCACAATTATCACCGTAAATTAATCCCAGGGGCACCCGTGACCACTACGTGGCCCCTACCTCTCGTCACCAGGACACGTGATCCTCCCCAGAGCTGAAGGTTATATACAGTGCATTGCCCACCATCAGGGGGCCACCACATTACCCCTGCCAGAAGCGGAGGCACAAAAACGAACAGCAGCTGAACGAGGTGGCCGGACCTCGTACGCATGGCCCCACGCAAAGGAATTTTGCCCTGTAAAGATGAATTAGGTGGGACCCGAAATGGTGGACGCCCTTGACGGCGAGGCTCGGCCACCTGGATTGGTTCACTCAGATTCAAATGGGCCGGTTTTAAGTAAGCCACTCACACGGTCTTTTACTGACCCCCCATGTCCAAAACAAAAGTCATGGGCCCGTGCCGTCGCACCTGAAAAGGACCTTCATATGGGTGCTGTAATGGCGATCTGTGGGCCTCGCGTCAGAGGAAGACATACTGACTGTTCGCAAGAGCTGGCGGCACATGCGATGGAGCAGACACAGTTGTCCATCAAAGAACGAGGCAGGAGGCGAAGTTTGTCCAACACGAGATTCTTTATTGCTGCTACAAGTCTTCTAACTCCTACCCAGTGCGCGTGTGGCTATCACCTTAAATAACCCCCGGGGGCACCCGTGACCACTATGTGACCCCCTATCTCTCGTCACCGGGACATGTGACCAACCCCCTCCCCCAGAAAGTTATGTACAATGTGTGGCCCACCACCAGGAGCCGCCACGTTAAACTTTATCCTGTATTCATGTGCAATCTACTCGTTGACTGGATAGCACGCAACAAAAATATTTAACTGTGACAATAACAAACTAAACTAAAAAAACGTTTTGTTTTTCGACCTGCCTTCTCAGAGTGGATTGTTAGAACAATCGTCCTCTTGCCGCCCTAAAAGGGGCAAATTCAGGATTTTTTAAAACATTTTAGATCAGATCCCACCTTGTCTGTTTCTTATGGGTGAAATAATCTGAGCTGTCATTCTCCTTGCAAGTATGTCAGAAACTATCACTACATGATTCCTGCGATTGATGAAAGGTAGTGTTCTAACTGTTGCTATTCTCATATTTTGTTGGTGCCTAGATTACCAGCATCACATTTATCCAGGGACCTGAAGTGTGTAACTTTGTCATGCTTTAAGTTAATCAGAAGTGATTCTGATGGATGAATAAACCATACTTTCTGCCTTTCAATGTCATCAGCTAAAGCTATACAGGATGGCTTTTAACTCCAAGAACAGGACTCACAAAATTTCCCCTTGAATAAGTTAATATGATTGGACTGTTTAGTTCCTGAAAATAAATTATTTGAGGACACTGAGTAAATCAAGCATTCACTTGAGTAACCGTGTGCTGCTTCTTACAGACAATTGAATTGCTCCAATTTTTCCTGTTGACATACCCATTGATGGAAAACCTCATTGGGCCATTTGCTGTGGCGCATTGTTAGCTCTCTCGTCTTTGAGACTTTTTGACTCAAAGACGGGAGGGTTGAAGGACCATGATTTCCAGTTCCACTTTAGGGACTTGAACACGTAATCTAGGTTAACATTTCATGATGTTTTAGAGCATGGCCCTATCTTTCTTCTCAATTGCACTTGGGCCTTGTCACTGTACAGAAAAGTGATAAATTTATAGCACAGATGGAGGCCCTTCTGCCCATCCTAGATTGTTCTTACTTCCTAATTCCGTCTGTAGCCTTGTTGAATATAACTCTTAAATGCTCATCCAGGGGCATTACGGATGCGATTAGCATTGTTGCCACCTCTACCCACTTAATGAGTTCCAGCCCTCTCTAATCTTTGGGTATGGATTTATTTTTCTCAGTTCAACTTAAATCCTACCAAATTTATGTCCCCTATTTGTTGACCTCTTTGAAAGTTAAAAAGTCAGTCTCTATTGAGACCTCTCACAATTTCATACACCTCAATTAAATCTCTCCTCAGCTTCCTGTGTTTCCATATAATCAATCCTAGTCTATTCCTAAAGTTCCCAACATCATAAAAATATCACTCTATAACATTGCAATGCAAGTGCTGGCCCTGAGGAAACCGATGAAAATATTAGCTACAGGTAATAAACGCATGTGACCTGTTTATTAATGTGAACACTTTTCCGTCGTCTGAAGAAGGGTTCCGACCTGTAACGTCACTCATTCTTTTTCTCCAGAGATGCTACCTGACCCGCTGTTATTCCAGCACTTCGTGTCTATCTACAGTTCTATCTACAGTTTTGCAGATTTCATCTTATGATGCACAGTTTAAAATCAACAGTGACTTCAACAGCCAATTGGAAATTAGGATTAATTGTTATAGTGGGCTCTCACTAAGCTGCTACAAGTTTGAGATAGTTTCCCCATGTTAAATAAAACCTCAGGCAATGTTACCTGCTGTGAAAAGTTGCCAGAGTCTTTGAATCCATTGCACAATTTATATTTGACTGTTGGGTGCATATTCTGCCTGATGTTCTCAGTCAGATCTTCTCTTCTTCCATGGGTCAGAAAATCGAGAAGGGCTTGATGACTATATATCACAATCTATCACAATCACAATTACAATAATACTTTCTTACCATGTATGTTTTGCAACATATGCGAAATTTAATTTGCCATGTCAGTCATGCAAATAAAAAGCAACAGAACACACAAAACATATTTTAACATAACCACCAGAGACACTTCATATAACTCATTGTGATGGAAGGCAAAACAAAAGTTCAATCTCTTCCCTCAGCTCTCCCGCGGTCGGGGGGCCTCGCGCCCTCTGTTGACGGGACGAACTTTACTCCCATAGCCGGTGGTGTTTTGGGCTCTCTGCGTTGGGGCGATCCAGCTCCTGCATCAGAAGGATGTCAGCATGCTCGTACCAGGCGATTGAACCCCACGTCCAGGCTGGTCGAGCCTCTGCATTCGTCTGAGCTTCCGACGAGCCTCCCGGGACTGCGAGCTCTTGATGGTAAGTCTGCAGGCTGCGGTTGGAGTGATTCCAGGCATGGGATTGGGTCCGATATTAAGTCCGCGCCCCATAGTGGGGCCCAAGGTCAGCCCGAGAAGGCCTTCAGCTCCATCGATGACCGGAGACGCACCCGGAAACATTGTGTCACCAGCAAGGTAGGAAAGTGAAAAAAAAAGTTTCCCCCGAAACCCCCCCCCCCCCACATAAAACAAACTGGAGAACAGTTATACAAACTTATAAAACGCACCGGACTAAAATTTAAAAAAGACAAAATAACAAACTGTTTGCAGGGCTGCCAATCGTTTGCCTCCCCTGGTGGTAACTTCCATTCTTCTCAATATTTATTCAAATCTTTTTGAATGTAATACTTTTCACATTCACAAGTTACATGAGTTAAGCCATTAGGCCCATCAAGTCTACTCCGCCATTCAATCATGGCTGATCTCTGCCTCCTAATCCCATTTTCCTGCCTTCTCTCCAAGTCACGTGTTCAATCTCTTCCCTCAGCTCTCCCGCGGTCAGGGGCCTCAAGCCCTCTGTTGACGGGACAAACTTTACTCCCATAGCCGGTGGTGTTTTGAGCTCTCCGCGTCGGGGCGATCCAGCCGTTGACACCCGTTCTAATCAAGAATTTGTCAATCTCTGCCTTTTCTCAGAATATTTTTTGGAATCTTTTCAGAAAACAAAATCTAATACTTATTCTTTCTGGTAAGGTCTTTGGATATTGTCATTGTGTTCTGAAGGTCCACACTGGCTATTAATTTAAGCAGAATACTACTACATGGTTCAACAACAACAAGCCCTGGTTCACTGCAAAACTCAGACAGCTCCGACGGTCTAATGAGGAGGCCTACAGGAGCGGGGATGCAGACCTCCACAGGCAGGCCAAGTACAAGCTGAGAAGGGGAATCAGAGCTGCCAAGGAAAGGTACTCTGAGAAGTTGAGGAGCAAGTTCTCAGCTAGTGACTCTTCTTCAGTTTGGAAGGGCTTGCAAGAAATTACCAGCTACAAGAGGAAAGCCCCCCGATCTTTGGACAATCGTCAGCTGACCAACGACCTGAATAAGTTTTACTGCAGGTTTGAAAATCAGAAACATAACCCTGGTACCCCCTGGTACCCCCTCCCCCCCCATCCCAACCAACACAGCCAGACCCCAGTCTACAAAGAATGGACCCTGCACCCTCTCCTTCCCATTCAACACTTCACACCTACTTAAGGCAGGACTCCAGTATGAAAAGACTGGGCCATTTCCCACCCAAACCAACACTTCTGCAGAAATGGGACAAGCTGAGAAGAGGTATCAGAGCTGCCAAGGAAATGTACTCTGAGAATACTACATATTACATACATACTCTGAGACACTCCATATTACTCACTGTGATGGAAGGCAAAACGAAAGTTCAATCTCTTCCCTCAGCTCTCCCGCGGTCGGGGGCCTCGGGCCCTCTGTTGACGGGACGAACTTTACTCCCATAGCCGTTGGTGTTTTGGGCTCTCTGCGTCCGGGCAATCCAGCTCCTGCATCAGAGGGATGTCAGCATGCTCGTGCCAGGCGATTGAACCCCACGTCCGGGCTGGTCGAGCCTCTGCATTCGTCTGAGCTTCCGACGAGCCTCTCGGGACTGCGAGCTCTTGATGGTAAGTCTGCAGGCTGCGGTTGGAGTGATTCCAGGCATGGGATTGGGTCTGATATTAAGTCCGCGCCCCATAGTGGGGCCCAAGGTCAGCCCGAGAAGGCCTTCAGCTCCATCGATGACCAGAGACGCACCCGGAAACATTGCGTCACCAGCAAGGTAGGAAAGTGAAAAAAAAGTAAGTTTCCCCCGACACAGAACAGTTATACAAACTTATAAAACGCACCGGACTAAAATTTAAAAAAGACAAAATAACAAACTGTTTGCGGGGCTGCCAATCGTTTGCCTCCCCTGGTGGTAACTTCCATTCTTCTCAATATTTATTCAAATCTTTTTGAATGTAATACTTTTCACATTCACAAGTTATATGAGTTAAGCCATTAGGCCCATCAAGTCTACTCCGCCATTCAATCATGGCTGATCTCTGCCTCCTAATCCCATTTTCCTGCCTTCTCTCCAAGTCACGTGTTCAATCTCTTCCCTCAGCTCTCCCGCGGTCAGGGGCCTCAAGCCCTCTGTTGACGGGACAAACTTTACTCCCATAGCCGGTGGTGTTTTGAGCTCTCCGCGTCGGGGCGATCCAGCCGTTGACACCCGTTCTAATCAAGAATTTGTCAATCTCTGCCTTTTCTCAGAATATTTTTTGGAATCTTTTCAGAAAACAAAATCTAATACTTATTCTTTCTGGTAAGGTCTTTGGATATTGTCATTGTGTTCTGAAGGTCCACACTGGCTATTAATTTAAGCAGAATACTACTACATTGTTCAACAACAACAAGCCCTGGTTCACTGCAAAACTCAGACAGCTCTGACGGTCTAATTCAGATTCAGATTCAGATTCAGATTCAGATTCAATTTTAATTGTCATTGTCAGTGTACAGTACAGAGACAACGAAATGCATTTAGCATCTCCCTTGAAGAGCGACATAGCAAACGATTTGAATAAAAAATAAATAATAAGTGTCCGGGGGGGGGGGGGGGGGGGAGAGGGTGAATGGCAGTCACCGAGGTACGTTGTTTAGTAGAGTGACAGCCGCCGGAAAGAAGCTGTTCCTCGACCTGCTGGTTCGGCAACGGAGAGACCTGTAGCGCCTCCCAGATGGTAGGAGGGTAAACAGTCCATGGTTGGGGTGAGAGCAGTCCTTGGCGATGCTGAGCGCCCTCCGCAGACAGCGCTTGCTTTGGACAGACTCAATGGAGGGGAGCGTGGAACCGGTGATGCGTTGGGCAATTTTCACCACCCTCTGCAGTGCCTTCCGGTCGGAGACAGAGCAGTTGCCATACCATACTGTGATGCAGTTGGTAAGGATGCTCTCGATGGTGCAGCGGTAGAAGTTCACCAGGATCTGAGGAGACAGATGGACCTTCTTCAGTCTCCTCAGGAAGAAGAGACGCTGATGAGCCTTCTTGATCAGAGTAGAGGTATTGTGGGTCCAAGAGAGGTCATCGGAGATGTTGCCTCCCAGTTGACTCCTAATGAGGAGGCCTACAGGAGCGGGGATGCAGACCTCCACAGGCAGGCCAAGTACAAGCTGAGAAGAGGAATCAGAGCTGCCAAGGAAAGGTACTCTGAGAAGTTGAGGAGCAAGTTCTCAGCTAGTGGCTCTTCTTCAGTTTTGTTCCTGACTGTTCGAGATCCCGAACCGAACCGAACATGATGCAACCAGTCAGCATGCTCATCGATGTTTGATATATTTGTCGAAATACCAAATCTCTTCAATCCTCTAAGGAAGTAGAGGCATTTGTGAGTTTTTTTATGGCTGCATCAATATGCTGGGCCCAGGACAGATTTTCAGAGATATGCATGAGCAGGAACTTGAAGCTGTTGACTCTCTCCACCACCATTCTGTCGATGAAGGCAAGTTCATGAATTTGTGGCTTCCCCTTACTATCAGCTCCTTGGTCTTGATGAGCGCTGAGATTCTGGGTAGAAATGCAAAGCTCCATCCACTGTCATCTCAGGAATAACATTTTGAAATGATTTACAACGAGAACGAATATGAGACCAGAAACTGTACTTTTAGAGGGGGAAAACCCTGCAGAAGGCAGGTGGCATGCAGGTGTGATGGGAAAAATAGATCAGCCATGAGACTGAATGGTCTAATTCAGCTCCCATGTTGTATGATCTGATCTGCACTGCTCATGGTCTATTTTTCACATGAGTAGTTAGTGTGCAAAATTGAAAGTATTCTGATGGGAGAGGATTCTTAGGGCCATGAGTTCTTGGCTAACCTGTAATGGAATGCAAAGCTGAGTAAAATTAATCCTCCACTAATTTAGACTGGCAGAGTGAATTCATGAATTTGTTTCCCATTGTGGCAATTTCACTTTGCAATTTCATTTTACGATTGGAATTCAGGATGTGCCAACAAATGTTATTCTTCAAACAATATTTTATGAAAGTGCCCATTAACTTTTTTGTAAGACTGGGCAGAATAAAGTGGGATGAATGTAGGGCAAGTGTAAATGGGTGCTTGTTTAGTTTAGTGAAACGGGCCCTTCGGCCCACCGAGTCCACATCGACGCACTAGTTCAACGTTATGCCACTTTCTCACCCACCCCCTACACACTAGGGACAATTACCGGGGCACTGTGCGGCAGCAGCTCTACCAGCTGTGCCACTGTGCTGCTCGATAGGAACAATATTCAATTGATGGTCAATATAAACATAGTGGGCCAATTTGGACTGTTTACATGCTGTATGGATCTATGACAATTCTTCTTAATGACTATTACACAAGATTTGGAAATGAAGCTAATCCATTCTGAGTATTTAGTTCAGTTGTTTTTGAAGTCATTCATGTGATGTGCGTGGCACAATAATGCAGCTTATAGAGTCACTGCCACACTGCACCAGAGGTTCATTTGGAGATTTTTGGTGCTATCTGTGTGCAGTGGTAGAATCTGGGCAGAATTGGTGAGAGCATGGAGAGAATAAAGTTGTGTTAGATGAGTGTAAGGTTAGTGTAAATGGGTGGTTGGTGGTCAGCATGGACTCGATGGGCCAAAGGGCCCGCCAGCTCTCTCTGACTGGCAAGCCCAACATTTTTTGCCCATCCCGAAGTGTCCTTGAGATGGTATTCTGGCTTCCTGAATTGCTGCAGTCTGCGTGGTGAGGGTAATCCCATAGTGTGGTAAAAAGAGGATTTATGATACTTCGCTCCAGTGGACATGATGGAAAAGCAATTCATTTCCAAATCAGGATAGCATCTGACATGGAGACGAATTGGAAGTGGTGACATTCCAAAGCATCTGCTAACTTTTTCTACGGGAATGCGAGTCAGTATGTTAAATTTTAGCTCAGAGGATAGTATCAATCTAGCACATGTTTCACTATGATACATTCAGTGATAGAACCAATAAGAGGGTTTGATCACATAAACCATCTTAGAATCCATAAATTTTGTTCTAATTTGACCTCTAGACTGAGTCAGATGGTGGTATTGAAGAGGAGTACTAACAACAGCCTAACGTCAGACTCTGAGATATTAAGACTTTCTGTACATATCAACTTAAGATCAAAGTTCTACTGATTCTGGCATGAATCACCGCCAGGGAATATTAATGTGGGAAGCATGAAACCACCTCCGGAAATAGACCAGGACACATCTAATCCAAAAGGGAAATCTGGAAATATACAAGGAAATACAAGGAAGTGCAGCATATCTGACTGCTTAACACCTGACTTTAAGATGTTGAATTATCTTCTAGAAGCAGCAACGATTGAACCCAATTTTTCTTCCATGTAAAAGTACTAATTTCTAGGTTTGCCATTTCACAGTGTAAAATATTGAATTAAATACTAAATTCAAACATAATGTAACACATCATAATTGAAGGCAATTTAGGCTCAAATTACCTATGCAGCCATGGGCAGCTGAGAGTATTATGAAGATTGGTGCTATCAGAACACCATCGAGAGCACTATATTGAAGATACTTTTAAAAATCTTGCACTTTTTCAGTAGTTCTGGTTCCCTGGTGCCAAGGTGTAGTGACACTTTGCAGGCTGGTCCCAGAGACAGATCCACTATCATGTGATACAATGGTTCCAGTTTCGACTTTAGACTTTAGTGAAACAGCGTGGAAGCAGACTCTTAGGCCCACCGAGTCCATGCTGACCAGCGATCACCACCTTCACTAGCATTATCCGACACACAATGTACAATTTTACAGAAGCCAATTAACCTACAAATGTGTAGCGTGGGAGGTAACTGGAGCACTTGGATAAAGCCCACGTGTTCACAGAGAGAATGTACAAACTCCATACAGACAGCACCCATAATAAGGATCGAACACGTACTGGCATTGTAAAGCAGCAACTCTACTGCTGTGCTGCTGTACCCCAACTCTTTAAAATCTCTTTTCTACCTGTAAATTTACCACCATGTCTAGTTTTTTCCAATAATATTCTACCATGCTGAGAACTATAATCTGTACTCTCTATCTTTCCCTTTGCTCTACCCTATTGTAATTGAGTTTGTCTGGCTGTAATAATATATATATAGTATTATCTGATTGACTGTACCGAAGATAGACACAAAGTGCTGGAATAACTCAGTGGGACAGACAGCATCTCCGGAGAAAAAGAATGGGTGACGTTTCAGACTGAAAGCAGAGGGGAGGGAACTGGAGGTAGAGTGTGTCCCACAGAACTCCCATCAAAGAGAGGAGGAGAACTTCTACAAAGTAGGCATACCTTGAGGACGTTTTGCAGTGGAGCAGACAAAATGTGTAGAAAGGAACTGCAGATGCTGGTATATACCGAAGATTGACACAGAGTGCTGGAATAACTCAGCGAATCTGGCAGCATTTCTGGAGAAAAAGGACGGGTGACATTTCCGGTCGGGATCCTTCTTCAGACTGAAAGCGAGGGGAGGGATAGGTCGATCTACCTCTATAAAAACTGACATCTTTATTGTGCTAGCACTCCTAAAGTACCGTAAACAACTCTACCATGTCTTGGCATCTGTCTTGATGACGAATTATTGTTGACTAATCTTTACTCTGCTAACTATTCTCATTATTTCTCTAATTGCAAAACCACAAAACAGCGTTCAAGCAAATTATAGTTTTCCAAAAACAAAAATGGCTTGTAAATTATTAATGCCCCAATAATATTTTTTTCCAAACAAACACAGGACGGTCACGTCATGGAACAATATAATATGATGTATTGTTTGTTCTTCCCAATAACCACGCACATTAATTCTACTGAATATATTTTGATTCTTAAGACACTATTTCACCATAGTTGAAATGAACAAAGAGCAGAATACCTTCCCAGACTTATTTTCAATGGAATGTGCCCTTGACCAATTATTTTAATTTATGATGAGCCTGAAGCCAGAAAATATTTAAAAATGAAGCTGGAAGAAGACATTAATAATGTCTAAACCGGAATTCAAGTATTTCTTGAGCTTGGGCAGAAGTATAATATAATTTATGTTCTTTGTTGCAGAAACGATGAAAAGTTAGTTTATTGGTGTTCGGTTTTCCTCCGTTAAGTCAATGACTGTAATGAATTTTCAGGATTTCATCGTGCCGTATCTTAGAAAGAAAAATTTATAATTTAACGCGAATACAATATAATCAGAATTTTTACTTCTTTAATTATTCACCGCAAAGATATCTAAACTCTTCCTATTATTGCATGGACATAAGAGACTGCAGATGCCAGAATCTTATGCAAGAAACTTTAGCTGGAGGAACTCAGTGGGCCAGGCATGATCTGTGGAGGGAAATAGACAGAAAACTTTTTGGATCAGAACACTTCTTCAGCATGGAGTAGAGGGAAGAAAGCATCAGAGGTGAGTAGAAGGGGCAAGGATTGCCAAGTCAAATGGTGAATTTGGATGACAAGGAGCAGATAAGTCGGATGGGGGAGAGATGGATGGGGGTGTGCAATGCTGGAGGTGGTGTGGAGAAGGTAAAAGAGTGTAGAATCTGAAAAGAGATAAAATAGGGAGTGAAATGTAGAACCAGAGAGAAGGATAATGGGTAGAGGGGAATGGGAAGGAAGGGGTGGGTAGAGGGAAATAGGAGACCCAGCGTAAGAAGGTAAGTGTGCGTGTGTGTGATTATGTGTGTATGTGTGTATGTGAGTATGCGAGTGTATGTAAGTGTGTGTATGTGAGAGTGTGTGAGCGATTGTATGTGAGAGTGTGTGAGCGATGTATGTAAGTGGTATATGTGAGACTGCTTGCAAGTGCGTGAGTGTGCTGTGCGGGTGTGAGTATGCATGCGCGTGTGACGGCGTGTGTGTGTATGTAACTGTGTGTGTATGTGAGTGTGTGTGTATGTTAGTGTGTGTGTATGTTAGTAGTGTGTGCATGTGAGTGTATGAGTTGAGTATGTCTATGTGCATTGGGGGAGGTGGAGAACTAGGCCTATGAGAAAGATGTGGGGGGGAGACCTTTAACATTCTAACACCTGGCCTGTAATCTTCCATGCCAAGTAGATTTAAGTGCTTATATTCTTTGCCTAAGTAATTAATGTACTCGTCCAGAAACATCTTAAATGCTGTTAGCTATTTTGCATCCGTCGTTCCCTCCAGCAGTGCATTACAGGTACTCATCACTTTCTGGGTGTTAAAACAGATCCTTTCTGAACCTGTTACCCCTTACCCAAAATCTATGTCCTTTGATAAGGGGAAGGTTTTGGTGCAGTCTGCCCTATCAATACCCCTCATAAATTTATATACTTCAATCATGTCCCCTCTTAACTTTCTCATTTTATGAAAAACAGACCTTTCCTCTTCCGCCTCTCTTCAATTCTGAAATGCACCAGCCCTGACAGTATCCTGCAAAGCTCCTCAGCACCCTCTCCAGTGCTATCACATCCTTCCTACTGTTTGATGACCAGAACCGCATGAAGTACTTCAGCTGAGGTCTATTTTACATATTTCGAGCATAATCTGCCTACTCTTGTATTCAATACCCCAATCCAATTGTTCTGAAGATCTGAACCATTTGCATAGGGATGCTTGGTGGAGATAAGATTGAAAAAAGTGAGGGGGCCATGATATAGCCTTGCTTAACATCAGCATTCACTGAGAATGGTTGTGAAGGTTTGCGTACCACAATGGCTGTGAAGGCTTGTGTACCACAATGGCATAAGGGTAAGATATTTTTGTGGGCAGCTGAATTTGAAGTTTTTTTTCTCCTAGCAGTAAATATGTTGCAAATCAGCTGAAGGGTCTTAGCAATGGATTTTGTATGACAGGGTCTGAAGAAGAGTTTTAGCCTGAAACGTTGCCTATTATCTTCGCTGCATAGATGCTGCTGCACCCGCTGAGTTTCTCCAGCACTTTTGTCTACCTTTCTTTTTTTTTAATTTTAAATTTTTATAATTTTAGTGCACATTACAGTAGTAGTGCACATTACAATAATATAAGCCCAAAATAACATAATACATTTCTTGTACCTCTTCATATTTTAAACTTTTAAAAGAAGAAAAGTAAAGAAAGTGAGATAGGATAGTGTGAAAGAGTGATCAAAAAAAGACCCTTAGACACGAAAAATTCGAAAAAAAGTTAAGTAAGCCATAGAAAAGGAAAAAGAGAAAAAGAAAACAGAAGATAAGTTAAAAGTAAATAAAAGAGCTAAAAGGGATATACCAACTTTGTATTTTTCATCCCCCCTCACCAGATCCTGAAACCATTTATTTTCAGAATTCTGTTGCACCTTATACTTGTTGTAAGTCGACAAATGAAGACCAAATCTTTTGGAAATGGTCTGGTTTGCCTGCTAGAAGGAATCTCATAACTTCCAGGTGTAGCATTTCGGACATATTTGAAATCCACATATTTATTGTTGTTGTTGGGGCGTTTTTCCAGAATTTAAGTATGAGTTTTTTTCCCATTAATAAACCGTAATTAAGTAGGTTCTTTTGGGATGCAGTTAGCTCAGGGCTGCCTTCCATTGTTCCAATAATAATCAATTCTGCATTCGGTATCAGTTTTATTTAAAATAATATTGTGAAAATCTCAAAAATTTCATTCCAAAATGTTTGGATTTTTATACAGAAAACAAAGGAATGCGCTATAGTTGCTTCTTGGGATAGACATTTATCACAGATGGGGAGACATTAGGAAAAAGTTTACTTATTTTAGTTTTTGAGTAATATAGTCTATGTAAAGTTTTAAATTGAATTAGAGTATGTCTTACATTAATCAAGCATTTATGCACATATAGCAAATGTTTATCCCACCTCTCTTTCGAAATATTTATAGCTAGTGCTTGTTCCCAGTCTCTTCTAATTCTATCGGATGATGGTATTTCTATATTTAGGATGATGTTATACAAGTATGATATTAAATTAGCTGATTCGGCCTTTGTATTCGTTGCTTCGTCCAATAAGTCTGCAGACAAGTTATGATATTCTTGTGTATATTTTTTCTACCTTTTGTCTACTTTTGTATGACATTGTCTCACCTGAAGAATTTATGGAATTTTTCAAGAAGTAGAAGAATAGAAAGCATCCATTGTGTTTATAATTTTACTTATCATACAGCATTCAGGCAGGATTTTTTATTCATTCACTTTAATGGAATTTCTAGAAGGGAACAATGGGACTGTTAATTACTTCAACTTTACCTTTCACTGTTACCAGGATAGATCAGTTTCTATGATGAGCGTTTGTCGGCACTGGGCCTGTACTCGCTGGAGGTTAGAAGAATGAGGGGGAACCTCATTGAAACGTAGAGAATAGTGAAAGGCTTGGATAGAGTGGATGTAGATAGGATGTTTCACATAGTGGTAGAGTCTACAATTAGAGGTCATAGCCTCAGAATTAAGGGATGTTCTTTTTGTAAGCAGAGGAGACATTTCTTTAGACAAACCGTGGTGAATTCTTTACCACAGAAGGATGCGAAGGCAAAGTCAGTGGATATATGTAAGGCAGAGACAGATAGATTCTTGATTAGCACAGGTGTCAGATGTTATGGGAAGGCATGAGAATGGGGTTAGGAGCGAGAGATAGATGAGCCATGATTGAATGGGCTGAATGGCCTAATTCTACTATCACATGATCTTATGATCATATAATCTATGATCTTATCTGGTTTCCTGCTGTTATTGAACATGTACATGGATAGGAAAGGTTTAGAGAGATATGGGCCAAGTGTGGACAGCTGGGTAGATGGGGTATATTGGTTAGTATGGGTAAGTTGAGCCAAAGGGCCTGTTTCTAACATTTATGACTCTTTATTTAACTTGAAAGTTGATGGGTTTGAGAAGAATCGATGAAAGAGTTAAAAAAAAAAATATTATTTGTTCACGCTTCAACCCAACAGTTTTTGACCATTAACATTCACACGCAAGTGGTAAAACTAACGTCCATCTTTGGCTAGCACAAACAGGAAGGAATGGCCTCCTTCTCCACCATAAATTTCTACAAATCTAGTGGCCTATAATTTTACATATCCAGTTTCAAGGCTATGTACAAAGATGAAGTACACTACAAATGTAGATTGAGGAGCTACTAGTACAAGTGAAGAGAATATTGTACTAGTCTTAATCATACACTGTCATAATGGGAGCATTCTTCAGATGCTGCAGTAGCATTTTGCTACTCTGATGTGTGTTATCATCAATGCTAACCCACTAGTTATATTGCTGAGATACTGCATATCTTGGAGACAGTTATATCTGAAGTACTGGAATGAAAATAAGAGCATTGTATTGTGAATAATTCAGTACTTAAGTGGAATGTATTGCTTGCATTTGTGCTAAACCTTATTAACCTTATTAATATTCAAGCAGTAATTCGACACTATTAATGATCTGTTGCACAGACAGATTTACCTTAATTTTTCATTCATCATATGTGATCTACAATTCTATAACTGTATTTGTAAAAAGTGTAAATGTTAGAACACAGGGAAGAAGTATCTGTGCCAGTAAATACATTTTATGCTACCAGTGCATTGATAGAGGGATGCAGATTAGTGAAGAATGTACGGATGTAATGGGACCTACTATTTAGTTTCATGCTGTTATGCATCAAATATGTTCTGCTGATTATATGCATGTCTTTCTAATTACACATACCTACAAACTAAATTGAAAAAGAAACTATTATTATCCATATTGTGCAAGTTTAATTTGAGTGCTTCATTAGTTCTATTTACAATGTGAAGTGTGCAACTAAATATTTAAAGCATACACCTTCAGAGGCATTGAATATTAGGTAGGAATGTGTATCTTTTTCCACTCCTACTAACCCTCTCTTATCAGCCCTTTTTAAATAAAAGCAGATGGTTAACAGGTCAAATAGTTGTCATAGAGTCACACAGCATGGAAACAGGCCCTTCAGCCCAACTTTCCCACACCAAAATGCCCCAGCTAAATTAGTCCCACCTGCGTGCCTTTGGTTCATATACTTCTAAACCTTTCTTTCCATGCACCTGACCAAATGTATTTTAAATGTTGTTATAGTACCTTCTTTGACTATCTTCTCTGGCAGCACGGTGCAGCACGGTGATGCACCGGTAGAATTGCTGCCTTTCAGCACTTGCCGTGCCGGAGACCTGGGTTCGATCTTGACTATGGGTGCTATCTGTATGGCGTTTGGGCGTTCTCCCCTTGACCATGTGTGATTTCTTAGAGATCTTTGGTTTGCTCCCACACACCAAAGACGTACAGGTTTGGAAGTTAATAGTAAGATTAAACGAGAACTTACCAGTTTGAAGTTTGATCGTTATTTTATGAGGAGTAACATTGAGGGATTACGTGAAGAACCCCGCCAGGACGCATGCGTGTCATTCTTCAAAGCAGCGGTGTGAAATCACAGATAACTGCAATGACTAAACATAGTAAGATTAGAGAAGAGATACCAGTTGAGTATATGATCAAGGGTGGGAGCGGTTACTCCTCATAAAATAATGATCAAACTTCAAACTGGTAAGTTCTCATTTAATCTTACTATTTTACTTCGGAGTCACGTGAGTGACTACGTGAAGATTTTAAAGCTCTGTGATTTCATGCCGTGGAAATGAGTCCATGCATCACATCTGCCTTGATTGTGGGGAGAATAGTGTTAACATCATTAGACATCAATACGATATTGAAAACCCAACGATAAATATATTAACACCAAATTATAGCCCCTATTTATGGGGTAAATTATATTACAGAACTTAAAATTGTTTCTGCAAATGTTCCAGGTTTAATGACTGGTTTGTTATAAATCATTGGAAAGTTTTCTCCGTTGACCATCCTGCTGTCTTGAGGATTTGGTCCATAGGAACATCCAACTTCATAGCTGCCGATGTAGTGGCAGCCCTGGTGGAGTGAGATTTAAAATGGTAGTGTCTACTCCAGCCTTATTAGGACCTGTTTTAGCCATCTAGAGATGGTCTGGACTGTCACTGTTTTGAGTGGCTGTTTGTAGCTGATTAAAAGTGACATTTATTTCCCTCTGATGATCTTAGTATACTCCATATATAATAGTAAGTGTGTTACAACACAGAGACGATCATCTGTCGGGCATGTCCTGAATTCTGTTTTTAGGCCTGCTGACCCCTGTCTGTTCTGTTTGACTAATTCATTGATGTGAAAAGTTAAATTTCCAGATGAAATAGTCATGCTGTCCAGCCATAGGTTCTGTAGTGACTGGACCCTTTGTGTCGTGACCAAGGCCATCAGCATGATCGTTTTCATAGTCAGTTTCTGTAGGGACAGAGCTGTAGCTGGAGACTAGTTTCTTAACATGGTCAGTACAATGCTCACATCCCATATTTGGGAGTACCTGGTTCTTGGGGGATTAACATTAAACTGCTCCTCATGAGTTTGGTTACCAGGGTGTGTCCCAACAGAATGCCGCTCCATTCCTTGCCACAGGTATGTTGACAGAGCACTTCTGACGCAGTTGATGGCACTATGACTGAGCCTCTCATCCTAATGGAGGCTTGCCAGGAATTCCAGATCAGACGGGATGTTCATGGATCTGTGGGTGATCTTTCCTTTGTTAACGGATGGACCAGTAAATTAGGTCTATGATGGATGGTGATGCATGGTTCTAATACCATGTCTAGTATCACCGGGAACCATGGTTGAGTAGGCCAATCGGGTACTATCAAAATACTAGACGTGGAGTCTTGCTGTATTTTCCTTAATACCCGACTGATGAGGCAGAAAGGAGGGAATGCATAAATAAGCAATTTCCCCCAATGCAGCAAAAATGCATCTGTTGCCACTGCCCCCAGGTCTGGTTCCCATGAAACATAATTTGATAACTGGTGATTGAGCCTGGATGCGAAAAGATCGATATCTGGTGTTCCACACCATGCTGTAATTTCAGCAAATACATTTTTATCCAACATCCATTCAGTGTTTTCATTGAATTTGCGTGACCTGGTGTCTGCCACTAAATTTAGTTTACCTGGTAAGTAGGTAGCTGATATCCAAATATCTCTCTGGATACACCATTGCCAAATTGTGTTGGCCAGATTATCACATGATGTCGATTTGTTTCCACCTATATGGTTGATATATGCTACCACGGTGGTGTTGTCAATTTGTAGTCTAACATGCTGGTGATTTAACCCAGAACAATATGACTTAAGGCAATGGAATACACTTAACATTTCCAGGTAGTTTATGCCCAGTGTTTGTAATAATGATGCCTCCTGTGCATTCCATCTCCCTCCACAGCTGGAGATGGAATTGGTAGCACCCCAACTAAGTGCACTGGCATCAGTTTGTAGTACCATAGACGGTTTGCCTATAATTATTGGATTGGAACAATACCTGACGTTATGTTCCCACCATTTTAGTTCCATTATGGCCTCTGTTGGTAGCTTCATTGGTCTGTCAAAATGGCCACCATTAAGTTTGAGTGCTCTTATTTTTGCCCTCTTCGAAATTTCGATAGTGTAAAGGTCCGAATTGTGTAGCTGGAAATGCAGCCACTATCGTATCAATTATTCTAGCTACCAGTCTAATGGATGGTTTGGTGATGTCAATGATTTCCCTACAAGCCTCTATTAAGGCTGTAACCTTTTCTTTCGGCAAAGTCACTGACATGAGAACTGAGTTAATGGTGAACCCCACATAATCCATTATTGTTGAAGGCATTAATTTAGACTGAACTGGATGGATGATATAAGTGAAAATGAAAATCCCAGTTTTCCAAACAATTGTTTTGTGGCTGTTACCACTGTTACCACAATTCCAAAGTTTTGCCAAACAATAAGTATGTCATCTAGATATGCCATTACCATGTGTTTTTGTTTCCGCAGTAACGCTAGGGCTGGTTTCAAATTTTTGTGAACAGACTGGGGCTGATGTTAGACCATTAGGTAGTGCCCTGTATTGCCAAGGCTGACCCATCTAGTTGAATTTTAAATAACATCTGAGGTCACCTCTTGTGGGTACTGTATAGTAAGCATCTTTTAAATCGATGCTTGCCATGTAGTAGCCTTCGGAAATCAATTGCTTAGCAGTAACAAAGGTTTCCATCTTGAAATGAATATATTGTACAAAGGTATTCAAAGTAGTTAAATCGATGATGATGCGGCAACCACCATCTTTCTTGTTTTTTATAAAGATGTTGGACACGAATTCCTGTGATTCGTGTTGGGTTTTCTCAATTACTCCTTTTTTATATAGCCGCTGTAATTCAGCATGTGCTTTAGATTTTTTCTATGCCTGTGAGCACGAACATTCGGTTCGGTACATGCTGAACTGGAGTGTTATGTTTTTGTATAAATTCTATGGTATAACCCTGGATACTGCTTAGAATATAAGTGTCGGTAGTTAACTTATTCCATGCATCCAAATAATATTGTAATCTTCCACCAACTTCCATGCTCCCTTTAATTCTTAAGGAACCAGACCCACCTACCTCCATGGTTACCAGTGGTAGGTATGTTACTTCTTCGGCATCCTCCGTGGACGTTGAGGTGCTATTGTCTGGGTCTGTAGTTGGGTCGGTGTTGAGGACTTGTGCATTTTCCAGGAAGGTCGGTCTGGGCCATGGCCTAAAAAAGACCGATGTTGGGTGTTCCTGGTTTTGCGCTTTCTCTAGTTTGTCTTGGCCGACTGGTGGGTGCGTAGGGGTAATGTTTATGGCCATAGTAGCTTTTGGATGCTGCTTTTGTAAGCCCCAGGGTTTTCGCCTCTTCGTCAAGTTCTTTGACTTGTTTTGATAAATCCCCTCCAAATAGTAGTATTGATGGTTTGGAGGTTCCAGGTTTGCAGAGAACTGCAAATTTGGGGTCTAAAGCCGGTTGGATAGCACTTTTCCTAATATTGTTTAACTCGTATTGTGAGTTGCAGAGTAAAGCCAGTGCATCTTGGTGGTCTAGGGTCATGTTTTGTTCATTCAATGTGCGGCCAAAAGCCGTAATTCCTGCTGTTAGGACTTTTAGGACTTTCTGTATTTTTAAGTCCCTGGTTCTAATTGATGCCCCGACATGTTTCCAGATGCGCTGGTTGACACTGGGAACATTTAGCGACTTACAGTTTCCTGGTGGTAAGTTTCGTACTGTGGTGTCCGATAATGCCTGTCCCTGTAGTTGGTTAAAAGACATGTAGTCAATGCTTACCACTATTTTCGGCTCCAGATTTAGGCCAGTTTGGTCGGGTTGGATAAACTGGGACACCATATCCAACATGTTTTCTTTCACCCCAGGCATACTAGGGGTATGTTGATCACTCCCCTCTTCAGGGTCAGCCCAGAATTGACCCTCCATGCTCCCCTCTGATGAGGGAGAAACACTGTGCAGCCCCACAAGAGGTACTGCTGTGGGGCTTACTAACTGCCCACTGTGGCTAGCCTCTATCTCCCGGAGCCTGCCACTTGGAATATTTCCTCCTGCAGCCGCTCCAACCGGCTCCAATGCTCACAGGCACTGGCCGCTCGTGGCTGCTCACGGGCCCCATGCTCACGGGCACTGGCCGCTCGCGGCTGTTCCTGATCCTGCAGCCGCTCCAACCGGCTCCAATGCTCACGGGCACTGGCCGTCGCGCCTGCTTTTGTTCCCACTCCCAGCCGCTCCAACCGGCTCCAATGCGCACGGGCACTGGCCGCTTGCGGCTGCTCCTGCAGCCGCTCCAACCGGCCCCAATGCTCACGGGCACTGGCCGCTCGCGGCTATTCAGAGTCGGACTCATCGGAGTCAACGACTCTGTTAGTTTTTTCCTTTGCTCTACCGCCCGACCATGGCCGTTGCGGGAGCGAAGTCGGGCACAGCTGTTCCCATTTTGGGAGATTGACGTGCCGTTGGCTGCTGCTGCCGGCTGCCCGCAACTCCGCGGTTCTCCCCCGCCAGCTTTCTCGCAGCCTTCGTGGATCTGGTCCATGTCTCCACCTGTAAGGTAAGTGGAAGGAACGCAGAGTCTCCTTACCTGCTGTTCCCGGCTTTCAAATTCTGCCGCTAAAGGAACGTCGTTCCCCCTGCTGTGACTCGTTGCAATGCGTGTAGCGATATGGCACGCATGCGTCCTGGCGGGATTCTTCACGTAGTCACTCACATGACTCCGAAGTAAAATTGGCTTGGTATAAGTATAAATTGTCCCTAGTGTGTGAAGGATAGAGTAAATGTGCGGGGATCGTTGGTCAATGCAGAGTCTGGGGGCCAAAGGGTCTGTTTCTGTGCTGTGTCTCTAAACTAAGCTCATTCCATATTCCCACCACCCTTTGTGTGAAAAGATTGCCCCTCTGGTTCCTATTAAATCTTTCCCATCTTATCTTAATCTTATGCCCCCTGGTTCTTGATTCCCCTGCTCTGCCTAAGTATTTTTGTGTAGTTTAGTGGGAGGATCTTGTTCAAGCTCACCAATTCAATATTATGTTGAAGAAGATCCCTCCATGTAACAAATATTTCACATTAGATTACAAAAGATTTGGGCAATGTTGACAGGTTTCAATCAGGGAAAACAGAGTCTGTGCCTAACCATTTAGGCCATTGAAAAATAGTAAGATTAAACGAGAACTTACCAGTTTGAAGTTTGATCTGTATTTTATGAGGAGTCACGATGAGGGATTACTGAAGAGCCCGCTCAGCTCGCATGCGCGACATACTTCAAAGCAGCGGTGTGGAATCACAGATAGACACAGTTATTGAAGTAAACATAGTAAAGCCAAGGAGACATCAGTTTATGAATTTGACCCATATTATTGAGGGTGGGAGCGGAGGGCACGTAATCCCTCACCGTTACTCCTCATAAAATACAGATCAAACTTCAAACTGGTAAGTTCTCGTTTAATCTTACTATTTTACTTCAGAGTCACGTGAGTGAATTCGTGAAGATTTCAAAGCTCTGTGATTTCAAACTGTGTAACAGTTATTACTACATCACTGCCGAAGTCTTTGAGGGAGGTAGGTGTTATCGTACCAACCAATGAATCTGTTTGTAGAAAAAACACAATGGTATTTTTTAACAATAACAACAAAGAAATTAAATTGCTCCCCTGGGCTTAAATTAAATATTTGCAGTTTGTAAAATCTTTCCTGCAAATAAAACATGTTTTGCCAATGGCTTATTATAAAATTTCTGAACGGTCTTTCCCCCCACCATCCTGCTGTAGACAGGATGTGGTTTATAGGCACGTCCATTCTTTTAGCCGTCGAAGTGGATGCTGCCCTGGTGGAATGAAATTTGTACATGTTAGTTTTTATCCCAGCAGATTTTAGCACCTGCTTGAGCCATCTCGAAATGGCTCGTCACCCGACCATAAGGTTTTTTTATGACTGACCCACAAGGCTTTTCATCTCCCTCGAGTAGTTTGGTTGTGTCTATGTAGGATAGTAAGGTCATGGCACATAACCGTGTTTCTGATGGGTAAACCCGGAATTCCACGACTGGATTAGGTGTTCCTGGCTGCTCTGCTTGATCATTCCCTGGATAATGACAGAGATGTGGTCGGGAGCTGTGAGCATGCTGTCCTCGCAATAGATTAGTTTGGACCCTCTGTGCAGTGAGTGCCATCAACAGTGTTTTGGCATAGTGGTTCCAGGTTGGATCTGGCTGGTTTAAATAGACTGAGGTATGTCAGGGCAATTCTAGCTGGGTGTACCTTGGTCTAGGGGGTTAGAGTTGTAAATACCCTTCATTATTTTCACCAGCTGGTGACCCCATGGCCTGTTGGCCGAGCTGGAATAGACAGGCAGGGCAATTCTAGCTGTGTTGATGGCTCTGTAGCTGAGTCCTTCATCGTGGTGAAGGTTCGTCAGGAATTCCAGTACGTTGGTAACTGTACCGGTTGAGTAGGTGGTCCCTGTATCCAAGCAGTACTTCTCCCATTTTTTGATGCTGGACAAGTGCTGTTTTTTAGTGGATGTTCGGAGGGATGCTGACATGGTGTCGACGGTTTGTTATGATAATCCCAGTCCCAGAAGTGGTTTGTGCAGAATCTGCAACCCAGGAGTTTGATTTTTTCATGGCACGGGTGGCTTGTGCCCGACACTGGGTGTTAATAACTCTGGGTCACTGGGGAATACCATCGGAGTTTCAACAACCATGTCATGGAGTATTGGGAACCATGGCTGTGTAGGCCAGTCGGGTACTATCAAAATACCTGAAACAGAGTCCATTTGCACTGTGCGTAGTCCCCGACTGATGAGGCAGAAGGGAGGAAATGCATAGAAGAAGAATTTCCCCAATCCAGCGCGAACGCATCTACCGCTGCTGCCTCAGGTTCTGGTTCCCAAGCGACATACATAGGTACCTGGTGATTTAGCCTTGATGCAAATAAATCGATATCTGGCGTGCCATATTGCTTGATAACTTTTGTGAAAAAAATGTTTTGGGGTTTTTAACATCTATTCGATGTTGTCATTAAATTTACGTGACCTGGCGTCTGCCACTGTATTTAGCTTACCTGGCAGGTAAGTTACTGATAGCCAAATATGTCTTTGGACACACCATTGCCAAATTGTGTTGACCAACTTGTGTATGATACCGATTTTATGCCGCCCATATGGTTAATGTAGGCCACCACCGTAGTATTTTCTATTTATAACCGTACATGCAAGTGATGCATATTTATGCATATGCTTTTAAACCATAAAAGTCACCCAACATCTCTAGATAATTAATGCCCATTAATTATAAGTGTAAGTGGTAACGATGATTCTGGGTTAGTCCATCTACTACTTGTGCTGGATATAGAGTTAGTTGCTCCCCAGCCTTGAACAATGTCATCTGTTTGGATAACTGACGTAGGGTTAGTGATGATAATAGGCTGAAAACTATGTCAAACCTTTTTTGCCCACCACTGTAGTTCTGATATTACTTCAGTGGGTAACTTCATGAAATTATCATAATGACCTGTATGTCACTTTTTGGTACAAAGGTCCGAATTATGTAGCCGGAAATGCTGCGACCATTTTCCCAACTACTCTGTTACTTGTCGAGTAGTTGGTAGTTTGTTGACCATTAAATTGTTGCATGATTGTGCCAATTCAACTATTTTGTCTATTGGCAATGTTACAGTCACGTAGACTGAATTAATTGTGAAGCCCAAGTAGTCCATGATAGTGGATGGCTTCAACTTCATGGTCAATTTCATGGTCTTGCCTACCATTTAGGATATCATCAAGATATGCCATGACAATATGATTTTGTCTTTTGAATATTGCCAGAGCTGGTTTTTAGTGTCTTGGTGACACTCTTGGCTGATGTGAACCCATTGGGTAATGCTTTAAACTGCTATAGCTACCCCATCCAGGTAAATCTTTGTGAACCTTGTGAATGGTACTAAATAGTAAACATCTTTAAGATGAATGTTTGCCATGAAGTATCCTTTGGAATTTAGTTGTTCGGCAGTAACAACCGGTTCCATTTTGAAATGTATGTACTTAACAAACATATTTAGTGAAGTTAAGTCAATGATGCGACATCCACCATCTTTTTTGGGTTTAGTGAATATATTTGATACGAATTGCAAGGGTTCAGGTTTTCCCATGATACCCTTTGTAATTATTGTCACCAGTTCAGCTTGTCCCTCTTGTTTCTTTAACGAAGAGGGGAAATATACCCTCTGGGGTGAATGTTGAGCTGGTGGCAATTTTTCTAGTAAGAACTGTATTTGTATTCACTAATGCCATTGAGTATATACTGATCACTCGTGATAGACTCCCATGTGTTAGTAGTACTCTATATACTGGTAGGAACCAGATCCACCTACCTCCATGGTTATGGGTATTCTTCGGTTTCCTGCCGGTCCAACGAATGTTGCACGTCGTCTGACGTGGCGGTGACATTGGGGGATGGCACATTTTCCATGGGGTCCGCTCTGGGCCCTGGTCTAAAGAAGACTTTCGGTGATAGAATGCGGACTCCGAGCTTTCATCAGTTCGATATGGTAGACGTTGACTGATGGGCGCGATGGGGTGCTGCTGCATAGGAATTACTGTTTTTGGTTTGCTCGTCCCGGCTCTGCCCTCATGAGCCGAAAGTTTTGTAAAACCTCTTGCATGTCCTTCATATGCTTTGTGAGGTTTTTGCCAAAGAGCAGTGGGTCTGGCTCAGTGGCTGGGGTATGCACAACCCCGCAATGTCGGATTTATGGCAGGTCTTATGAATTGTTTACGAAGGTTGTGGTCATCTCCGTATTTGTGCATGGAACGAGGAGATGGCTGATGTCAGGCTTTTAATGGCCTCCTGTACGTGGGGTTTCCACGTAGCTGTCCACCACACCTAGCAGCTCTTCCTGTTCCTGCACCCCTTGCATACTCCCGAGATCTTCAGCCATTGCCTCTGTTCTTGACTAGCTCAGTCCTGGTCACCAAAGCTATCCCCTGGAAAGGAGGAAGCAATGGACAGTGCACAAGGCACTGTGGAGGGAGTGCCTGACCCCCGTCTGCGAGAGCGCCCCTCCTGGGGTGCACCTCGCTGGAGCTCCTGCTCCAAGAGCCGCTCCATGCGGTTCAGGCGGCTGTCTCTCCCCCGCCTGGGTGGAGAGACGTCCCCGTGGAGTCGAGCGGGGGGCAGGTCTGTTCATGCGGCTGTCTTTTCCTCCGTGCGGGTGGAAAGACGTCCCGTCCGATATGTCGGAAGCTACCGGCCAGACGCCTCTTCCGTGATGGTACTTCCAGCCTGGTCTTGCAGGCTGGGCTCGGCACGGTGTCGGGATAGCGGAGCGCCGGGTAAGTGATCCTACTGCCTTGATGCTGCCCCCCAGATGGAACGCTCCTCCGTGGAGTCGAGCGGGGGACAGGTCTGTTCTGTTGCTGCCCCCCCCCCCCCCCCCCCCCAGATGGAACGCTCCTCCGTGGAGTCGAGCGGGGGACAGGTTTGTTCTAGAGCCTTTCTTCTCTGCCTGAAAGCAGAAGGCTCCCTGTGAAAGAAAACCCGACGTCAGCTTACCTGACGATCCGTTCTTTCACCTCCATAGCGGGAGCGCCTGACTCCCGCTGTGCTGCTGTTGCTCTGCTGGACATAATGCCGCGCATGCGTGCTGAGCGGGTTCTTCACGGAATCACTCGCGTGACTCTGAAGTAAAATACAACCTGTTCAAGCAATGGCAGCATATTCTGGCACAATTGAAATCCCATGAAGAAGGTTGTCTAGAGTTATAAGTCTTATCATCATTTGACAAAAGATTTCCGAAGCAAAGTAACAATTAAATTTAAACTTCCCAATTGCATATGGGAGTGGAAAAGTCATAGAAGAATGGTCCTGACCCAAAACGTTGCCTACCCCAGCCCTCCACAGATATTCCTCCATACCCGCTGAGTTTTGCCAGCACAGCACACTTTGTGTTTTACTAAAAGGATTTTACACATTCCTCTTATGTATTCAAATCTTTAGAGGTGCAGCTGGTGGAGCTACTGCCTCGCAGCGCCAGAGACCAGAGTTCAATCCTGACCTCAGGTGCTGTCTGTGTGGAGTTTGCATGTTCTTCCTTTGATGGTGTGGGTTCCTTTCACTCTAGTTGTGTGGCTTTTTAGACCCAAAGTGGTGTGGGTTTGCAGCTTCTGCTGAATTCTTCAGCTAATTCAATTCACTCCCTATGGTGTCAACATGTCTGAGAGAACTAGTTACAACAAAGTAATAACATGAAGATTTGCATTCCAGAATAAGCTGTTTCCAGCAGAACTGTTCTAGTCAGTTAGCTGACATTCGCATCATGAAGACAATTGCCCAGTCAGACTTTATCGAAAAATGCAGGACAAATCCTTTACAGCTAACTATAACCCAATCAGTGTACAATCACTCATCAACAAAGTGATGAAGGTGTCATTGACAACACTTATTCAACCATAATCTACTCATTGATGCTAGTTTGTGTGATCATTATCACACAATTTAAAATCAGGACATTTTAGACATTTATCCTCCACAGATCATAACGGCACTCTTATCAGCATTATATTTAATATCATATTACACACCGTACACAGAACATATAGTAAGGAGCAGCATAGGATGGACTAAAGACCACAAGTTCATCTGCATACATAATATCATCTGCATACATAACCATACATAATATGGTTCACTAAAGTATTTCCAATCATGCACCCAGTATTACAGGTTTTCAATTGCTTGGACAGATCATCAATATCAAGATTAAAAAGAACAGGGAAGAAAATTCCCACTTGTCTGACACCATTGATAATCCCAAATGGGGCTGAGACCCTATTCCCATTTTTCTTGAATCATCTGATGGGCAACCAGTAAGCCAGAATTCTCACAATGTATTTAGGTACCCCTCTTTGACTCAATTTAACAAATAACTTTTGATGATTAACATGATCAAAGGCTTTGGAAGCATCAATAATACACATAAGAATTGATGAGTTTTTACCTCTATATTTATTTACAATTTCCTTTAAGGCATATATACACGTCAGTGCCATGTTTAGCTTTAAAACCAAACTGGTTATCTGTGGAGTTAACAAACTCATTTAATCTATCAAGCAGAATTCTTTCTAGAACTTTTGACAGTATGTTGGCTAAAGTAATGGGCCTGTTATTATTTAAGCTGCCTACTTTACCAGCTTTGTCCTTAATAATTGGCACCAACAGACTAACATTGAGTCTGGTAACAAGCTAACAAGATATTTCAGTTATTTATTTTTAATTACTTTGCAAAAATGTCTAAACACCTGTTTTTGCTTCTTCATTCTGGGGTATTGTGTGTACGTTGATGATTAAAAAAATGAATTTTTAAAATAATTAAAAATAAGGCTGTAAAGTAACAAAATGTGGAAAAAGTGAAGGGGTATGAATACTTTCTGAATGCAAGGTAAAGCGCTTATACATTATAAATGGAGCAGGTATCTCTCCTATGCTTCACATCCTTACAATTAACATTACTACACATAATTGCATCTTTAGGTAGATGAATATTGCTGTATGAGCATAATAGGCTAGGATGTCTTCCTTTGTGAGGGTTGACCAGTCCAGTTTTTCTATGGACACTATTTCCATCTCTGAATACCACAGGTATGTTCAACATTTATTGACATAGCAACAGTCAATAAATGTTCAACAATAAATAGTCAATAAATGTTTGCATTTATTGTCATGGCAACAGGTATATGATCAGTCATTGCTGCCCCATACAGAATGCTCGTACACCCCAATGAGGCATGTGCATCAGCTGTACTAACACAATGGTCCAGCCATGATGGAGTGTGCCAGGCCTCACTAATATGTATAACCATCTGTAGGTAAAAGCAATTTGCTTGACAATATAAAATTATTATCTTGACAGAACTAAGCCGTATGATTGGCAAATAATGAGTTTCAGTTTTATTAAAACTGAAATCAATGAGAATCCAGGTGAAAAGAAACCGAAATGGCTGGAGTCATAGCTTACACAAAAGATGATGTATGAGATCAATATTCCCATCACTGCAAGTTCAGTGCAAGGATTATTCAGGGAAATTGACTATACTCAACCAATTTTATCTGATTTGTCAATTATTTTCCTCCCATAACATTATGCATTCACCAGCATGTTTACTGATAAATGTTCAATTCTATTTAAAATCTCTTTGCAAATATAATTGTATAGAGCTCTGGTGAGACCACATCTGGAGTATTGTGTACAGTTTCGATCTCTCAATTTGAGGAAGGACATCCTTGTGATTGAGGCAGTACAGCGTAGGTTCACGAGATTGATCCCTTGGATGGCGGGACTGTCATATGAGAAAAGATTGAAAAGACTAGGCTTGTATTCACTGGAGTTTAGAAGTATGAGGGGGATCTTATAGAAACAAATAAAATTATAAAAGGACTGGCCAAGCTAGATGCAGGAAAAATGTTCCCAATGTTGGGCGAGTCCAGAACCACGGGCCACAGTCTTAGAATAAAGGGGAGGTCATTTAAGACTGAGGCGAGAAAAACGTTTTTCACCCAGAGAGTTGTGAATTCATGGAATTACCTGCCACAGAGGGCAGTGGAGGCCAAATCACTGGATGGATTTAAGAGAGAGTTAGATAGAGCTCTAGGGGCTAGTGGAGTCAAGGGATATGGGGAGAAGGCAGGCACGGGTTATTGATAGGGGACGATCAGCCATGATCACAATGGACGGCGGTGCTGGCTTGATGGGCCAAATGGCTTCCTCCTGCACCTATTTTCTATGTTTCTATGTATAACACTCCAAGCCTATATGCAAAAGATCTAAACAGCATACTGTCACAGGCTTGTATTGACAAGCAACATTTGTGTTGGAATGTGCCAGGCAATGGCTATCTTAAACTATAGAGAGTTTTAGCACCTACTCCTATAATTCATTGGCATATCCATTGCCGAGTCCCCCATCATCAATGTCCTGAGGGTCAACATTAATCAGAAGCTCAACTGGACCAGCCATACACATCAAAGATCTTATAGCGAAGCTTCGCTATAAGATCTTTGATACACATACTGTGGTATGCAAATACTGAAGGAAGGTTAGAGTATTGGTATCCTTTGATAAGTGACTCATGCTCTGATGTTTCAAAGCTTTTCTACAAGGCACAAGCCAGGAATGTAATTGAATGATCTTCACTTGAATGGATGAGTGGAGCTCCAGAAATCTCAAAATAACTCTATACCATCCAGGACAAAGAGACCACTTGACGGGTGCCCCCATCTAACACTCTAAACATTCATTCCTTCCATTAATATTAGATAGAGGCTACTGTGTGCATGCCTTGTAAATTTTTGAGTTTTTCTACATCAAATGGCTGCAGATGCTTAGTCAATGAGTTGATTCAGGGCTGAGAATAAATTCATGGCTAGATTACTGAATTCAAAGGAAATCAGATGAGAAGGGCAGGAAAGTATTCAAGGCAAAGGTCAGTCATAACCTTACTGAATGATGATGTAAACACTAGACATTACATATGTAGGAAAGAACTAGATGCTGATTTAAATCAAAGATAGACACAAAATGCTGGAGTAACTAAGCGGGACAGGCAGCATCTCTGGAGAGAAGGAATGGCAAACATTTTGGGTCGACACCCTTCTTGAGACATCATATGGCCTGCATTGGTTTCTGTTCATATCTACTCAATGGACTTAAGACACTCATCAGTGTCATCACTTTGATTTATTGCAAAAGAATGACAAAAATAATCAGAGAAAGAAGGACGAGTAATTTGAGTGCAATCTTTCTGCAGGTTTTCTTTTCCTTTTTATTACTTGTACTGTATTGCCTGATAAATGCAACACACCATTCCATTGAAATCATTTATTGAAATCTTAATGCATGGTGAGGCACCTTGTAGCGATTGTATCTGAAGAAAAAATGGTTTACTTTATTAGGTTTTAGTAAATCAGATTACATTCATTTATCAGAGATACTGCTCGTACCAACTTCTGTATGTACACACAGAAGCAAATCTTATAAAAAAGATTATAAAAAAGAAATGTTATTTCTTAAGTTCTAATCCAAGCTGTTGGCAGCCACTTAATACAGTTGTATGAGTCTGTGGGGCATCAAAGTTCTCATAAGATCAATCTTGTTGTCCCCTTTAGTTTCCTTGAAATAATTGAGATCGAGCTGGCACAATGTTGTAGAATATCAGACAGCTAATTTGTTGCAGGCGCCAAATGCTTGTTAGGATATCAGTAACCAATTGTACTCAGATGAAGCACAAGCACACACATTTTAAGACAGGAGCGTCTCGACCCGAAATGTCACCTATCTATGTTCTCCAGAATTGCTGCCTGACCTGCTGAGATACTCCAGCACTTTGTGTCTTTTTTTTTCTATTGGTTTCGGCAGAAGTGAATGAGTGGAGATTAACTGAATCTGCAGCCAATACTCCAGTTGTTGCTTATTGCTGGCAACTGGGGATGAATGGAGACACAAGAAAGAATTGAAAATGCAGGAATCTTAAGTAAAGTGCTGGTTAAAAGTCAAGAATATTTTATTGTCATATATCCTGAAATGTAACAATGAAATACTTATTTGCAGTACCAAGGACTGTATAACATCTCTGGAGGACAAGAATACATTACATTTCATCTATCTATGCCCTCCTGCTGCTTGCTCCATGCTGCCTGCCCTGCTGTTATTCCAGCACTCTGTGTTTAACCGGGGATAATGTTTGCCCCAGTTACATATTCCAGCTTATGTGCTGTGACAGTGCGACAGTGAAGAAAAACAATAATTTCCATTTACATAGTGCTTTCAAAAATTCACAATACATCTGTGCTATATTCTTCATCTCCAACTCAACATTACTTTTTCTTTTCTGTCTCAGGTGTTCATTTTTCTATTTTCTGTTTCTTTCTATTTTTATCTTATTTTTTAAATTAATCTACATTGCCTATTTACCATAAACTCCCCTTGGCAAAATGTGTTTGATATTATTCTTGTGCCTTCCCTACTTTACTGCAGGTTTACCTATTTGTTACATTATTACCTGCTCTCTTGTGCCATTTGGCTGCAGTTCTCTATTTTTGGTTCTCTTGATAAAAATAGTTTATAGTTAAATGTGTAAATTTGGTTTGAATGACTGAGTAAATTATAACTGCTGTGCATCAAATCGCAATGTGGTGAGTTATTTTTGATTGATATTCTACGAGCAGCTTCATGATGCACAATGACTAGTGGAGTGCCACAAGGCTCGGTGCTGGTACCCCAGTTATTTACAATATATATTAACGATTTAGACGAGGGAATTAAATGTGACATCTCCAAGTTTGCAGATGACACAAAGCTGGGTGGCAGTGTGAGCTACGAGGAGGATGCTATGAGGCTGTAGGGTGACTGGGATAGGTTGGATGTGTGGGTAAATGCATGGCAGGCAGTATAATGTGGATAAATGTGAGTTTATTCACTTTGGTGACAAGAACAGGGGAAGGCAGATTATTATCTGAATGATGGATCACAAAATGCTGGAGTAACTCAGCAGGACAGGCAGCATCTATGGAGAGAAGGAATGAATGACGTTTCTGGTCAAGACCCTTTTTCAGACTCTCTGAATGGTGTCAGATTAGGAAAAGGGGAGGTGCAATGAGATCTGGGTGTGCTTGTACATCAGTCATTGAAAGTAAGCATGCAGGTACAGCAGGCAGTGAAGACAGGTAATGGCATGTTGGCCTTCATTGTGGGAGGCTTTGAGTTTAGGAGCAAAGAGGTCCTACTGCCGTTGTACAGGGCCCTGGTGAGACCACTCTTGGAATATTGAGTGCAATTTTGGTCTCCTAATTTGAGGAAGGACATTATTGCTATTGAGGGATGCAGCGTAGGTTCACCAGGTTAATTCCCGGGATGGCAAAATTGGTGTATGATGAAAGAATGGGTCGACTGGGCTTGTATTCACTGGAATTTAGAATGTGCGAGGGGATCTTAGAGAACCATATAAAATTCTTAAAGTTTTGGACAGGCTAGATGCAGGAAAAATATTCCCGATGTTGTGGGGAGTCCAGAACCAGGGGTCACAGTTTACGAATAAGGGCTAGGCCATTTAGGACTGAGATGAGGAAACATATTTTCACCCAGAGAGTTGTGAATCTGAGGAATTTTGTGCCACAGAAGGCAGTGGAGGCCAATTCACTGGATGTTTTCAAGAGAGAGTTAGATTTAGCTCTTGGGGCTAAAAGGAATCAAGGGATACGGGGTAAAAGCAGGAACGGGGTACTGATTTTAGATGATCCGCCATGATCATATTGAATGGCGGTGCTGGCTCGAAGGGCTGAATGGCCTACTCCTGCACCTATTTTTCTATTGTTTCAACATTTATCAACTTAAAAATATGAGATTCTTCGGTGGCGCCATGCTGGACTAGCAGTTGCAACTTTTAGCATCGTTAATCGTGATTTTTCGCGTTAAAATCGGGTCTGGAGGTCGAGACCAATTCAAAAACTCACCGGAGCCCCGGGACGTTGCGCTGATGACGTCATCAGTAAGTGCTGCGATTTAAAATGGAGGGAAAAGGATTTTAAATGATAAAACCGTCTTCAGCTCAGAGCCCTCAGAGAACAATCTCAAAACTGCTGAAAACACAGAAAACTGAAGAACAGACCTCTGAAGTGGATTCTGGAATGGCTACAAGGGCCAAGACTGAGATGGCTACTAAGGAGAAAAATGAAATGGAGGAGATAAAGAACTCGGTAAGAGAACTGAGAAAGGATATTGAGGCTGGAAACTCAAAAATGGAAAATATTAATGTTAAATTGATGGAAAATATGTCGAACATTAATGCTGGTAATCAAAAAGTTATTGACTGCATTGGCATTATACAAAAGAATTGATGATGCGCATGAAGAGCTAATGGGGAGAATTAATAAAGGGGAAGAAGAATCTAAGAAGAAGTTTGAGGCAGTGCATGTAATTGTTTTTTCACAAGTAACTGCAATGAAAGACATGGAAACTGTTGTTGATCAAATGGTTGAAGATATGCAGGGAATGAAGCTAAAACTAGACAGCCTCAAGAGTCAACTGGCAAAAGTCTCAGATAAATGTCTTGATCTCGCTCGCTCAAGGCATCAAAATTTACAAATATACTGGGAGTAACTGAAGGAGCAGAGGGAAATAACGCCCGTGAGTTCACTGCTAACTTAATCAAAAAGGTACTCAATTTACCTGTGGAACCGGAAATTGAAGTGGCAAATCGAATACCTAGATTTAAGCCAAGATCACAAGCAGATCCAGCCCACCCACGACAGATCATAGTCAAACTTCGGGACATTTCAGCACTTGAAGAACTGATGAAAAAAATCAAATACGGAGTGAAGATGATGTTTGGAA
The DNA here is from genome assembly GCF_028641065.1 of Leucoraja erinaceus. Taxonomy (NCBI): domain Eukaryota; kingdom Metazoa; phylum Chordata; class Chondrichthyes; order Rajiformes; family Rajidae; genus Leucoraja; species Leucoraja erinaceus. The sequence goes on along the minus strand of NC_073380.1, from coordinate 26,719,509 downwards.
ACGACACTATCAAACTCCTCCGGGATTATCCCTATGAGATCGTGCAAAAGAGAAGAAAGTTCTCACAGACAAGACAGATTCTCCATGGAGTTAAAGATGTCAGATGTGGCGTATTTTATCCGGCCAGGATGCGCATTACTTTCAAGGGAAAAGAGAAAACTTTCACTAATTCAGACGCATCTTATAAATATGCCTAAGAGATTGTGGCAGAAACAGAAGATTAATCAAGGCTGCGGGACGATATGGACAATCTCTTTCCTTTTATTACTTCACAGAGAACACCTGAAGATAAGGGAAGAAATACTATTCTCTAAAAGTCTAAAATGAAAGAGCATTTCCACGTGCGCCGGACTAGACACCTTATCTCTTTTGGACGTTTTGGAATTCAATTCTAGGACATTCTTTGTTCAAAATGAAGGAAAGACTGATAAGCAATGCAGAGACGAACAGCAGAGCCGAATGTGGAAAACATCACAAGGACAAATGGCGGTTTAAGATCTTAAAACAGCTTTACAAAATATAGAGAATTAACAATAATTAACAATACTAATATAGAAATATAAATGGAAACTAACCAGAACTATATAATGGGCAAAATGTAATAATGTAATAATGTGCTAAAAAGACTGACTAGCGTGTATATAGAGAAAACAAATTTTAGAATTAAAATAGATAATACTGAATGTTTAAGTGTTATGTAGCTTGTGTGGGGAAGGAAGGAGACTCAGGCACCTGGCATAATTCCAGGAGCCTGTTTCTGATTAACCTTTACAGCTAACAGCTTACTATTATCAAAAGTATAACTAATTATAAATAATTAGTAGATGAAAGTGTTAGATAAATAAATTTCACAGTAGCTGAACACAGATCTGATAAGTCTGAATGAAATATATATAGTGTAATTGGGTGAAATATAATTGATTTTGAAAGGGTACCGCCCTCCTAGGTTTAGAGTGATAAAAGGAGCAGAGCTAATAGTATAACATCAACTTCGGAAGTCGAATAGATGTCGAACTCCACAGACGCGTGGGACACGCACTACAGTGTTGAATACTTCAAACACTGTAATTTTACTTGTTCAATTTTTTTTAAATCACAATATGTCACTACTATGTGTTTTTTTTCCAAGGAAAATCGCAAAAGGGATCTACCAAGGAAGTTAGTAATATAAACGCCCCCCAAATAACCAGAGTCCTGAGGTATGGATGCACCGTAATAAATAAGGGTATAAAAATCAGAGAAAATGCAAGATGATAAACAAAAGAAAATGGGAGGAATCACATTGTGTAGCTGGAATATAAGGGGTATTAATGAACCAATTAAAAGGGGCAAAATACTAGCTCAGTTGAAATCATATAACACGGACATTACTTTTCTACAAGAAACGCACCGTAAACATCAAGATCAGATGAGATTGAGGGCGAATTGGATAGGCCAAACATTTCACTCCTCATATACTTCGAAATCCAGAGGCACCGCAATCATTATTCGCAAAGGAATATCATTCAAATCAAAGAACATTATATCAGATAAGGAAGGGAGATATCTTGTAGTTACAGGAGAGATCCATGCTACGCCAATCACATTGGTAATCATATATGCGCCCAATTTTGATAATCCTCAATTTTTTAATAAAATGCTGAATATAATCGCAGAATTTAACTACCAAAATGTTATAATTGGAGGAGAGTTCAACTGTGTTTTAGATCCGTACTTAGATAAAAATTACAAATATAGCAGACGTCTGGAGGATCGCGAATCCGAATGGAAGGGAAAACTCGTTTTATTCAATGGTACACAAAACATACTCACGTATAGACTACTTCTTATTGGATACAAAATTAATCCCTTATACTATGAACCCTAAATATCACACCAATACGATTTCAGATCACTCCCCGCTAACTTTCGTTCTAAAATTAGAAGGAATGTCTACGAACAAATCGTTCTGGAGGTTTAACTCGCAAATTTTGAAAGACCCACAAGGGGGTATATATCTAAAAAAACAGATGGACCTATTTTTTGAGACAAATGATACACCAGATATATCGCTCACTTTATTATGGGAATCCTTCAAAGCATTTATTAGAGGAGTCATTATCTTGTATCAAGCTTTTCAAAACAAAAAGAATAAGAATGAACAAAGACAATTAGAAGAACAAATCAGAAAACTAGATATAGATAATGCTAAAGATCCAACTATGGATAAACATAATAAAATTTTAATACTGAAATTTAAGCTAAATAAATTATTATCAGAGAAGGTTATAAGATTATTCCAAATCACAAAACAAGAACATTTCGAATTTGGGGATAAACCCCATAAACTTTTGGCACGCAAACTGAAAAAACGGGAAAAAGATCATGCAATTTTAAAGATTAAATCAGATAGAGGGGAATTATTAACACTACCTAATGATATCAATAAAAGATTTTTTCAATTTTACAAGAATTCATACAAATCAAAAACGCTAATAGACAATAATAAAGTTTCTGAATTTTTGGACAACTGTAACCTTCCAAAAGTAGAACTGAAGGAACAAGAGGAACTGGGAGCACAAATTACATCTAAGGAAATAGAAGACACAATAAACTCACTTATGAATGGAAAAACACCAGGACCAGACGGATTCAGTAATGAATTTTATAAATGTTTTTACGACATAGTTACACCACGTCTACAGAAAATGTATACCCACGCTTTTAAAGAACAAATCTTACCTGAAACACTAGCAGAATCAACGATCACATTAATACTTAAAAAAGATAAAGATATAGAAGAACCAGGCTCATATAGAGCTATTGCTTTGTTAAATACGGACCAAAAAATATTAGCGAAAACACTAGCTAGAAGACTAAGTCAATATGTTAGTAAATTAATAAATGAGGATCAAACGGGATTTATACCTAAGAGACATTCATCTAATAACCTGAGACATCTGCTTAACATAATGCACTCTCATAAACCTCAAGAACTGGAGTTAGCTATCATTTCATAGGACGCAGAAAAAGCATTTGATCAAGTGGAATGGAATTATATGATTAAAGTATTGCAAAAATTTCAAATGGGAGAGAACTTCATCGCATGAATAAAATTATTATATAACAAACCCACGGCTAGAATATTAACTAATAATATACCATCTACGAAATTCCAATTAACAAGGGGCAATAGACAAGGATGTTCATTATCACCGCTGTTATTCGCTCTGGTAATTGAACCTTTAGCCGAAAAAATTAGAACACACCCGGATATTTACGGTTATAAAACAAAATATTCAAATAACAAAATATCCTTATATGCAGACGATGTATTACTGTATATCACAAAACCCCAAATCAGTATACCAAACATATTAAATCTAATTGAGGACTTTGGATCTTTCTCAGGATACAGAATAAACTGGAACAAAAGTGAAATTATGTCGATAAAACCGAAAGACTCAACACATCTCTTGAAATTCCCCTTTAAAATAGCCACAGAAAAATTTAAATATTTAGGAATTGAAATAACTAGAATTAGCTACTCCTATCAGTTTGCCTACCGCAAGAACAGGAGTACGGAGGATGCCATCTCAACGGCACTTCACTCCGCCCTCTCCCACCTTGACAACAGAGACACTTATGTAAGAATGCTGTTCATCGATTACAGCTCAGCATTCAACACCATTATTCCATCAAAACTGATCACCAAACTCGGTAACCTGGGCATCGACCCCTCCCTCTGCAACTGGATACTGGACTTTCTAACCAACAGACCCCAGTCTGTGAGGTTAGACAAGCACACCTCTTCAACCCTCACCCTGAACACCGGCGTTCCTCAGGGCTGTGTGCTGAGCCCCCTCCTCTACTCCCTCTTCACCTATGACTGCACACCTGTACATGGTACTAACACCATCATCAAGTATGCAGATGATACAACGGTGATTGGCCTCATCAGCAACAACGATGAGCTGGCCTACAGGGAGGAGGTCCAGCACTTAGCAGCATGGTTGCGCTGACAACAACCTGGCCCTTAACTCCAAGAAGACCAAGGAGCTCATTGTAGGCTTCAGGAAGTCCAGAGGTGGCACGCACACCCCCATCCACATTAACGGGACGGAGGTGGAACGTGTTTCTAGCTTCAGGTTCCTGGGAGTCAACATCTCCGATGACCTCTCTTGGACCCACAATACCTCTACTCTGATCAAGAAGGCTCATCAGCGTCTCTTCTTCCTGAGGAGACTGACGAAGGTCCATCTGTCTCCTCAGATCCTGGTGAACTTCTACGGCTGCACCATCGAGAGCATCCTTACCAACTGCATCACAGTATGGTATGGCAACTGCTCTGTCTCCGACCGGAAGGCACTGCAGAGGGTTGTGAAAATTGCCCAACGCATCACCGGTTTCCACGCTCCCCTCCAAGTCTGTCCAAAGCAAGCGCTGTCTGCGGAGGGCGCTCAGCATCGCCAAGGACTGCTCTCACCCCAACCATGGACTGTTTACCCTCTCCGGGAGGCGCTACAGGTCTCTCCGTTGCCGAACCAGCAGGTCAAGGAACAGCTTCTTTCCGGCGGCTGAAACAAAACTGGTACCTCGGTGACTGCCAATCACCCCCCCCCCCCCCCCCCCCCGGACACTTATTATTTATTTTTTATCAAATCGTTTGCTATGTCGCTCTTCAAGGGAGATGCTAATGTACTGTACACTATGACAATTAAAATTGAATCTGAATCTGAATCTGAATCTGAATCTAGAAACTATCACGCTATGTTTAACACAAATTATAGCCCCTTACTTAAGAAACTAAATAATCTAATCAAATTCTGGAAAATGCTCCCAATGTCTTTAATAGGTCGAATAAATGCTATAAAAATGATCTTTTTACCACAAATCCTATATTTATTTCAATCAATTCCAATATATCTTCCAAAAAAGTTTTTCAAAAAACTAGGCTCAGACATTACAAATTTTATATGGGATTATGAATCCCACAGAATACAAAGAGCACACCTTAGTAAACCAAAAGAGATAGGTGGTCTAGCGCTCCCTAATTTTATGTACTATAATTGGGCAGTAAATATTAAAAATATGATTCACCTGCTGGACAATTCTGCCCAGCAGGTGGACTGGATTGTAATGGAGAGAGAGGAATGCTCTCCGTGTAATACAGGAGCGACTCTCCTCTCACCAATGAATCTGAATAACAAAAATTATAATAAAAATCCAATGATACATAGTACAATTAGAACTTGGAAACAAATAAAACAGAATCTAAAATTAAGAAATCTATCTCTTTTAATGCCAATAGTCAATAACCCGTCGTTTAAACCTTCAATTATAGATAAATCATTTCCACAATGGGAAAGAATGGGAATCAAAACACTCGGAGACTTGTATGAATTAGGAACATTATTATCATTTCAACAATTACAACTGAAATATAATTTGAAAAATAATCAATATTTTAAATATCTTCAAATCCGTGACTATCTGAAAAAATACACAAAAGAGTATCATAACATGTCCCCAGACTTATTGGATGAAGCCATGAAGACAAAGGCTGAATCAGCAAATCTAATATCATACTTATACAACATTATTTTAAATATAGAAATACCTACAACTGATGGTATTAGAAGAGACTGGGAACAAGAACTAGCTATAAAAATTTCAAAAGAGAGCTGGGATAAACACTTACTATATGTGCATAAATGCTCGATCAACGTACGACATACTCTAATTCAATATAAAACATTACATAGACTATATTATTCAAAAACAAAAATAAATAAACTTTTCCCCAATATCTCACCTATTTGTGATAAATGTCAGTCACAAGAAGCTACCATAGTGCACTCTTTTGTTTTTTGTATAAAAATCCAAAAATTTTGGAATGAAATATTTGAAATCTTCACAAAATCATTTAAAATAAAACTTGTACCAAAAGCAGAATGGATCATTTTTGGAATATCAGAAGGCAACCCCGAATTAAACGTGTTTCAAAAGAACTTACTTAATTACGGGCAAATAATGGGAAAAAAACTTATACTCAAATTTTGGAAAAATGCTCCAATACCAACAATAAAAATGTGAATTTCAAACATGATCGAAACACTACACATGGAAGAGATGAGACTCCTCCTAGCAAGCAAAGCAGATCACTTCCAAAAGATGTGGTCTGCATTTATGGAACTATTACAAGCATAAGGTGCAATAGTAATTTAAAATATAAATGGTACCAGGATCTGGTAACGGGGGGTATAAAATAAATTTTTAAAAAAAACACGGTTGGTATATCCTTTTTTGCGAGTTTTGTGTTACAATAGAGCGGTTGTTTTTCCTTTTTTTTCTTTTCTTTCTAGGGTCTTATTTCCTTTCTTTACTTCCTTCTCTAACTTCCTCCCTAAGGGGCTTTCTTTTCCCAACACTCTCCTGCACCTTCACGATTCTTGCTCACTTTCCTTACTTCTTTTATTTCTATCTTTTTTAAAGCTCGACAAACGAAGTGGTACAACAAATAAGATATATCTGATGTGTATTATTGTAATTTACTGTACTTCTAATAAAAAATAAAAAATAAAAAAATAATAAAATAGAGCTAATCTTTGTTACACTGAATTGCAGAATATTTTAGCACACAGTTCTGCCCCAATTTAGTTTGTAAATATTCAATTCTAAAACACATTCAATTCTAACATATCAACAACATTGTCTGAGTTTGTGGAGAATGATAAAAGTGGATATCTTTGTCATTCCTTTTTTTTTCAACCTAATGATCTGTTTCTTTCCGAATAAAAATATGAGGAGAAATAAAGCAGTCTCACTATTAAAAACCACAATTCCCCTCACTTCCAAAAGCACTAGAGGGCAGTGGTTAATGCTTTTGAAATATTTTATTTAAACAGCCTCCCAAATATTCATTGTGTATGAAGGTCATACACGGTTATATATGTTTTTTTTAATTTTCCTTTAGATTTGCTATACCGTAAAACAACATAATATATAAGGACTATCCCAGTATTCACATTCACATTGCTATTCTTTTTCTGATAAGATTCAACTACATGATCCTAAATTGAACACTGTAATAAGATCTTAGGGGGATTGTAAATTCTCTTGGGCCATGTGGTCAGAGCTGCACACAAACATCAGTTAAAGTTTCTTTTCATGCACGAAAAACCAATGTTGTTTAAGCTGGATTCAGCTTGCAAATATCTTGGCTGCATTGTCATTTAATCCAAATCTCAGTGCCCCTAAGCTTGATAAATTCCACAACAGTAACCTGGCCTGTTTTATTTTGTTCGTTCACAGTATGCTACCAGAAAACCCAATGTTTATTGTCCATCTCTAATTTGTCCCTGAACTCACAACTTGACAGGGAGTCCGAGAAACCAGTTAAGAGCCATCTACATTGGTGGGTCTATAAACCTTTCCACATAAATTCAGCAGAGTTCCTTCCCTGAAGGACATTAATTAACCAAGTGGACTTTTACAGCAGTCCAGTAGTTATTAGTAACCATTATAGTTTTTTATTCCATAATTTGAATTTATATTCCCTAGATGCTGTGATGAGATTTTACCTTCAAAATGTATTCTAATATGTTCTGTAAAATGGCTAACTCTGCTGTCTGTGTGAATGTCTTGAGGGTGTTTAAGCCATCAACCAGAGAAGCTAAAGGTCAACTAAAAAACAGAGGGAAGCTGGTAGACCCGTTGTCTCTCAATCCCATCGATGAAGGTTCAGTCCTGACTTCCAGTACTATCTCTGTGGAATGTACGTGCTCCCCCTGTGGCTGTTCTCCCTGTTTCTACAAATGCTCTAGATTCCTCACAACATTTTAGAATTTAGATTTTAGAGGTGCTGCATGGAAACAGGCCTTTCGGCCCACTGGGTCCACACCAACCAGTGATCATCCCGTACACCAACACTAACATTGGGGACAATTTACAATTTACAGAAGCCAATTAACTGTTTTTTCCCAATTTTGTTAGCCGTTGCTGTCTCCTCCCCTTCCTTAGCCCTCGGGCTGTCTCCTCACATCCCCCAGTCCTCGGGCTCCTCCTCCTCCTTTTTCCTTCCTTCTCCCCGCCACCCCCTATCAGTCTGAAGAAGGGTTTCGGCCCGAAACGTTGCTTATTTCCTTTGCTCCATAGATGCTGCTGCACCCGCTGAGTTTCTCCAGTTGTTTTGTGTACCTTCGATTTTCCAGCATTGGCAGTTCCTTCTTGAACACTTTACATTTCAATCTGGTCAGTCTCAAAACTGCTGCCACTTTTGAAGCACATCAGAAAAAGGGTTTAGACTTGAAATGTCACCTCTCCATGTTCTCCAGAGATTCGGCCTGACCCACGGAGTTACTCTAGCACTTTGTGTCCTTTTGAGAAGATGTAATAACCTTACTCCACTCCACTACACACAGACTAGCTTTGTAAAGTCTTGGTTAGTCCTTGAAAATGTTTTTTTTTAACCATTTTTACCCTCTGTACCTTTCTTTCTGCAACAGTCTCCATCAAGGTGTATACAAGAATGTTTCACCTTCTCGTGAGGTTCCAAAACCATTACAACTTATTTTACTTCGGAGTCACATGAGTGACTACGTGAAGAACCCCGCCATGCGCATGCATGACATATCGCTTCACGCTTGCGAAACGACAGGCAGGGTGGAGTGTCCCCCGCAGCGGTAAGTTTGAAACCACGACCTGCAGATAAGTGATTTACTCTGCGGTAGTTTTGTCCCCGCGCTGTTTTTACACAGGGGGGAAGCTGGACAAAATAGTGTCCACAAGTGCTGCGAGTAAAGCTGGCTGGGGAGGACTGCAAAGTTGAGCGAGCCAGCAGCAGCTGAAGGCACAAGCCCCATAAGGGATCATCTGTGCCGACTTTTGGTCCTGCGCCGGCCAGAACACCACGGCCGGGCGGGAGACTATTCAAATGGGGCCATTGACTTTTTGGACGTCGAAAACGGCAGGAGACGGGGTGGAACAACGTTCCCCCATAGCGACAATTTTAACTTGGACCTGCAGGTAAGAGCTGCGGTCTTTTTGTGTTTTTACCATGCTAATTGCAGGTGGAGAAAACTACGGGCTGCGACAAAGCTGGTGGGCTAGATGGGATCAGCTGTGCCCGATGTCACCTCCGCACCGGCCAGATCCACTCCACGGCAGTAAGGACAAAGCTGGTGAGGGAGGACCGCGGAGCAGCGGGCAGCCGGCAGCAGCCAGCGGCACTCGGATCACCGATAGTGGGATCAGCTGTGCCCGATGTCGCCTCCGCACCAACCAGATCCACGCAGCCGGGCGGAAAGGCTGGACACAAAACAACCAAGGTCGTGGACTCAGAGGAGTCCGACTTTGAACAGCCGCGGGCGGCCAGCGACCGAGAGCGCTGGAGTCGGATGGAGCGGTGTGTGGAGCATTTTCTCCAATGTGACAGACTCTGGGAGATGGAGTCGGGTCACTGTGGGCCCAATGATAAACCCACAGCAGCACCTCTTGAAGGGCTGCACAGTGCTTCTACCTCATCAGAAGGGAGCACTGCGGGTCAGTTCTGGGCTGACCTGGAAGAGGGGTCCGCAGAAGGAAAGACAATTGTGCAAGGGGTGCTGGAACAAGAGAACCTATTGGACTAATAAAATGGACTCCAACACACACTACAGCCAAAGACAGCACCCCTTCACACCCACCAGCAGAACTGGTGAAAGCTCGAAGGCCCGGTATTCAAAACATGAGTCTTTTTAGGCCATGGCCCAGACCGGCCTTTTTGGAAGATGCGGGGACCTCCAACGCCAACCAAACCGAAAATCCAGACACCAGCGCAACAACAGCAGCGAAGAACCTACAAAAATAAGTAAACCTGCCACTGGTAACTATGGAGGTAGGTGGGTCTGGTTTCCTACAAAATACAGGGAGCATGGAGGTTGGGGGGAGACTACACACTTTTCTGAATGCATGGAGCATATTAACAACCGATACTTACATCTTAAGCAGTATCCAGGGATATACAATAGAGTTTATACACAAGTACAGCCCTCCAGTTTAACATATACTGAACCGAATGTTCGTGCCTTCTGATAAAGAAAAATCAAAAGCGCAAGCTGAACTGGAGCGGCTTTACATAAAAGGTGTAATTGAGAAAACTCAACACGAACCATTAGAATTCGTGTCCAATATATTTATCAAAAACAAAAAAGATGGTGATTGTCGCATCACCATAGATCTGACAAAATGTATACCTTTGTTACTGCTAAACAATTAATTTCCAAAGGTTACTTCATGGCCAGCATTGATTTAAAAGATGCTTACTATTCAGTGCCTATACGAGGTGACCACAGATGTTACTTAAAATTCAACTGGATGGGCAACTCTGGAAGTATAAAGCACTGCCAAATGGGTCATCAGCCCCAGGCTGTTCACAACATTTTGAAACCAGTCTATTCGTTTCTACCAGACGTAAACACCATGGTCATCAAATTATAGTGACATACTGGGAAGTGGGCAACCCTTTGGAATTGGGCAAACAAACTGTAACAGCCACAAAACAATTATTTGGGGGGGGGGGGATTTATTTTTTCCATTTAAATCTAAACTAACGCCTCCACTACTATGGACTATCAGGGGGTATTCAAGGACTCAGTTCAACATGACGGTGCGTCTGTATTGGTAGGGAAAGGCTAGGCCTTTAATAGAGGCTTGCATAAACTCATTAGGACCATGTATCAGCAAACCATCCATCAGATTGGTAGCAAAGTAATTGGCAAATGGTGGCTGCCTTTCCAGCCACACCACCCAGACCTCTACATTTGAACTTATCAACTTACAGAGAGCAAAAAAACAACCACTCCACAACTAATGCACGGACTTTGACAGTGAACATGATTTCGGCCAATCAAAGACAGTGGAAAAAAATGGTGGATAGCCTATATCAGGAAGTGGGCGATGCACTGCCGTAAAACAACATCACCTACAGAGACATGAACATCCCGTCTGTTCTGAAATATCTGGCAGACCTCCACTGTGATGGGGAGCCTCAGTTACAGTCACAACTGTGGAAGTAGATGGACTGCCCTATCGGCATCATTATTACTCACACTGGGCATTACTCTGTTGGGTGCACTCCATGGTAACAAAGTCATATTGTAGGGGATTTTAATACCATCATGTTAGACTACAGGTACTCCCATACCACCGGGCTAGCATACATTATCCTGAAGATGCTCAGGAAACAAATCTCCATCAACAGCAATGTGGCTACAAGACTGACATTAAAAATGGTGTATGCTAATGGATATTTGGTATCAGCCACTTAGGGTACAGGAAGACTAAATAAAGTAAGACAGGACACCAGGTCATTCAAATTTAATGAAAGCAATTAACGATTTGAATAAAAAGTTTTGCTGATAACACAGCAACATATGGAAGGCCCAGATATCGATCTATTAAGTCATACCAGACTTAGATGACCGTTTCTGTGTATAATAAGACATCTGTCGTTTACATGGGAATCAGACCCTGGGGCAGAGGCAACAGAAGGCACTTTTTCGCAGCCACTAGGGGGGGAGAAATTTTTTATTTACGCATTCCCTCCTTTCCTCCGATCATGGGTGAAAGGAAAATACAACAGACTCTGCGTCTACTATTGGTTTGCCCGATTGGCCTACTCCACCAGGGTTCCCAGTGGTATTAAACATGGCGATAACTTTGGTACCACCATCCTCAAGGCAGCATTTATTGCTACTCCCGTAACAAGGGATTCCAGCCATTTTGCCATAAACCATTTGAACTTATCAATTTGTAGAGTTTTGCAGAAACAATTTTAAGTTCTACAAATGGGATTTAAACCCATAAAAAGGGGTTATGATTTATTTGCTCCAAAGAGTCACCAAAAATCATATCTGGCCTCCTTCAGGAAGTGGGCGATGCACTGTTCCAGCTAAAACGGACATCACCTATAACGCCTGAACATCCCATGCGGTGAGATACGGCAGACCTCCACTGTGATGAAGGGCTTTCTTCCCAGAGGCCATCAACTGCGACTGAAATGCCCTCATCAGGGACTTACCTATGGCAGGGGACATTCCATTATTTATTTGGTAAAAGAATACCCACTTATGATTGTGTTTATAATTTATTTGGTTGTTTGGTTGTTTGGTTGTTTGTCTTTTGCACAAAAGTCCGCGAGCATTGCCACTTTCATTTCACTGCACATCTCGTATGTGTATGTGACAAATAAACTTGACTTGACTTGACTTGACTTGACTTGACTTGATTAAACGAGAACTTACCAGTTTGAAGTTTGATCTGTATTTTATGAGGAGTTACGATGAGGGATTACGTGCCCTTCGCTCCCACCCTTGATCATATACTTAACTGGTATCTCTTCTCTAATCTTACTATGTTTAGTCATTACAGTTATCTGTGATTTCACACCGCTGCTTTGAAGAATGACACGCATGCGTCGTGGCGGGGTTCTTCACGTAATCCCTCAACGTAACTCCTCATAAAATACAGATCAAACTTCAAACTGGTAAGTTCTCGTTTAATCTTACTATTTTATCACACAACCTCTAACAATGGCTCATAAATACTCATCCCTTGAATGATTTTCTACTTAACAAGCTTTTTGGTCCAGTGCTTGGCATACAATTCAAATGGCAGCCTTAGAATTTCAAATGGTTCGAATCTGTTCTCTTATTTTAGCAATGCTCATTGTAGCGTATGTTGCTTTTGAAAATTTCTGAATGTCAAAAATATTTAATGCTATTAGTTCAATGATTTAATAATAATTTATTGTCACGTATCTAAGTGCAGTGAAGTTCTTTGTTTTTGCAAACCATCCGATAAAATCATACAGCAGACATCACTTAGGCAGTACACATTGAGTCTGTTACAGACAAAGTTTAAAAAGGTATTGGTGCAGTGTTATCTCCCGCAGTGGTTAACCAGGCTTGTTGCCGTAGGTAGCCGCAGGTGGCCAGCCGGCCCACCCTTCGTACCCGGCTGCCTGTTAGTTCTCGGCTGCCCATTGCCGGTTCCCTCTTATTTGTTAGCTGCCCGCCCACCAGATCCCTTTTAGTTCAAGGCAGCCCTCTCTTTGTTCTCATCGCTCAGCCTCCCACTAGTGGAAACATCCACTCCACATCCAAGCTCTTCACTATTCGGTACGTTTCAATGAGGTCACCCTCATTCTTCTAAACTCCAGTGAGTACAGGCTCGTTTCCGTTAAATGCTCATCATATGTTAACCCACTCATTCCTGGGATAATTCAGGTAAACCTCCTCTGGACCCTCTCCAGGGCCAGCACATCAGATATAGTAACTAGAAGGGTTTTGTATTTCACATCCACTGTAATGAGAGTGGTAGCGGTGTGGAATGAGCTTCCAGTGGAAGTGGTGGAGGCAGGTTCATTGGTATCATTTTAAAAATAAATTGGATAGGCATATGGATGAGAAGGGAATGGAGGGTTATGGTATGAGTGCAGGCAGGTGGGACTAAGGGAAAAAAAGTTGTTTTGGCACGGACTTGTAGGGCCGAGATGGCCTGTTTCCGTGCTGTAATTGTTATATGGTTATATGGTTATATGGTTATATGATATGCTTTGAGAGGTTGGTTATGGTGTGAATCAACTTCTGCTGTGGAAATGACCTGGATCTGCTTCAATTTGCCTATCGTCACAACAGGTCAATGTCAGATGCTATTACACTGGCTTTGCACACTGCTTTTCATTAAGTACAGCTCGGCATTGGAGAAGTTCTCAAGCTGAAATGCCCCATTTCGTCTCTCCAGAGATGCTGCATGACCTGCTGAGTTATTCCAGCATTTTGTGTCTTTCTTCGGTGTAAACCAGCATCTGCAGTTCCTTCCTACACATTTTGTCTACCCCACTGTACTTGTGCATTAAACAATAAATTCAATTTGACTTGGCTTGACACTAATCTCTTATCAGATTAAAGCACAAACCTGAAGCTCTCAGAGTAAATAGAGCAAAGATAAATACAAGAAGTGGAACACGCGGAATGGTGCAAGATTATGGGGCAAAATCCGAACATTGCAAAATAATATGACAGAACAAAACAGAATAACATAATGAGGTAGTTAAGAGTAAGAGTACAAGGCAGTACCTCCTGGAATGCGGGATAAAATTGATGATTGATTCAGCCCGCATGCGCATCAATCTTCAAAGCAGCGGTGTGAAATCACAGATAACAGTTGATGAACTGAATATAGTAAGATTCGAGAAACCAGCTGATCTTTATGAGAGAGGGTTGGGAGTGGAGGGCACGTAATTCCTCAAAGTAACTCCTCATAAAATAAAGATCAAACTTCAAACTGATAAGTTCTCATTTAATCTTGCTATTTTACTTTGGAGTCACGTGAGTGACTACGTGAAGATTTTGAAGCTCTGTGATTTCATGCCGTGGAACGAGTCCATGCATCACTCACTGCATCAATTGACCAAGGATGAGTGAACATTAATAATGCATTCAGACATGACATAGATTTGGACATGCTGATGCTTTTTAATGAACAAAATGACAATAGTAATCCCTCTCATCCAGGAGGAAACTATAAACAGAACTAAAAATAGAGTTGGCAAATACCCCTGGTCTGGCAATGGGTTTATTACAAAAATGTTTGGAAAGATCGTTCGTTTAACCATCCTGCAGTCGCTAGGATGTGGTACAGCAGAACTCCATAACCCTGCTGCTGAAACTGTTGCAGCCCTGGTGGAGTGAGATTTGAAAATGTCAGTGTTCACTCCTGCACAAGCCAGAACTCGTTTAACCACCTGGAGATGGTCTGTATTCTTATGAGGTTTTATGTAACTAACAAACATTGCTAGATCAGTGCCCCTAAGGCTTGAGCGACCGTCACGTATTGTAGTAGATGTGATCACATACAACCGAAGGTCCGTGGGGTATGCCCAAAATCTAGTTTGAGACCTGATTCCCCTGGTCTGCTCTGTTTGACTAAGCCATGAACATGAATTGTTATTTTGTCTGCAGATGTAACCATCTTGTCTAGTCGCAGCTTCCTTGCAATCTGCAGTGAGCACATCCATGGTTCGGCCTAACAATCCGAGCCCCAGGAACAGTCTTTTCAGGGTCTGCAAGTGAATGAATTGATTTTATCATGCATTGGATGGTTACCCGAGTCACGGGCTGAACCAGCAATTCTATGTTAGAAATAACCATATAAGGTTCTATTATCATTCCCAACATCAGCGGGAATCATGGCTGCATAGGCCAGTCACTACAAAAATGACTGAAGCGGGATTTTGCTGAATTTTTTGCAACCCGACTGATAAAATGGAGGAAGACATTCCTCCCCAATGTAGCGAGAATTCATCTTTTGCTACTGCCATGCCACATTTTTTTTCCCCTTCTCTTACTGCAAATGGCGATTGAGCCTGGATGCAAACACTCGATCTGGTGTTCCATGAACCAACAAGTGATCCAACCACCATTCTGTTTTGACATTGATTTTATGTGATAATGCACCAGTGCCAAATGAGGTTAGGTAAACTATCACCGGATAATAACACCCATTGTTATTTACATATGACACCACCAAGTGTATCAACTTGGACTTGAGCAGGCAGATTATGCATTTTCGCACAAAACCTTTATCCCATAGAATGCACCTAATGTCCATAGGTATTGATACCATATCTGAAGAATTGGTAACTCATGCAAATCCCATCACCTCTGTAACTAGAGATGGTATTAGTAATTTCCCATCTTTGAGCACTAGCATCAGTTTGTAATATAACTGAAGATTTTCCGATGAGAGTTAGTGAAGCAATGCTGAATACTGATCGTCCACCACAGTGAACTTTCATGGAGGTGAATAATGAGACCTACTTACCAGTGTCTCTAACTCCAGGTCCCTTACCTTTGCTGGAGTTCCAGCAAAATTTTATTCGCAGACTCTGTCCATGTTGTAATTTCCATTAGATCGCTGATGCTGCTGACCAACTTTTCTTGTAGTGGCTAGTCCGTCTCTGATTGAGCAGCAATTTTTAGAGGCAAAGCACACCTTTCCCTCATGCGATTGTCGTGCATTATGCATTAAGCCTGGGACCCCGGCACATAGTCATATTCGGGTTCCTGTTTGGAGTTAATCCATACTAACCTTAGACACTCTTTTTAGAGTGGGAGTAATTGCACCTGAACCAGGTGTCACCATCCGTATCCTCAATTTGTCTGTGCTTGTCTTTGTACCAAGCATGGTTTGCGACATGATTTCCCATGGTCTTATAATATATATGGCTCCATCTTCATCCTTTATACATCCGAATGGGAGGACTTATGCAACCTGAACCAGGGGCTGCCTCGACCATCTTCATCCTTCATACATCCGAATGAGATGACTTATGCAACATGAACCAGGAGCTGCCTCAGGCATGTGTGCATGAATTTTAGTACCATCTCCATCACTGCGTTCAACCGAGTGGGAGGAATGTCAATCCTGAACCAGGCGTTGCTTCAGGCACATGTGCATATTCCTGTAGCACTCTCTCTGCCACTCCATCATTTGAGTGGGAGGAAATTTGCAACCCTGAACCAGGAGCTCCTGCCTCACATGGCTTAAGATGTAGCGTTCTTTAACTGCGACGAGTCGCAATCTTGTCTGACATAAATGTCCAAGACTTGGCACTCACTCTGAGTTGGGGTTGTCAGGTTGCTTCCTTCAGCAGCCACCAGGACTAGCTGTGCAAATCGACGCTCTGTTGGTATGCTCATTTTTTTTTTCCCGAGGACATACCCATGAAGAAAACCCTCCTTTTTTTTCTTCTTCCCTACACTACCCTCCTCAGAGAGGGAGATATATTGCAGCCCTGCACCAGGCACTGCCGCGGGCCCCCGAGACCCGCGCTGATATGACTCCATTCCTTGGAGTATATCATGGTGGAGCATCTTTTCCATGAGATGCTCTATCCGGGAATAAACGTCCGAGGACGCTCCCCACTGCAGGAGGCGAATGTTCCCGGTCGGACTCGTCCGAGTCAACTAGCCTAACTAGTCCACACAACCCATGTTTCGGAACCCCTGACTCACGTGCCTGCATAGTTACCGGTGGTTTTGAGGGAAGCTGGCCCTGATGTAGGTTCCATTCCCGTCCTTGATATGAAGGGTAGGACTGCCAGTGTGCGTTGATTTTATATAGTATTTTATCCCTGAAGGCAAGCTTGGGCCTAGGCCTGAAGACCTCTGCCCACAAATCAGTATTCGGGCTGCTACCAGCTAAGAGAAATGTTACTGCCTTTGGACGTAAGGGTAATATTGCCCCCAGTAACGTGAGGGGAACTCTGGTATTTTATTCATAAATGTAGAATGTGCCCTGGGACACATTCCAGGGTTGGGGTCAGTCACACACTGACCCCTAGCACTCCTCCCCACTGAGAGGTGAAATCCAGGTTAGCCGGGAATTGGTGTTAGGTAAATTGAATGGATTAAAGACCGATAAATCCCCTGGGCCAGCTAGGCTGCATCCCAGAGTACTTAAGGAAGTAGCCCCAGAAATAATGGATGCATTAGTGATAATTTTTCAAAAATCTTTAGATTCTGGAATAGTTCCTGAGGATTGGAGGGTAGCTAATGTAACTCCACTTTTTAAAAAGGCAGGGAGAGAGAAAACAGAGAATTACAGACGTTAGTCTAACATCAGTAGTGGGAAAACTGCTAGAGTCAGTTATTAAAGATGGGATAGCAGCACATTTGGAAAGTAGTGAAAACATTGGACAAAGTCAGCATGGATTTATGAAAGGTAAATCATGTCTGACGTATCTTATAGAATTTTTCAAGGATGTAACTAGTAGAGTGGATAAGGGAGAACCAGTGGATGTGTTATATCTGGACTTTCAGAAGGCTTTCAACAAGAGATTAGTATACAAACTTAAAGCACACATTATTGGGGGTTCAGCACTGATGTGGATAGGGAACTGGCTGGCAGACAGGAAGCAAAGAGTAGGAGTTAACAGGTCCTTTTCAGAATGGCAGGCTGTGACTAGTGGGGTACCGCAAGGCTCAGTGCTGGGACCCCAGCTATTTACAATATATATTAATGATTTGGACAAGGGAATTGAATGCAACTCCAAGTTTGCGGATGACACGATGCTGGGGGGCAGTGTTAGCTGTGAGGAGGATGCTAGGAGGCTGCAAGATGACTTGGATAGGCTGGATTAGTGGGCAAATGCATGGCAGATCCAGTATAGTGTGGATAAATGTGAGGTTATCCACATTGGTGGCAAAATCAGGAAAGTAGACTATTACCTGAATGGTGGACGATAAGGAAAAGGGGAGATGCAACGAGACCTGGGTGTCATGGTACACCAGTCATTGAAAGTAGGCATGCAGGTGCAGCAGGCAGTGAAGAAAGCAACTGGTATGTTAGCATTCATAGCAAAAGGATTTGAGAATAGGAGCAAGGAGGTTCTACTACAGTTGTATAGGGTCTTGGTGAGACCACACCTGCAGTATTGCGTACAGTTTTGGTCTCCTAATCTGAGGAACGACATTCTTGCTATAGAGGGAGTACAGAGAAGGTTCATCAGACTGATTCATGGGATGTCAGGACTTTCATATGAAAAAAGATTGGATAGACTCGGCTTATACTTGCTAGAATTTAGAAGATTGAGGGAGGATTTTATAGAAACTTACAAAATTCTTAAGGTGTTGGACAGGCTAGATGCAGGAAGATTGTTATCGATGTTGGGGAAGTCCAGAACAAGGGGTCACAGTTTAAGGATAAAGGGGAAATCTTTTAGGACTGTGATGAGAAAAAAAATGTTCACACAGAGAGTGGTGAATCTCTGGAATTCTCTGCCACAGAATGTAGTTGAGGCCAGTTCATTGGCTATACTTAAGAGGGTGTCAGATGTGTCCCTTGTGGCTAAATGGATCAGGGGGTATAGAGAGAAAGCAGGTACAGGATACTGAGTTGGATGATCAGTCATGATCATATTGAATGGCAGTGCATGCTCGAAGGGCCGAATGGCCTACTCCTGCACCTATTTTGTATGTTTCTATGTATCTATGTAGGAATACAAGTTCCCTGCCAACTCATGACTGTCAGAGTCACCACAAATCCTCAGCCTTCTTCCTCAGAGGAGAAAAATAGCATAATGCAACCCTGAACCAGGAATTGCTCCACAGTCCTCTGACTGAAACCGCCTGTCTCAGTCGTCAGTGTGCGCAACACAATCTTCCACCAGCCGCTCAATCAGGAATACTGGTATTGAGAGCCTACAGATTATTATATGTTTATTTTTTATTCACAACATGACCCTGCAGGTCAGATAAAAAGTGCTACATGCCAGACCGGCTTTCTGCTGGTAGCTACCTATCCCAGAGAGAATGGCAAAGATGTTTCCAATGAACTGGCAACTCTATTAACTGAGCTGAAAGAATTAAGCATGTGTTGAGGGAAACCTCAAACTACCTCACTGTACTGAGCAGCCAGATAACCTCAATCACAGGTGTTGAGGCAGTTCTTCCCTGGTCATTATGTTCCATATATCCAGCCAGTTCCGAGATGGTCTACCCTGACCCAGGGTAGCCAAGTTGTTCCTGCTTGGAACTTACAGAGGTATGCTATGCAAAGCACCCTGCCAATGTTTCTGCATTAACCTGAACTACTCCAGAGACAGTGAAAGATACTAGACAGCCCATTCTGACAATAAATCCAAACCCGGGCAGACAGACTGCTCCAGTTCAGAGTTCAACGGAGGTTAGTAAAGAGACCTTACCTGCCAGCGTCTCTAAGCCCAGGTCGACCTGCTTGTTGGAGCTTCAGCGAAGTTCCATTGCAGACCCTGTCTGACCACAACGTCAGCTCCATGCTTGTCAAACAGCTCGTTTCCGGAGCTCAAAAGCGATATTGCTGTGCAAGGCATGCCTGCCAGCATTTCTGAGCCCAATGGGACAGACTACTTCTTCGGCCTACAGCCTCTTTAGAGCCTTGCTGGAGCTTTAATGTGCAGGTCACGCTACCAGTTATTCCCAGCCTGGTTTGACAGTCCGCTCCTTCGACCCTTTCTGCTCCTTCGGAGCCTAGCGGAACTCACTGAACAGGCCATGCCTGCCATAAGACTGAGCCTGCCTCGACAGGCTACTCCTGCGGCCTTCTGCCTTTTTTTAAGCTTTTGCTGGAGCTGACTGTGCAGATCGCGCTGCCAGTTTCTCCCAGCCTGGAATTGACAGGCTGCTCCTTTGGCCAGCTTCTCCTTCAGAGCCTCAGTGGCTCAGTGGACAGGTCACACCTGCCATTGCTGCAAGCCTGGTTCAACAAGCTGTTCTTGCGAGGACAGCTAATGACTCCCGACTGCTCCTTTCCGGAATTTCAACGGCGCTTCCTGCTACTTGAATACAGGGTGAAAACCCACTGGAATACTGGAGCTTTACCCACATAGAATGGTACTCCACCCCCGCAGCCGCCTAAAATTCCTCTGCAAGTCTTCAACTTGCTACATAAGTCCTCTCTGAAGAGATACTATGCAGGCTGCATGTTACTGGCCCTGTAAAAATGAGCCATTTTGGGATTTATCTCATGCCTTATAACATCTTGTGAAGGCAATAGCCCCAACTGTGTATTACAGAGAAGTGATAACGCAGCTTTCTGCACTTCCGAGTGTTGAGACCCATCTACTGACTTGCAAAAGGCCGTAAAGACACCAGTGCGGTTTTTGGACTTGCTGACATAATTCTTGTCTACAAATCATCACTGAGATATCCCAACTGATGAAATTGACGGATGGAACATCCAAAAATCTGGCAGTTATCTGAACTGGCATATTTCCCAGATACTTTTAGCCAGATCTTCCTCCAGTGAATCTCCTATCCCCAAAGGGATGGCAAATTTTTGACAAGAGCCGGTAGCTCCTTCATATGATTAAAAATGAAGCATATCCCCCATTATTTCAGGAATTAGATTTCCTTATCGATATCGACATAGTTGGAGTCACCTATGTAAGAATCTCCAACACTACCCTCTTCTGAGCGGGAAATATTATAACGCAACCCTGAGCCAGGTATTGCTTCCTTTCTGCTGAGCGGGAGAGTCCTTGCTCCCTTCTGGAGCCTCAACGGATCTTCTTAAGTAGGAAATAAAAGCAACCCTGAACCAGGTGTTGCCTCATCAGGCCTCTGGCTGACTCCTTTTCAGAGCTTCAATCTGTACAGGCATTGCCCGTCAGATGCTCCGAACAGCCGCCTGATCCAGTGGAGTCCCATTCTGCCACAGCAGTCGCTGTTGCGGCAGAGCCGGCAGCCGCTATTTTTAAAAACCCGCCAGCTCAAACTGAATTAAATGATTAAGTATCTTTACAATATTATTGTTATTTTAAAATATTCAGCAAATCTATATTGCTGTACTAAAGACATTCCTCATTAATGGTTGACTGAAGCAAAAACAGTATTTTTACCTTTCCAGTGGATCTATGGCTCCGTGACTCTTTGTTCTACATTTGACAGTAAATGATTAGGAATGGCACAGCTGGTAGAGCTGCTGCATCACAGCACTAGAGACCCGGATTCAATCCTGACTTTGGGTGCTGTCCGTGTGCAGTTTGCACGTTCTCCCTGTGAACACGTGGGTTTTCTATGGGTGCTCAGGTTTCTTCCCACATTCCAAAGACGTCTGGGTTTGTAGGTGAATTGACCTCTGTAAATTACACACAGTGTGTAGGGACTGGATGATATAGTGGGATAACATGGAACTTGTGTTCACCGGGGATTGATGGTTGGCACGGTGGGCCAAAGGGTCTGTTTCCATGCTGTATGTCCAAACTATAAAAGCATAAGCATACAGTGACTTGGATTTAAACTTAACATTCATTAGTTGAACACACATTTCTACATTCTGTATACTGCATTGAAACAATCATGTCCTTTGCAAATGGTGAGGATTGCACTTTTGCAGAACTCTACTGCTTTGTAGGCTGATCACTTTCCTCAAAACTTCAAAGTATTGCAAAGATAGATGACCTCGGCGTTCTGACTTCAGAGTTGCTTGCATTTAATTTCATGCATTCTCATGATGTGGGCGTCATTGGTGAGGACAACATGTGTTGCCCTTTCTTGTCGGTACTTGAACTGAATGGCCTCCAAGCCATCTTAGAGAAAGGTTCACAATCAACCAAGTTGTTGTGTTTTCTGAAATCACATGCAGGCCAGACCTAATAAGATGCTATATATTTCTATTCTGAAGGGCATGAGTGCACCTGTTAGCTTTATTTTAATTACGATGGTTGTTTTGTGGGTTTGTGCACTGATACCAGCTCGCCGTAGTTGTAAGTGGAGCAGCGGCAGACTGCTGATCTTGAAATAAATTGACCCTGCAAAAGAGTTTGCAAGGAAGCATTTCAAATTAGTGTGAAGTAACAAGAAAAGTAATGGAATTTTATTAAAAGGGAACACTTGGTTCGCTAATGTCCTGCAGGGCAGGGAATCTACCATCCTTACCTTGTCTGACCAAAATGAGACTCCACCAACTATGCTTGACTCAAAAATGCCTTCTAACTTGGTCTAGCAAGTTACTCAATTGTACCATTGCCAGTATATTAAAGGAGAAAAACATTACACTTACTAGAGTCCATCAAGTCACACAGACAGTGGGTGTTTGCAATCGGACTTCAAATTCATGCCTAATATACCTCAGATTATTGGAATATGGAACATCTATTTCCACCATGTATACCACCATGTTCCACCAATCAGTATATAAATTGCATAGTAAAACAATGTCCTGAATATCCATGTGGCTATCTGAATTCTTATGGTTATACTTTGACAAAAGTTCAAATGGTGTACGTATTTGACATCTTGTGATGTCTAAACAGGAATATTAGTTATTTAAAAGTTTTTTTTAAACTCTGAGGCCATCATTTCATTGTATTAGATTTGATGTGGTACTGTTATTAAAGCATGGATTATCATTAATGTAGTTAGGATGGGAGATTGCAACCTTCACGTGGTCCACCCTGTTTCGACTAATGTAATCAACCCGACATGCACAAACAGATCAAATAGAACAAGTTGACCTACAACTTTAGGCTGTGCATGCCATACGCAGGAAAAAGAAGTTTAATGTAGTTTAAAATACTTTACACAATATTGATGAAATTCTAACTTTTCTTTTGTTTTCGACAAGTTTTATAACTGCAAAGTTTCTTCATGTTAATCGAACAGGGTATTATTTATGTATAGGGAGGAACTGCGAATGCTGGTTTAAACCGAGGACAGACACAAAAGGCTGGAGTATTCAGCGGGTCAGGTAGCATTTCTGGAGAAAAGGAATAGGTGACGTTTCGGGTCAAGAATCTTCTTCAAACCTTCTTCAATCTGAAGAAGGGTCTCAACCCGAAACTTTACAAAAGGCTGAGTTACTCCAGCCTTTTGTGTCTGACATGATATTAGTTGCCTTAGTTTCCTCTCAGTCTTCTTTTATGTTGATTTCATTGGGATCAAAAACAATGGTATTTTTTATGTTGCAATGATCAAAGATAAACTGCTGTCCTTACACATCAATGGATCCAGTTGAAGTTCACTTAAAAAAGTGTGAAGTTAAGATTTTTGCTTGCTATAATTAACATACCGTTTATTTCAAAGATAATATATATTTTTTTTCATTTTGAAGGTTAAGTAATTTCCAGGAGATGAGCTCAGGAATGACATTGAGTCCTTGGAACTTCACATGCCCAACATAATTTTTATATTAAGCATGCAGGTACAACAGGCAGTGAAGAAAGTGAATGGCATGTTGGCCTTTATAACAAGAGGAATCGAATATAGGAGCAAAGAGGTCATTCCGCAGTTGTACAGAGCCCTAGTGAGACCACACCTGGATTATCGTGTGCAGTTTTGGTTCCCTAATTTGAGGAAGGACATTCTTGCTATTGAGGGAGTGCAGCGTATGTTTACAAGGTTAATTTAAGGCGGGACTGTCATATGCTGAGAGAATGGAGCAGCTGGGCTTGATCACTCTGGAGTTTAGAAGGATGAGAGGGCGTCTCATTGAAACATATAAGATTGTTAAGGGCTTGGACACACTAGAGGAAAGAAACATGTTCCCGATGTTGGGGGAGTCCAGAACCAGGGGTCACAGTTTAAGAATAAGGAGTAAGCTATTTAGAATGGAGATGAGGAAACACATTTTCGCACAGAGAGTGGTCAGTCTGTGGAATTCTCTGCCTCAGAGGGCAGTGGATGCAGGTTCTCTAGATACTTTCAGGAGAGAGCTGGATAGGGCTCTTAAAAATAGTGGATATGGGGAGAAGGCAGGAACTGTGTACTGATTGGGTATGATCAGCCATGATCACATTGAATGGCGGTGCTGGCTCAAAGGGCCAAATGGCCTACTCCTGCACCTATTATCTATTGTCTATTGTCTATTAGGGTTGTAATTTTCACAGTGCAACTGTCCCCAATGAGGCATGTGTTACAATGTGTGAGAGGGACCAGAAGTTAAGGCTAGGTTTAATGGAAGCTTTGTGTAGGAAGGAACTGCAGATGCTGGTTTTAACCGAAGATAGAAACAAAAAGTTTCAGGTCGAGTAACTCAGCGGGACAGGCAGCATCTCTGGAGAGAAGGAATGGGTAACGTTTCGGGTCGAGATGTTACCCATTCAGACGAAGGGTCTTGACCCGAAACGTCACCCATTCCTTCAATCTCGAGATGCTGCCTATCCCGCTGAGTTACTCCAGCTTTTTGTGTCTTTTAATGGAAGCTTTATTAACTCTGCAATCTAATTTGCAATACACCCTAGATTCCATACAATATGTAATAGTAGAGAATGAATGGTTAATTTGTTCTTCTGAAAATTTGTTCCGAGTAATTTTACACATATTGGAAATAATAGTTTGTTGAAATGTAACAAATGTCAACGGCTCCTAAACTAAAAGATTGAGGCAGTGTCTGTTACTTGAGATCATTTTGAGATGTTATTTTTCAATGGCTATAAGTTCATCAGAAATTCTTGATGCCAAAGGGATCTGATCTCTAAAATGCGACTATAAATTAATATAATGTTGTAAGGAGTGGGTCATTTTGACAAGGGAGGCCTTGAGATGTGAAATATACTGTAAAGGCATGCTGCTGTGCTGAACTGAGTTAAGGTCTATTACAACAGTTTAATGGAAGATTTACTCAGTATTTAATCTTCAAGTGCTTATTAAATGTATAGCATGGAAAGATGCTCATTTCCCAAACGTTGAAATTCCTAAAAATCACAAAATTCATTCTTAGTTTAAAAAAATCTGAAAGAGATCAAAAGAATGGTTATTGTGTAATCAAAGGCTGAAAATTAATTCTTCCACCACAAGTTTTGCTTTGAAGGAAGAACAATGCGAATTTGGAGTGTTTCTCAATTCATTTATTATGGCATGTTTACTAAATTTAAAAGCAATGCCTTTCTCAACAGCCAGGTATCATTTTGTTAGTTGCTACAGCAACAGGAAAATGACTCGAACTATCACTTCTGCCATTCAATGAGTGCCTGCTGTGTATCAAACACATTCATTGTCCAAAGGGCTTACACAGCAGACTTTAACAGACAGCTGCTGAGGCACACAAATAAATCTGGCATATGTAGGTTCACATGGCAAATCACGTGTTTGAAGGTGTGAGGCAAAGTTCAGAGAATGGAGAGTTGTTAAGCTTTCTGATCAAATTGGGACAAGGTACCATGAAATGTGGAATTCCTGTAGATTCTTTCAGGTTTATTGCCTGAGAAAATGGTTGAGACGGAAGTGTTTAAGACAGAGGGGAATAGTTAGGGCAAATGCACAGTCTTTTACCCGGAGTAAGGGGATCATGAACCAGGGGATATAACTTTAAGGTGCGAGGGAATAAAAATAATAGAAAGTTAAGGGGTAATTTTTTTTCACACAGAGGGTGGTGGGTATATGGAACAAACTGCCAGAGGAAGTAGTTCAGGCAGATACTATAACAACATTTAAAATACTTTTGAACATGAAATGGATAGCAACGGTTGAAAGGAATATGGGCTAAACGCAGGCAGGTGGGACAGTCGGAGATGGGACATCTTGGTCAGCATGGGTAAGTTGGGTAAAAGGGCTGTGCTGTATAACTATGAGACAAATACAATCACAACATTAAAAAGAAACATGGACAGGTATGTGGATAGGATAAGAACGGTTGTGAGATATTTTGGCCAAATGCGGGAGAATGGGATGATCTTATATTGGGCAACTTATTGGGCATGGACAGGTTGGGCCAAAGGGCCTGTTTCCCAGCTGTATGACTATGACTATTGCAAGAGATTGTTCATAATGTCAATAGGTTGCCCACTCAATTGGTAGTCAGATTAGCAAATTGTCCTTACATTGACTTAGAAAGGTGGGGCGGGTAGGTGAGGGTGTGGGCAGTGTCAGTGCTCAACCAGTTGAGGAGCTTAATAAGAAGTTTTGGTGAGCCAATGTTATTTAGATAACTGCGTCTCATTTGCCTAGTCAGTACTGTGGTAGCATTTACCACATATATCTGGTATCGGCTGGGACCTGGGATGCAAAGGCAACAAGTTTACATAGCCAAAATGAGTTGTGGCAGCTCCGACAGGAGGTCAGTCAGAGGCCTGAGGAGGCAACACCTGGTTCAGGGTTGCATTCTATTTCCTCCCCTAAGAAACTACGTTGTGGCTCCAGGAAGGGAGCAAGGACTTGGAGTCACTAGCAGGCGCAACCTGTCTAGTGAGTAACATAAATAAATAAACAAATAAACAAATAAATAAAGAGAAAATAAATGGATGAACAAATAAATAAAATGGAAAAAAGAAATGTGCTCCTAGCTCAGGACACATTTACAGGCTGAGTCAGTCAGATGCCTGTGGGAGAAACATCTGGTTCAGGGTTGCGTTATAATATCTCACGCTCAGAAGAAGGGAAGCAATACCTGGCTCAGGGTTGCATTATAATATTTCCCGCTCAGAAGAGGGGAGTGTTGGAGATTCTTACATAGGTGACTCCAACTATGTCGATATCGATAAGGAAATCCAATTCCTGAACTAATGGGGGATATGCTTCATTTTTAATCATATGAAGGAGCTACCGGCTCTTGTCACATATTTGCCATCCCTTTGGGGATAGGAGATTCACTGGAGGAAGATCTGGCTAATAGTATCTGGAAAATATGCCAGTCCAGATAACTGCCAGATTTTTGGATGTTCCATCCGTCAATTTTATCAGTTGGGATTTCCCAGTGATGATTTGTAGACAAGAATTATGTCAACTAGTCCAAAAACCGCTCTGGAGACTTTACGACCTTTTGCAAGTCAGTAGTGCAGTAGTGCAGAAACACTCAGAAGTGCAGAAAGCTGCATTATCACTTCTCTGTAATACACAGTTGGGGCTATTGCCTTCACAAGATGTTATAAGGCATGAGATAATTCCCAAAATGGCTCATTTTTACAGGGCTAGTAACATGCAGCCTGAATAGTATCTCTTCAGAGAGGACTTATGTAGCAAGTTGAAGACTTGCAGAGGAATTTTAGGCGGCTGCAGGGGTGGAGTACCATTCTATGTGGGTAAAGCTCCAGTATTCCGGTGGGTTTTCACCCTGTATTCAAGAAGCAGGAAGCGCCGTTGAAATTCCAGAAAGGAGCAGTCGGGAGTCACTAGCTGGCCTCACAAGAACAGCTTGTTGAACCAGGCTTGCAGCAATGGCAGCTGTGACCTGTCCAGTGAGCCCCGCTGAGGCTCCGAGGAGCAGCTGGCCAAAGGAGCAGCCTGTCAATTCCAGGCTGGGAGAAACTGGCAGCGCGATCTGCACAGTCAGCTCCAGCAAAAAATGTCAAAAAAGGCAGAAGCTTTGGAGTTATGGCAGGCGTGGTCTGTTCAGTAAGCTCCGCTAAGGCTCCGAAGGAGCAGAAGGGGCCGAAGGAGCGGACTGTCAAACCAGGCTGGGAATAACTGGTAGCGTGACCTGCACAGTAAAGCTCCAGCAAGGCTCTAAAGAGGCTGTAGGCCGAAGAAGCAGTCTGTCCCATTGGCTCAGAAATGCTGGCCTTTCACAGCAATATCGCTTTGAGCTCCGGAAACGAGCTGTTTGGCAAGCGTGGGGCTGAAGATGTGGTCAGACAGGGTCTGCAATGGAACTTCGCTGAAGCTCCAACAAGCAGGTCGAACTGGGCTTAGAGACGCTGGCAGGTAAGGTCAATTATTAACCTCCGTAGAATTCTGAAATGGAGCAGTCTGTCGGCCCGGGTTAAGATTTATTGGCAGCATGGGCTGTCTAGTACCTTTCACTGTGTCTAGAGAGATCAGGTTGATGCAGAGACATTGGCAGGGTGCCTTGCATAGCAACCTCTGTAAGTTCCAAGCAGGAACAGCTTGGCTACCCTGATTCAGGTTAGACCATCTTGGAACTGGCTGGTCATATGGAACATATTGACCAGGGAAGCACTGCCTCAACATCTGTGATTGTGGTTATCTGGCTGCTCAGTAGAGTGAGGTAGTTTGAGGTTTCCCTCAACACATGCTTAATTCTTTCAGCTCAGTTAGTAGAGTTGCCAGTTCATTGGAAACATCATTGCCATCCTCTCTGGGATAGGTAGCTACCAGCAGAAAGCCGGTCTGGCATGTAGCATTTTTTATCTGACCTGCAGGTTCATGTTGTGAATAGAAAATACATATATAATAATCTGTAGGCTCTCAATACCGGTATTCCTGATTGGTTGGCTGGTCAAAGAGAGTGTGTTGCGCACACTGGTGACTGATACAGGTGGTTTCACTCAGAGGACTGCGGAGCAACTCCTGGTTCAGGGTTGCATTATGCTATTTTTCCACTCTGCGGAAGTAGGCTGAGGATTTGCGGTGACTCTGACAGTCAAGAGTTGACAGGGAACTCGTATTCCCACATCAATTGGATGTTGTGTTTCAGCTCTAGTCAGAAGGATCTGATTATATTTTATGAGAAAATAAATAAATAAATACATAGATAAATGCATCTTCCACGACAAGAGAAGTCAAAAATCTCCGTCCGTTTGGTTTATCGAGGAAACGATGGTTATCTAAGTGGAAACAGAGATGTCTCACAAAGGATGAGTAGTCTCCCCAAGAACAAGAGGGGTATATTTCTGATATTTCTCAAGATTGCAGAAAAGTGGAGCATGCCAAATCAGGTTAGGATTTGGCTCGTCTGATCATGTGTTTGGTTGCCCAGTTTAAGATGGATAATTGTTTTTCAGCAATTTAGTTGATTCAGAGGATTAAGGCTTCAATCGATCTTGAAGATGCATACTTTGCCATATCTATACACGAGAGGCACAGATATATCTGTTGTTTTGATGACAAAGCCAGTGGTGGAAAGTTTAGGCTCTACCTAGGAGTTGTCTTCAGGCCTAGACTATTTACAAAGATTCTAAAGCCAATTCTGCCCTACTCAGATCAAAAGGCATTGTGCCTTGGAGTTTATAAACGACATGCAAAATTTGTAACTGATAAGACTCAGGGGTTTTATCAGTAGATGCCTCTTACGGTATTAAGGGGGAGGCAACATGAAACTTAATAGGGCCAATTTTGCCTACTCATTCAGGGTGCCCATGGTAAAGGCGGCAGAAAGAAGCTGACTTCGAAATAATATAGACAGATTAAACGAAAACTTACCATTTGAAGTTTGATCTGTATTTTATGAGGTTGAAGTGAGGGATTACGTGCCCTCCACTCAAACCCTGAATCTCATAAAGATCATTCGGTAACTCAACGGTTATTAATCTTTCTATAGTTTAAGTTTGTGCAAGTGGTTTGTGGTTTCATACAGTTGCTCTGAAGATTGATGCGCATGCGGTCTGGTGGGCCCTTCATGGAATCCCTCACTTCAACATCTCATAAAATAAAGATCAAACTTCAAATGGTAAGTTTTCGTTTAATCTTTCTAATCTCTCTTTATCTCTCAAACCCTTCAGTGCTAGCAAGATTCTTGAGAAATAATTCTGCATTCTCTCAAGCTTAATCACATCCTTGATTATGTTGTAAATGAAAATTGGCTCATCATCAAGGGTATTTATGGAAGACATTAAACTGAGACTAGTGAATGTACAAGCATGTTAAATTGTATTTAATTCCACCTAAACCTAACACTTTATAGATACCACGACACTTAAAAGAACTGGAAAAGCATGGTGTTTCTTTCCTTCTTGGTAAAAATAATTTTACACTTATTTATAAAATAGTGCCATTCTATCCTGCTGTAAACATTATTATTTTATTTAATACTTTTATTTACATATAATATAAGGTGCCTGTTGGAAAATCGAAGGTACACATAATTGCTGGAGAAACTCAGCGGGTGCAGCAGCATCTATGGAGCGTAGGAAATAGGCGACGTTTCGGGCCGAAACCCTGTTAGTCTGTTCGCTATTATGAAGATGGTGGTTGTCTTAACCGTTTGTCATTGTTATTGTCATTGATGGATATTTATTTGGAGGTGCTTTAATTGACAAATAGTCATTATATCTCTACTTACCTATTTAATGTCAACAATACATTGCCCATCAAAGGCAAGTTCAGAAATTCATAAATTCTAGAGGCAGAATTAGGCTTTTCGGCCCGTCAAGTTTACTCTATCATTTAATCATGGCTGATCTATCTTTCCTTCTCCCCATAACCCCTAACACCCTCACCATAAAAAAGAGGAAATAACTTAAGAGAATGGTGTCAATCTGTGGATGAGAACCTGGAAATTATAGTGCTAATTTTGTGGTGTCATATTGAAGGATAGCATAGTACAGTTCTTAAACTAATCCATAGTGATATGAATGATATTAAAATGGATTCAAGAGACATTTTATATGTCTTCATTATGCTAAAGGATGGCAAGCTGCCAGCGATTGACAGGTTACACAATAGTCATGTTACTGGACTAATAGAGGCAGGTCTGCAATGTTGATCTTGATTTCAATTCAAATCCCTCCACTGCAGTTGAGCAATTTACTTCAATTTCAATATAATTGAAATAAACTGAAGTCCTTCAAGGAATTAGTTCATAAGTTATAGGAGAAATATTAGGTAATTTGGCCCATCAAATCTACTCTGCCATTCAATCATGGCTGATTTATCTTTCCCTCTCAACCCCATTCTCTTGCTTTCTCCCCATAACCCCTGACACTCGTACTAATCAAGAATCTGTCAATCTCTGCCATAAGAATATCCAATGACTTGGCCTCCACAGCCGTCTGTGGCAATTAATTCCACAGATTCACCACCCTCTGACTAAAATAATTCCTCGTCATCTTCTTTCTAAAGGTACATCCTTTTATTCCGAGCCTCTGGTCTTTGCCCTCTGGTCCAACACTTTTCCAATAGTGGAAACATCCTCTCCACATTCACTCTATCCATGCCTTTCGCTGTTTGGTAAGTTTCAGTGATGAGAACCCTTCATCCTTCCAGCAAATACAGGCCCGATGCCTTCAAATGCTCATCATATGTCAACCCAATCATTCCTGGGATGATTCTTGTAAACCTCCTCAGGACCCTCTCCAGAGCCTGCACACCCTTCCTCAGATATGGGGCCAAAATTGCTCACAATACTCCAAATGAGGTCTGACTAGTGCCTTATAAAGCCTCAGCATTACATCACTATTTTAGTATTCTAGCCTTCTTGAAATAATTTCTACCATTGCATTCCCCTTCCCTACTGCCGATTCAACTTGCAAAATAACTTTTTCGGAATCCTGCACCAAATCCCATTACAGCTCCGATTTCTGAATTCTCTTGCCAAGTGATATCATTGCTTTTCTAAGAACCAAACCAAAAATAGCGAAGTAGGGAGTTAAACAAAGGAAGCTAATCCAAGAAGATAATGAGGGTGCCACCAGAGTGGCACTATGTTTGCTGTTTCACCAGAAGTGGAAGACCTCAAATGAACTGACAGACACTGTGTGTTTTTCCTCCATTGTCAGCTGGAGATGGACTATCATCACCGATCTGTAACTGTTTATCTACTTTAGACATTGACTTTAGTGATACAATGTGGAAGCAGACCCTTCGGCCCATGTAGTCAGCACTGACCAGCGTTCTCCTCGTACACTACACTAACACTATCCTGATGAAGAAGCTGATGACCCTCCGTAGAGCTGAGTGGCACCGTAGATGCCTGAAGGAAAGAGCCAGGAAGCGAGCATCCTTCATAGCAACCCCTTCGGCTTCACCAAACAACTACTCAGGCAGAAGCGCAGTGGAAGTTTGGCTTGCTCTAAGGAGGAGATCGACCGGCACATCCAGATGACCTACAGTGACCCCGTCAGGCAGCAGGAGCTGGGCCAGTGTAACATCCTGATAAAACCACCTCCACCCATCAAGGAGTTTGATAGTAGAGAGCCACTCCTGAAAGAGGTCCAGGATGTTGTGAAGAGAGTAAGAGCTGGCTCAGCCCCTGGCCAGAGCAGAGTCCCCTACAGGGTCTACAAGAACTCCCCCTTGTTACTGAAACGGCTGTGGAAGATCCTGAAAGTCATCTGGAGGAGAGGAAAAGTGGTGCAGCAGTGGCGATTCGCTGAAGGAGTCTGGATCCCATAGGAGGAAGATTCCAAGAAGATCGATCAGTTCAGAATCATCTCCTTGCTAAGCGTTGAAGGCAAGATTTTCTTCAGCATAGTGGCAAGGTGGCTGACCAACTTCCTCTCCAGCAATGGCTACATCGACAGCTCAGTGCAAAAGGGAGGCTTGTCTGGAGTGCCGGGGTGTTTAGAGCACACTGGAGTGGTGACCCAACTCATCAGAGAAGCCAGGGAGAACAAGGGTGACCTGACAGTGCTCTGGCTTGACCTGGCCAACGCCTACGGCTCCATCCCGCACAAGCTGATCCAGACAGTCATGGCCAAGCATCATGTGCCGGGCCAAGTGGCAGATCTCATCCTGGACTATTACAACCAGTTCAGCATGAGAGTCTCATCAGGGTCAGTAACATCAGAGTGGCACAGACTGGAGGTTGGGATCATCACAGGCTGTACCATCTCTGTGATCCTTTTTGCCTTGGCGATGAACATGATCGTCAAGTCTGCTGAGCCAGAGTGCCGGGGCCCTCGGACCAAGTCAGGAATGCGCCAACCACCAATCAGAGCCTTCATGGACGACCTGACTGTCACCACTGAGTCAGTGCCAGGAGGCAGGTGGATCCTGCAGGGGTTGGAGAAGCTGATTGGATGGGCAAGGATGAGGTTTAAGCCAGGAAAATCAAGGTCACTGGTGCTGAAGAAGGGCAAAGTCATGGACAGGTTCCGCTTCAGCATCGAAGGGACACCAATCTCAACTGTCTCCGAAAGGCCAGTGAAGAGTCTTGGCAAGGTGTTTAACAGCAGCCTGAAGGATACAGCATTTGTTCAGGCAACCTGTCAGGTGCTGGAGAGTTGGTTGAGAGCAGTGGACCAGTCGGGGTTTCCCAGCAAGTTCAAGGCATGGATTTACCAGCATGGTATCCTGCCAAGGATACTCTGGCCACTGCTTGTCTACGAAGTCCCAATATCCATCGTAGAGAGATTGTAGAGGAAAATCAGCAGCTTTCTCAGAAGGTGGCTGTGACTGCCCAGGTGCCTTAGCAGCATCGCCCTTTACAGAAATAACACCAAGCTCCAGCTGCCCCTGAAGTCCCTGGAGGAGGAGTTTAAGGTGACTCGGGCCAGAGAGGTGATGCTGTACAGGGACTCCAGCGAACCCAAGGTGGCTCAAGCAGGGGTGGAGGTGAAAACTGGGAGGATGTGGAGAGCCTGCGAAGCCGGGCTGCAAGCAGAGTCCCGGATACGCCACAGAGTCCTGGTGGGAGCAGTGACTTGGGGAAGAGCAGGCCTGGGAATCTTCCCATCTCCCCAGTTTGACAAGGCCAAGGGGAAGGAGAGGCGCAGGCTGGTCCAGGAGGAAGTGAGGGCAGTGGTGGAGGAGGAGAGGTGTACCAGACCAGTTGGATTGATGCAGCAGGGAGCCTGGACAAGGTGGGAGCAGGCCATGGACCGAAAAGTCACATGGACTGGGCTCTGGCAGGCTGAACCACAGCGCATCAAGTTCCTGGTCCAGGCAGTGTATGATGTCCTGCCCAGCCCATCGAACCTCTTCATCTGGGGTAAAGCAGAATCTCCAGATTGCCCGCAATGCTCAGGCAAGGGGATGTTTGAACACATCCTGAGCTGTTGCTCAAAGGCTCTTGGGCAGGGCCGGTACACATGGCGTCACAACCAGGTTCTCAAATCCATTGCAGAAGCATCAGCATGGGAATCAGCAGCTGCAGACGACAACGCCCCACTACCCAGATGATCACCTTCGTGAAGGCCGGAGTGCTGCTGCCAAGAACCACAGCAGCCAGGAATCAGTCAGGAATCCTG
Source organism: Leucoraja erinaceus (assembly GCF_028641065.1). NCBI lineage: Eukaryota > Metazoa > Chordata > Chondrichthyes > Rajiformes > Rajidae > Leucoraja > Leucoraja erinaceus. The sequence continues at coordinate 26,685,203 of NC_073380.1, read as the reverse complement.
GTGACTGCGCAGGACTGGCAGCTTTCCGTAGACCTGGTGAAACAGCTGAAGTTTCCACAGCACATTGCCACAACCACCCTGGGGCCAGATATCCTCCTGGTCTCAGAGGTGACCAAAAACATCGTCTTGTTGGAACAGACAGTGCCGTGGGAGGACCGTCTGGAGGAGGCCCACGAGAGGAAGATGGCCAAGTATGAAGAGCTGGTCATAGACTGCCACAAGCAGGGCTGGAAGGCAAGGTGTATGCCCATCAAGGTTGGCTGCAGAGGTTTAGCAGTGCAATCGCTCTACAAAGCCTTGAGTGCACTGGGCATAAACAGAGTGGCAAGGAGAAAGGCCATCAAGAACACCACAGAGGCAGCGGAGAAGGCCTCGAGATGGCGCTGGATCAGGAGAGGAGGTCCATGGGGAGCAGTGAATGTCCCCTGAACACAAGTCGTGGTCTGATCAACCATGGCTGGAACGCCTGGGTGAGGGTGTCTGATGTTGAAAGACCCGAAACACCCAATGACCCCAGGCTACATCACTGATGATGTGTTCAGGAGCATCTATCGATTTGTATCAAAAACACTATACTGGCACGCATTGTCCCAAGATGCATCCTGCTAAATAGTTGGTGTAAAAATTATATTCAATTAAAAGGGTTAAGGGGCTCTGAGACTTCCATATGTTTTGTTATTCTAGTTCAGAAATGGTTAAATTATTCAAGCTAAACATGATGTTGTAACTTCATTTGAAGATTTAATTTGTTTTTTGTGCACGGATGATCTTAAAGGTTTTTGAAATATATTTTCCAAGGAAGTGATTAAAATGAGGATTTTGGAATTGTAGGGGTGAACAGTGCAGATAGATTGATGAAGAATTAGATAACTATGTGAAGAAGAACATGAGTATGCTGAATAGGGTGGCACAGTGGCACAATGGTAGAGACACTGCCTTACAGTGCCAGAGACAAGGTTCGATCTTGATTATGGGTGCTGTCTGTACAGAGTTGTACATTGGCCCTGTGATTCCACTGGTTACCTCCGGGTGCTCCGATTTTTTTCCCACATTCCAAAAATGTGCAGGTTTGTCAGCTATTGGCATAGTAATTTGCCCCCAATTTGTAGGATGCAAAACTGGAATAACATAGAACCAGTGTATGGGTAGACACAAAATGCTGTAGTAACTCAGCAGGAGAGGCAGCATCTCTGCAGAGAAGTAATAGGTGATGTTTCCTGTTGAGACTCTTCTTCAGCATTTTGTGTCTACCTTTGATATAAACCAGCACCTGCAGTTTTTTCCTACACACTAGTGTATGGGTTGGGGTGTGAGATTGCAACCTTCACGTGGTCCGGCCTGTTTCGACGAATGCAATCAACCTGGCTTGTACAATCAAATAAGATCAAATAGAACAAGTTGTCCTACTATTTTAGGCTGTGCAAGCCATATGCAAGAAGAAGAAGTGTATGGGTGATCGTTCGTCAACGCAGACTTGATGGGCTGAAGGTCCTTTTACCATACTGTATTTCTAAAATTAATTTTAAATTAAAACTACAATGGGATTAAATAGGATCTGAGGAGGCTCATGTAGATCATAACACCAGCATTGCCCATTTACACTGTACATTTTCTATGAAGGATTCTGATTGTATGTATTAGGAAAATGTACAACCTATGAACTTCATGGAGACTGAATACAAACTTCATGGAGAATGAATAGAAGAACAAAAGTGAAAATTGTCATGGGTATTTCTGGGTGTGACCCCTGAAATTTATAAATTCATGTTCATACGTTATAGCAGCTGAATTAAGCCATTCTGCCATCAAGTCTACACCGCCATTCAATCATGGCTGATCGATCATTCCCTCTCAACCCCATTCTCCTGCCTTCCCCCCCATAACCCATGACACCCATGCTAATCAATGTATGCAAGAGGGCCTAGTTAACAGCAATTAGAGTATAGAACCACTGCCACAACTGTGAAGAATGCTAGAGAAACTGCTTGGGCCTGGATTAGGAAAAGGAGTTCGACCACGATTATTAAGACTTGATATTAAGTTAGCACAACAATCATTACCTGTGCATTATTGGGATGACTGCCACCGAAGACAAGCATGGAAACTTCTCCAATGGACATGAGGTCACCATAGATCTTCTGCTTTTGTTAGGGACCAGGCTTTTGGGTCACTCAGACCCCTCCCCCCCTTCAACCTGCAACCCCCCCCCCCCCCCCCTCCCCCGGTGTCAGTCTACAATGCAACAATGTGCAATTTCTTGTTGGAAAAATGGGATCCCACTTCTGTGCCATTCCTTCCAAGCCTTGTGGTGTTAGCGGATTCAATCCTTCTATTCAACCAGTGTGTCCTGTTGAAACAAAAAAAGCACAGCATCATTGCGCAGCGGTAGAGTTGCTGCATTACAGCGGTGGAGATGCGGGTTTGATCCTGACCACAGGTGCGGGCTCGGTGGGCTGAAGGGCCTGTTTTCTCGTTGTATTTCTAACTTAAACTGAATTAAACTAAACCATTCCTACATTAATTGGAAATTTCCATTAAATTGGTACTTCTCGCTTTGTCCTCGCAGGAAAATTGAGTCAATTCATGGCACCATCAAGCAAATTATAGATATGTGCGTATTATGTGTATAATAACTTCAAGGTTAAGCAAATATGAAAACCCATCTCTCGCAGCCCCAGAACAAACTGGTTTAGTGACACAAAAAGTTGGAGTAACTTTGCGGATCAGGCAATATCTCTGGAGAAAACGAATAGGTGACATTTCAGGCCGAGACTTCTTCAGACTCAAGTTTAGAGACATAAGGGTAGCCTACAGCCCACACCCCCTCTGTTTCTCTCCTACTCCTGCTGATTTACCCAGGTTCCTCTTAGTGTCACCTCAGGTGCTCAGTGCCATCAAAATATACAATCCTAACATTGTCACTTCATGAACATATTGACAGGCTCCTTTAATGTTTCACCAGCATTCAGCTTGCTTCAAAAATCAAAAATAGTGATGGGTAACAACATTTGAAAAGATAGACACTAAATGCTGGAGTAACTCAATGGGACAGGCAGCTCTCTGGAGAGAAGGAATGAGTGGCATTTCTGGTTGAGACTATTTGAGAAGAGTCCCTCAGCTTTTTGACTCAATCTACTGATCTCTTAAATATTGTTAAAATGTACATCATCGGTGGGATTTCTTTAGCAATGCAGGTTACAGAGAAAATAATTCGGGCAATCGGATTGATAGAAATGCTCTCAGAGACAATCGTGGTATGGAATTGTCGGGCAGAGGGACCCAAGTCATTAACAGAATATGAAATTATTTGTGTTCTGTTTGTGGCCGTGGTGTGTTTTGCATTGCCAGCTTTACCTCTGACCCACCATGTCAAGCTCCCAGAATCTTTAATTGGACAGGGTTAACAGATATCATCTCACTGCCAGCTCTCCACTGTGTTACTGTTCATTTTGGCATGTCTTTTCCAGAAATACTTTGCCCTTTCACCTTGTCAACTCTGTGAATGGGAGATTAAAGACATAAGTGTCTGTTCAGAAGGCAGTGCAGCAGGTGGCTACACTGTCCGGATTATAGCTGTCATTACTTGCACAGCGTATTATCTGCGGTTTAAGAGGATGAAGCCCATCTCCAAACCATCCTTCGCATTTCAAAACTACCCTTCACAAAGATTTGAATGAGGAGGTTTGTGGAGGGGTTCAAAAATAAAGGTTGTGGTCGAGAGATGGTTCATATCAGAAACCATTACATTTTAAGTTTGTTAGTGGGGTGAATGCACAATTAACCAACACAGGTACAATAAATTAAAAAATAGGGTGATGCAAAAGACTGGGGTTCTTAGCATTCTGCAACACAAGAAATGAATAATTAGGAGCAGGGGTGTTCTCAGACCTACTCCACCATTGATAAAGATTACGGCTGATCTTCTACCTCAGTGCACTTTTCCTATTTTGCTGGATTGCTTTAACATCCAGAGATCTATCTATCTCTGTTTTGAAAGAATTTAATGACTGAGCTTCCTCTGCCCTCCAGGGTAGTGAAGGCCAAAGATTCTATGAATAGGTTCCTCGTCATTTTATTCTTAAATCAGTAGAGCATTTGGAAAGTGGTGAAATCATTGGACATAGTCAGCATGGATTTACGAAAGGTAAATCATGTCTGACGAATCTTATAGAATTTTTCAAGGATGTAACTAGTAGAGTGGATAAGGGAGAACCAGTGGATGTGTTATATCTAGACTTTCAGAAGGCTTTCGACAAGGTCGCACATAAGAGATTAGTATACAAACTTAAAGCACACGGTATTGGGGGTTCAGTATGGATGTGGATAGAGAACGGGCTGGCAGACAGGAAGCAAAGAGTAGGAGTAAACGGGTCCATTTCACAATGGAAGGCAGTGACTAGTGGGGTACCGCAAGGCTCAGTTCTGGGACCCCAGCTATTTACGATATATGTTAATGATTTGGACGAGGGAATTGAATGCAACATCTCCAAGTTTGCGGATGACACAAAGCTAGGGGGCAGTGTTAGCTGTGAGGAAGATGCTAGGAGGCTGCAAGGTGACTTGGATAGGCTGGGTGAGTGGGCAAATGCATGGCAGATGCAGTATAATGTGGATAGATGTGAGGTTATCCACTTTGGTGGCAAAAACAGGAAAGTAGATTATTATCTGAATGGTGGCCGATTAGGAAAGGGGGAGATGCAATGAGACCTGGGTGTCATGGTACACCAGTCATTAAAAGTAGGCATGCAGGTGCAGCAGGCAGTGAAGAAGGCGAATGGTATGTTAGCATTCATAGCAAAAGGATTTGAGTATAGGAGCAGGGAGTTTCTACTGCAGTTGTACAGGGTCTTGGTGAGACCACACCTGGAGTATTGCGTACAGTTTTGGTCTCCTAATCTGAGGAAAGACATTCTTGCCATAGAGGGACTACAGAGAAGGTTCACCAGACTGATTCCTGGGATGTCAGGACTTTCATATGAAGAAAGACTGGATAGACTCGATTTGTACTCGCTAGAATTTAGAAGATTGAGGGGGGATCTTATAGAAACTTACAAAATTCTAAAGGGGTTGGACAGGCTAGATGCAGGAAGATTGTTCCCGATGTTGGGGAAGTCCAGAACAAGGGGTCACAGTTTAAGGATAAGGGGGAAATCGTTTAGGACCGAGAAGAGGAAAACTTTTTTCACAGAGAGTGGTGAATCTCTGGAATTCTCTCCCGCAGAAGGTAGTTGAGGCCAGTTCATTGGCTATATTTAAGAGGGAATTAGATGTGGCCCTTGTAGCTAAAGGGATCAGGGGGTATGGAGAGAAGGCAGGTACAGGATACTGAGTTGGATGATCAGCCGTGATCATATTGAATGCCGGGGCAGGCTCGAAGGGCTGAATGGCCTACTCCTGCACCTATTTTCTATGTTTCTATGTTTCTAACTCCCGATCGGCAGCGACCATTCTCCGGCAGCAGGCCTGGCTCGCCCGCCACGGAACCAGGAACCAGGAACCCCGTCTAGAGTGAGAGTCTCAACCGATGCTCACCTCCTACTCACTCCCCGAAGACTGGAAACCGGAAACAAGGAGGGAATCGGCGACGGTGGGGGGTGCTGGACAAAGGGCATTCTGCGCCCCCAGGTTTGGCCGCAGGAAGTGCCCTGGGGCACAAAGACTGAAGGTGGCCGGGCAAGGAGAAGGAATCAAGAGTCAGGTCAAGAATTTTTTATTGTTATATGTCCCGGATGGGACAATGAAATTCTTACTTGCTGCAGCACAACAGAATATGTTAATATGTAAACATAACGGGAAAGAGAAAAAAAGAAAAAGTTTAATAAATAACAAATATAGAACAATAATAATAATAGTCTTTTGCAGTTCAGAGCTCAGAGCTTATTCGTTGTTGTGTTTAATAGCCTGATGGCTGTAGGGAAGAAGCTGTTCCTGTACCTGGACGTTACAGTTTTCAGGCTTCTGTACCTTCTTGTAAAATTACGACGGTTCGCTGGCGATTTGGATGGAGGCGTCGGCTGCAATGGGCCTTTATGGCCAGTTGCAGCTTGGACTTCGAAAGTGGTGCCAAAACCTGGTGACTCTTGCATATGGACTCAGTGGGCTATTTCTATACATTCCATACTTAATTGGGGATTGCACTTATGTATGACAATAATCTTACTCATCTGTAAGCAAAAAACGAATTTCACTGTACCTTGGTATACGTGATAATACGTTATGTAGGCACAAAATATGCTTGCCTTCATTGTTAGGGACATTGAACAGAAGAGTCAGGACGTCATGATGCAGCTCTATGAGTCTTTGCTGAGGCTGCATTTGGAGTATTGTGTGCGGTTCTGGTCGCCCCATTACAGGAAAGATGTTGAGGCTTTGGTGAGGGTGCAGAGGAGGTGTACTAGTGTGCTGCTTGTATTGGAGGGTTTAAGTGATATGGAGAGGTTTCATAGACTTGGATTGTTTTCTCTGGAATGTTGGAGGTTGAGGGGAGACTTGATAGAAGTATATCAAATTATGAAAGGTATATATAGGGTAAACAGTCAGAATCGTTCTCCCAGGATGGAAATGTCCAAAACAAGATGGCATAGCTACTATACAAGTCTAATGGTGGTGGTGGAGGCAGATATGATAATGTTGTTTAAGAGACTTTTAGACGGGCCCATGGAAGTACATGGAATAGAGAGATATGGATCATGCACAGGCAGATGAGATCAGTTTAAAATGGCATCATGTTTGGAAAAAATATTGTGGCTGAGGGGCCCGTTCCTGTGCTGTATTGTACTATGTTCTATGCTCTATTAGGACTTGAGGTTCCTAATGGAGTGAGTTTTCTAATGGAGTCATGGTGTCACAAGCATGGAAACAGTTACTTCGGCCCAACTTGTCCATGCCGACCAAGATGCTCTACCAAAGATAGTCTTCCCACACTCCAAAGCTAGAGTAATCAGGCTTCATCTGCAAAGAGAGAAACAAAGTTTACATTTCAGGTCGATGACCTCTTAGTAGAATAGAGAATCAATGATGAAAATATATCATAAAAGCTGTATACGCCACAAGTCTGAAATAAAACTGAAAAATGCTGGAAACATTCGGCAGGTCAGGCGGATTCTGTCGAAAGACAAGCAGAGCCAATGGTTTAGGTCCAAGAATATTCATCACAATGGGGAAAAGGGCAAACAAGTTACTTTTCAGTTTAACAGTGAAGGATGGGTTGAATAAAAGAAAAGTCTCTAATTGGCTGAGACAAAATAGGTTAATCAGATGATACATCTTTGTTTGTAATGTGTTTCTAGTAGCAGGGCTATGGGACACACCCAGCAGGAGGAATAGAGAGTGAGACTAATAGAGAGCGAAATACTGAGCTATAATCATGGATAGACGATTTGCAGTAATAGCTGGAATCAGGGATGGTTTCAGGTGGGTGATTCCACAATAGGCAAGTGTGTAGAAAAATAAGGAGCAGCTCCTAACCTGCCTTCCCATAGCAGCAACATGCTCCCACCTCCATTCCCAAAAATGATCTTTCTGAGTTTTGATTTCTACCAGCTCTACTTTGATGGCATTAAAAAAAAACTTTGTAAACACAGATTTATGTAAAAAGGATACAAAGTACTGGAGCAACTGTGGGTCAGGCAGCAGCATCTCTGAAGAACATGGGTAGGTGATGTTTTGGGTCTGGACCCTATCATTGAAGAACAGTCCTGATCCAAAACGCCACCTCTCCATCTTCTCCAGAGATACTGCCTGACCTGCTGAGTTACTTCAGCACTTTGGGTCTTTTTTTTGTAAACCAGCATCTGCAGTTCCTTGTTGATCCATTTTACAGATTTGAATAACTTGGATTGGTGTGCATTGAAATGTGTGTTTATGAACTGCAGATCGAAGAGATGGGCAGAAACAATGACGAATAGAGTTACTGCATTGACTATTCATTCACAGGCACACAAGGTGGCCATTTAGTCTGCAATAAAACCATCCAAACAAAGAACAACATGAACTAGATTTGGCTCAAGGCCTAGACTGGCCACCAGCTGTCCATGACTATTCACACATATCTGGGCTGGTGTAAGGCGACTGCCCTCCATCTGGTAGGTGCTCAGCAAGATATAGCAATGGGTCCACACTAAGGAGGCTCAGGAGGGATACTGCTTAGCTCCCACCTCTGAACATCTTTTGGGCGATACAATAGTGCAGTGGTTTAGATGCTGCCTTATAGCACCAGAGACCCCAGTTCGGTCCTGACTACGGGTGCTGTCTGTACTGAGTTTGTACGTTCTCCCTGTGACCCCATGAGTCTTTTTCTCGTTGCTCTAATTTCCTCCCACACTCCACAGATGTACCAGTTTGTAGGTTAATTGGCTTCTGTAAAATTGTAAATTGTCCCTAGTGTGTAGGATAGTGTTAGTGTGTTGGGTAATCAGCACAGACTTGTGGATGTTTTCATGGTGTGTCTCTAAAGTGTAAAGTCTAAACATTGACAGTCTTTGATATTCAGAGGTATTTAGAGATTATTAATTGCTTTAAAAATAAAAATAAAAAGAACAAAAAATAATTTTAAAACATTACAATAAAGAGAATAAATAATGCAATTTACCTGCAACCACATGGGGGGAGGGAGGGAGGAGGGGGTGGGGTGACAAGAGGTGAGAGAAAAGGCCAGAACAAATCTGGGCCAATAAATGATGACCTCAGGAAGGGTGCAGTCCGTAATGGCCCTTTCTTGGCTGGGGAACTGTGTGCTAATGTGATGGATACAAGGATGTGAACAGTGCAACTGATGGGGTGATAAGGGTGGGGGAGGGCAGGGAGAAATGGTGGGGTGGGGGGGAGGGACTGCAGGAGTTACTTGAAATTAAAGAAATCAATATTCATACCACTGGACTGTAAGCTGCCCAGGTGAAATATGAGGTGCTGTTTCTCCAATATTCCTGTCGCCTCACTCAGATATTGGTGGAGCCACTGGACATAAAGGTCAACCTGGGAATGGGAATGGCAGTTAAAATGTTTGGCAACAGGTAGATTGCGTAAGCCAAGGCAGACTGAGCATAAGTGTTCAGCGAAACAATCGCCACGTCTCATCGATACATAGGAGCCTACACTGGGAGCACTGGATACATTAGATGGGGTTGGGTGAAGGTGCAAGTAAACCTCTGCCTCACCAGAAAGAACTGTCGGGGTCCCTAGATGAAGTCAAGGGAGGAGGTATAAGGGGAAGTGTTGCATCTCCTGTGGTTGCAGGTAAAGTCCCTGGGGAGGGGGGTCCATGGATAACCAAATTGATTCAGTCTATGGTTGAAGATATTATTCAATGCCTTGAATTATTCAAAGAATCATGCTCATCTTGTTTCTTTCAAAGTATCTTTCTCCCTCTGGGAGAATTTTGTAAACTTCAATACAGGTTGAAAACTAATGTTTTTAAATAGATTCTCAATTTTTCTTATTTGGCAGTCCTGCAGGAATGCGCATAACATGTTTCTGAAGAAAGATCCCGACCTGAATATTTGTCTGTCTATTTCTCTCCACAGATGCCGTTCCTCCATCATTTTGTGCATGGCTCAAGATTCCAGCATCTGCAGTCTCTTGTGTGTCTAACTTTTTTAATTTTGTAAATTTGGCAGTCATTATTTACTTTAGTCTAGTGATCCCAGTGTGGGTCCTATATATCGGTGCGACCAAATATAGACTTGCCGATCGTTTCGCTGAATACTTACAGTCAGTCTGCCTTGGCTTACGTGATGTCCCGGGTGCCCTTAACTGCCCTTCCCATTCCCAGACAAACCCTTCAGTCCAGGGCCTCCTCCACTGTCAGGGAGAATCTACAGACAGAACTGTGCAGACAGAACCTGTAGTCAGGATTGAATATGGGTCTCTGGTGCTGTAAGGTAGTAACTGTACCTCTGCACCACTGTGCTGCAACAATGAAGTCTGTGTAGAAATTGCAGCCTTTACTCAGGTGGGACAGATGGTGGCTGCCAGGGCAGAGCAAGTGGATAGTGAGGTGACATGCTTATTCCACAGCTTGGTCAGGGTTGCAATTCCTCAACCCATGGCCCTGAGTTTGCCAAGACCATTCTAATGCTCCTTTTCTACTTTAAACACTATCTGCTCGGGATTCTCAACAGTCAGTTGGCCTATTCCTTTTCTCCAAGGCTCTGAACATATCCTTGAATTTCTTTCTTCCTTCCTTCTGTTTCCCTTCCCATGGTAGAGCTTGGATTGGAGTATCTGTCCAGGGAATCTGGTTTCAAACACGTGAGTGCCGTGCAGTTAACTGCAATCACCAACAACTTATCCTGGACTTGCCATATTGAAGCAATGGCAAATAAATCACACCAATGCCTTTTACTTCCTTACATGGCTTAGGATGTTTGGCATGTCCCCATTCCACAGATTCACCACCCTTCCATTGACTCCATCTACATATCACGAGTCTCACCCCCATCACTCCCTCTTCTCCCCTCTTCCATCAGGAAAAAGGTACAGAAGTGTGAAAACACACACCTACTGATTCAGGGACAGTTTTTCCCCAGCTATCTCAGGTAACAGAACCATCTTACAACAACTGGAGAGCAATCCCGAGCTACCATCTACCTCATTGGAGACCCTCGGACTATCTTTACTGCACATTAACCATATCTTATTCCCTGTATCCTATACTTGTCCACTGTGGACGGCTTGATTTTTTTCCGCTGTCTGAATAGCATGCAACAAAAAGCTTTTCACTGTACCTCACTACATGTGACAATAAACTAAACTAAACTAAACTAAAGACTAAATTAAACTAAACTAAACTAAATGACTGAGTGTAACTAGTCTTTGAATGGTTTGGATGTGGGTGTGGGAGAGGAGACTGACATGTCAGTGTCAAGGTTTACAAAACAAAAAGACAAAAAGCGTAAAAGACAGAACAATGCCTTCCACATGCTGTTTAAGAGGGAACTGCAGATGCTGGAGAATCGAAGGTTACACAGAAAAGCTGGAGAAACTCAGCGGGTGCAGCAGCATCTATGGAGCGAAGGAAATAGGCAACGTTTCGGGCCGAAACCCTTCTTCAGCTGCTGCACCCGCTGAGTTTCTCCAGCTTTTCTGTGTAACCTTCCACATGCTTTCAAGCTCTTTGTCAGAATTTCCTCGGCTCCGCTCTCTGCGACTTCAACATTAAAGCACTGGCAAATAACAATCCTTGGATAGAAATAGGCATGGATAACAGTTATAATAGTGTTTGCAATCATTTACCACCTTCTGATGTTGCTCGCCCATGCTGCAAAGACATTACAAGGATTGAAAGGCTCTTATTCCGAGCTGGAAGCTGGTACCTGTGGTGAGAGACGATTAATTTTGTGACATTACCTGGTGATTGAACTTGCAAGGGCCATAAGAAATGACAGTGAAGTGAATTTTACTAATTCAAACTCCCCGTGCAGAGCTTCAGTAAAGGGAGTTCATGTTGGCAATTTGGATACAAGACAGCATCTCTTTTCATAATTCGACAAGGTAACATCGAGAGAAAGATCAATTTAGTTCTATGAGCTCAAGTAATATTTAACAGCAGTTGAAACGGTTTAAAGACGATGGATGTTATTGTGCTTGGTTTCTGCATTTAATTCACCCGTCCTGAAAACATTTTATGAGAAAACATTTTATAAGAGAGGTTTGACCTTGTATCAAAGCAACAAATAGAAGTATAACCTCTATGCAGCCTGTAGTTCTCAGGGACATGGGAAGAGCCTAAATACTGGCCTTGGCAGTAGGAATTCCTTGATCAAATAATGAGAAATGCAGAGAATCTTCCTGTAAATCGTTTTCATTTTTACTTTCTTAAGATATGGTATCAAAGTTTAAACATGCACATAACCTATAAGCTGTTTGTCTTACTCTCTATAATTGGCAGGCTGCAACAACTGCATATTATCCCTGTGCCCGGATGAACTAACTCCCTGGGAGCAGTAACAACATCGCTATTGCAGAGCTGAGTGTGTTTTTTTTGGATCTTTGGCTTGCTACCACTGTAATGATTTTTACATTATTAGATTAGATTAGATTACATTTGTTTATTGTCTTTTGCTAAATGTTCTCCTGTTCAGAAAAGGGTGTGATATAGTCATTTGCGGTGAGGATTACAACTGCACGATCACTTAGGCAAAATATTTAAATTGAATCATCACGGCCTCGGTTTTCTATGATTCTTTGAGCGTATTTCAGAAAATGTGCATAGCTGTGAAATGGTTATGTGAAATAGGAAGCTTCTTAGCCTGGGATTTAGAAAATGTTTTCACAGTTGAGCTGTTCCACATCATTCAGGGAAGATTGATAAATCTAAACGCCGACTATTACAAAATGAAAGAAATAAAACCTGCAAATGGTAGGAATCTGAAGTAAAAAGAGAAAATTCTGCAGATGGGATGTCGGGCAGAACATGTGGATAGAGGAACAGTGTTAAAGTTTCCAATCAATGTTCTTCATCGCAACTAGAAATAAGTGAAGACACAAAGTGCAGGAGTAACAGCAGATCTGGCAACATCCCTGGAGAACATGGATAGGTGATGTTTCAGGTCGGGGCCAAGTTGGGTCACTGATCCATGTTCTCCAGGGATGCTGCCTGATCCCCTGAATTACTCCAACAATTGTCTCTTCTGTTGTAAACCAGCATCTACAGTTCCTTGTTTCTAGAAATAAGTGAAAATAAGTGTGCTTTAAGTTACAAAGTGGAGGACAGGTGGAGAGAACAAAGGGTTTCATTTGCTAATATGGAGATCAAGATTTTCCATTGATGGTTACTTACAGCTGATTGTTTGAAAGAGTATAGAGGAAGGTGAATGACAAAAGTTAATGAGATATGATGGAACCATAATTGCAGTCTCTCCTCCCTTTCACCTATTAAGTTCCAAATCAGACATGGTCCAGCATCATCTCTCAATGCCTGGCCAGTTTGCAACTTTCTGATCCACTAATCAAAACCTGTGTAAATAATTGCAACCTCCTGACTGGCCATCCCCCACCCTTAAGTAGTCTACGTTTGTCCCTCCATCCATCAGTAGTCAACTCTTACCCCTCTATCCTCAATAGCCAATGTTTATCTCTCCATTCTCAGTAACCAACACCTACGCCTTCATGTAGGAGGGAAGTGCAGATACTCGTTTACACTGAAGATAAACACAAAATGCTGAAGTAGCTCAGCAGGTCAGGCAGCATCTCTGGAGCAAAGGAATAGGTCACGACTACAGGTTTCCTTTTCTCCAGGGATGCAACTCAACGTACAGACCCGTTTAGTTATTCCAGCATTTTGTGTCGATCCTACTCCTTCATCCTCAGTACCAAATTTTACCCCTCCATCCTCAGTAGGCAACTTTTGTCCATCCAACCTCAGTAGCCAACCGCTACACCACCATCCTCAATTACCACATTTTATCCCTCCATACCCATAAGCCAACTCTTATCCCCCCCCATCCTCAGTTGCCAGCTTTTGTACCTCCATCCTCATGTCAACTCATCCCTCCATCCTCATAAGCCAACTCTTGGACCACTAACCGCAGTAGCCAACTCTTGCCCCTCCATAGTCAGTAATCAACTCTAGTCCCTCCAACCTCAGTCAACAACTCTCGTCCCTCCATTCTCAGTAACCAACTCTTGCCCTGAGCAGTCTGCACAATTAATTAACCTTCTCCCCATCCCTGGGACTCATTTACCCATGCCCACCCATCCCTTCCACCTCACTACAAGACTATTACTAGCAGAAGCATTGTTCTCTTTCCTAACAATGTGCACTCAAATAAAATACACCATTTTCCTTTCATAGTGATTTTTTTTTAAATGCCTTGGTAGGTGACAATTAGATTCTTGGCACAAGCGTTCAGAAATTCCAGATGCTAAACTCAGAATAACTCATTAACAGAAAATGCTAAGGATGTTCAAAAATGAAAAGGCCAGTCAGGCCATTTTCCATCATTCAGTTGGTTGGGTTGTATTGTAAGTATTTCTGTAATGCATAATATATTTTTCTCGTAGATCTTTTTATTGGTTTGAAATTTTTTATTGGCCTAAAGATGGAAAATAACTGATTTTGAATGCAGTTTGTGTGCAATTCCAGACATCACTGAATCACTTAGCTTTAATTTTAAGGTTGTTCTAGGTTATTCACTAGAGGAAAAATATTTCCTTTTTCTGCCCCATCAAACTATATAGCTGTCCTCTGTTAAAACAGCGAGGACTAATAATTACAAAACAGTAACAATATAAACCCACTATCTGCATGCCTCTTATACCTAAGAAGCATATGCATTTCATTTCTTAATTCTGCAAGTTAGCATTAGGAAAAAGATTAATTCTCCTTTATGAGCTCGGGATACAGCAGTTGAAACAGCGCAAAGACAATATGCCAGCTGTTACTATGCCTAGCAGATGTCTGTAGGGATTCATCTAGACAAGCATACACCTGGTAAATCAGTGCAAAACACCCCACTAGCCATAATTAATTTGCATTATCTTTATTTGGATGCTGAGATGTAAATTAAAGCCACTGTGACAATGTCTGCATTCCCTAGGTCAATGTACCGCATTGTAATCTTCACTTGGGAGAGCAAAATATATACACTTGGTGAGTTTCTTACAAGAGGCACAAAAGGCAAAGAGGTTTTCCATCATTGCATAAATAGCTCATGCATTTTCCATGATAACAGTGACAAAGAACAGTTGCCACAAATAGATTATTGTGTTACATGCTGCAAGTATTTGTCTCATGATGTTTGTCATCTTATCCATGTTTTCTGAGGTAAACAGTGTAGGGGCTTTACGGAATGTACTTCTGGAAATCCAGCCACTGTCCCACTGAATCACCTCCACTCGTTTTACATGGAGGAATAATGGAAGTTGGTAAGAAAGTACAAACGGGAAAGAGTGGAGTAACAGAGATGGCCAACGAAGAACGGACACGCAGCAAGGGTAAATGGAAGAGAAAAGAGAAAAATGAAAGCAAAAGAACGAAAGACAGAGTAGAGAAAAGATGATATGGGACAACAAAAAAGAAAAACACAATGTGACTATATGATCAAATTGCTTTGACAGTGTCCTTACGGAGTTTGCACTTTCTCCCTGTGATTGCATGGGTTTCTGCCGGGTGCTCAGGTTTCTTCCCAAATTCCAAATCTTACAGGTTTGTAGGTTAATTGGTTTCTATAAATTGTCCCTAGTATGTAGGATAAAACTAGTGTAAGTGCAATCTCTGCTCGGCGCAGGCTCAGTGCATTGAAGGATATCTCTCCACACTCTAAATTAGATGGTCCATCAAAGGCTGTGGATTTCATTTGAATCATGCTATAATTTAACCTTCAACTGATTAGGACTCACCAGCTTTAAAGCAGGAATATATTCTATTTGCCTCGCTATTATCCGTCACATCAATAAATTGTTCATAGAAAAGAGTAGCTTCTGAATCACTAAATTGCACTGAGATGCACAAGGCCAGTGATGATGGAACATTATCTAGGTTACAAGCAAGATGAGCAGGCTCAGATGAAGGACAAAACTGATAAAACAGATATATGCAGATACAAAAACCAAGTAGGCAATCATAGTCTGAAGGTTACTGAATTGTGGTGCTGAACATCACATTCACATTCTAATCAGTGCATTTTCTGTGTGTAGGGAAGCAGGGAGCAAATTGAACACTCTGACAGATGGCGGTTTTAACTCTTACTTTGTTTGGCAATGGTCTTCTTTTGGACCTGAAACATTTCTATTTTGCAAATTGGAGATAATTGACAGCAATCACAGCACTGAAACAGGCTGAATTGAAAAGCTGGAAATTAAGGCACTCATCAAGGTGAAGCTCAAGGGGTAGCACACTCTTGGGTGTGCTGGCTTTCAGATGAGATACAAAACTATCAATTCCCTTTGTATGATTTTCAATGTACCCCTGATCTAAAATTATCTTTTAAAAACAAATTGTTCAGGCATTTTCACATTTATGTTTGTGTGAGCTTTGCTGTCAGTTGTTTTTTCACCCATTAGGTCAATTACAATTTACATTATATTCCATTATAGATACATTTATCTGTATCTTTGATAGCTGTATGCTGCTGTATGCTACAGCAACAATCATTACTCAAGTTAGATGGTGAAACCGGTCAATGGCATCTGGGATGACAGAGAGCAACATTTCGAGTCGTTAATCTGTCAATCATTCTCCTGTAATGATGCAAGTTGGTTTTGGCCTGGTTCAACTATGGGACTCATATTGAATGATGCCAACGTGTTGGGCACGTGCTGGCATTTGCAAAATAGGGGAGTGTATTTGTGTTTATACGGTGTGCTCCTGGTTTGACCTTCTGAGGCTGGTAAGATCTGGGTTGCAGTCTCTAGCTGGGTAGGCTGAATGGCTGCTTGCTGTTTGAGATCAAATCTGAGTTCAGGACTTTGACTGACATGCATTTTGTGAGTTCTTAAATAATGTCATGACCCTGAAGAAAACAAGTTATAACTACAATAATTGCTCTTCAAAGGTACTTTATTGGATACAAAACATTTTGAATGATGCTGAATTCTATTGGGGAGACCACCTTTCATAACATTAGATAGACCACCACCTATGTTGTTTCTCCTTCACTCTTAAGGGAGATCGTTTATGAATTACTTGAGGTTTCTATTCATCAAGCAGAAATGAACACATGTCATCCACAAGAAACTTGAATATCCTGCAGCTTGCTCTCAGATTTGTCATGTAAGAAGGAACTGCAGATGCTGGTTTACACCAGATAGATACAACATGCTGGAGTAACTCAGTGGCTCAGGCAGCATCTCTGGAGAGAAGGAATGGATGATGTGTGGGGTTGACACCCTTTTTCAGACTGAGAGTCAGCGGACAGGGGTACATAGTGATATGGAAGGGTAAGGTGTGAAAACAGGTCAAAGGGAAGTATGTTCAAGGAAAATGTAGAATGGTTCATTGTTCGCTGAGAGGAAGGTGACAACAAGGCATCAGTAACATTTAATCAGGAGCACAGTGACACTAGTCAGATAACTCAGATGGCGGAGGGACAGAGAGAGGGGGAAGGCAAGGGTTATTTGATTAGAGAAATCAATACTCATACCACTGGGTTGCTAGCTGCACAAGCAGTGACTAGCTTTATTTTGAAAGCTATCAATACAAATCAGATCCAACCAGTTCAAACTCAAGTATAATACAATGCTACGGTTGTTATGGGAGATTTCAACATGCAGGTAGACTGGGACAATCATGTTGGCACTGGACCCCAAGAAAGGGAGTTTGTGGAGTGCCTCCATGATGGATTCTTAGAGCATCTTGTTCTGGAGCCTACCAGGGAGAAGGAAATTCTGGATTTAGTGATGTGTAATGGACTGGATTTGATAAGGGAACATGAGGTAAAGGAGCCATTAGGAGGTAGTTACCATAATATGATAAGTTTTAATCTACAATTTGAGAGGGAGAAGGGAAAATCGGAGGTGACAGTATTGCAGTTGAACAAAGGAGACTATGGAGCCATGAGGGAGGAGCTGGCCAAAGCTGACTGGAAAGATGCCCCAGCAGGAATGACAGTGGAACAACAATGGCAGGTATTTCTGGGAATAATACAGAAGGTGCAGGATCAGTTCATTGCAAAGAGGAAGAAAGATTCCAAGGGGAGTAAAGGTTGACCGTGGCGGACAAGGTCAGGGACAGTATAAAAATAAAAGATAAGAAGTATAACAAAGATGAGCGGGAAGCCAGAGGATTGGGTAGCTCTTAAAGAGCAGCAAGAGATAACTAAAAAGGCAATATGGGGAGAAAAATGGGGTACGAAGGTAAACTAGCCAAAAATATAAAGGATGATATAAAAGCTTCTTAGGTATGTGAAGAGGAAAAAAACTAGTTAAGACCAAAGTCACACCATTGAAGACTGAAAAACGTGAATTTATTATGGGGAACAAGGAAATGGCAGACGAGTTGAACAGATACTTTGGATCCATCTTCACTAAGGAGGACACAAACAATCTCCTTGATGTACTAATGGCCAGATGATCCAGGGTGATGGAGGAACTGAAGGAAATGCACATTAGGCGGGAAATGATTTTGGGTAGTGATGGGATTGAAGACTGATAAATCCCCAGGGCCTGATGGTCTACATCCCAGGGTACTTCAGGGGGTGGCTCTGGAAATCATGGATGCATTGGTGATCATTTTCCAATGTTCTATAGATTCAAGATTAGTTCCTGTGGATTGGAGGGTAGCTAATGTTATCCCACTTTTTAAGAAAGGTATAACCGTGCATAGTTCCTTAAAGGTGGAATCTCATAGATAGGGTGGTAAAGAAACCTTTTGGTATGCTAGCCTTTATAAATCAGAGCATTGAGTATAGAAGCTGGGATGTAATGTTAAAATTGTACAAGGCATTGGTGAGACCAAATCTGGAGTATGGTGCACAATTTTGGTCGCCCAATTATAGGAAGGATGTCAACAAAATAGAGAGAGTACAGAGGAGATTTACTAGAATGTTGCCTGGGATTCAACAACTAAGTTACAGAGATAGGTTGAATAAGTTAGGTCTTTATTCTCTGTAGCGCAGAAGGTTAAGGGGGGACCTGATAGAGGTCTTTAAAATGATGAGAAGGATAGACAGAGTTGATGTGGACAAGCTTTTCCCTTTGAGAATAGGGAAGATTCAAACAAGAGGACATGACTTCAGAATTAAGGGACAGAAGTTTAGGGGTAACATGAGGGGGAACTTCTTTACTCAGAGAGTGGTAGCAGTGTGGAATGACCTTCCAATGGAAGTGGTGGAGGCAGGTTCATTGGTATCATTTAAAAATAAATTGGATAGGCATATGGATGAGAAGGGAATGGAGGGTTATGATATGAGTGCAGGTAGGTGGGACTAAGGGGAAAAAAAATTTGTTCGGCACGGACTTGTAGGGCCGAGATGGCCTGTTTCCGTGCTGTAATTGTTATATGGTTAAAGGCGGGAGTGAGAAAACAGGGAATTATAAACCAGTTAGCCTGACATCGGTGGTGGGGAAGATGCTGGAGTCAATTATAAAAGATGAAATAGCATCACAATTGGATAGCTGTAACAGGATCGGTCCGATTCAGCATGGATTTATGAAGGGGAAATTACGCTTGACTAATCTTCTGGAATTTTTTGAGGATGTAACTAGGAAAATGGACTAGGGAGAGCCAGTGGATGTAGTGTACCTGGACTTTCAGAAAGCATTTGATAAGGTCCTACAACGGAGATTAGTGGGAAAAATTAGAGCACATGGTATTGGGTGTAGGGTGCTGACATAGATAGAAAATTGGTTGGCAGACAGGAAACCAAGTGTAGGGATTAATGGGTCTCTTTCCTAATGGCAGGCAGTGACTGGTGAGTAACAGCAAAGCTCGGTGCTGGGACCACAGCTACAGTATTTACAATATACATTAATGATCTAGATGAAGGGATTAAAAATAACATTAGCAAATTTGCAGATGACACAAAGCTGGAAGGCAGTATGAGCTGTCCCACTATTGACACTGCATTGAAGGCGCCTCTGCCTCCAGCCTGTCCGTTTTTTACTATCTTTTTTTAAATTTTAGTTTGACAAAGTTTTGTTTTGGATTCTTTGGTTTTTCAATGTGGGGGAGGGGGGAGGGGTAAGGGGGAAACCGCTTCCCAGTTGCTTCCTGGCGAGGATGTGACTATTTCTCTGAGTCGCGTCCTCGCCCCCCACCTCGCGGCCTATCATATGGATTGGCGCGGCCTTTCCTACCGAAGACCGGGGACCGGACCAGATCTTAAGCAGCAGTGGCGCAGCGCTGGATTCACCGTGGAGCGGGCGATATCTACCTGGTTCGCCGTTTGAAGCTCCGGAGCGTTGGGCGTGCTACTCCAACATCGCAGGGTTGTTGTTCCCGGAGCTCCCAGCATGGGTGGCGCTGACCAACATCGCGGATGCTGGGGCCCTTTGCCGAGGGCCGCCAGCATTGAATCCCGATGTCCCCAAGCCCGGCGCGGCTTGGGGACATCGGGAGCTGCGGACTCCGGTGGGAAGTGGCCGATTTGGAGGTCCAAGCCGCTGAGGTTGGCCTCCCGTTCCGACGTCGGAATGCCAACATCCCAGTGAGCGGGCCTGAGTGGCACGTTGCCCGTAGTGGCGACTGCGGAGGGCTCCGGAGGCCCCGACCACGGGTGAACATCAGAGGAAGATGACTGATTTTGGTGCCTTTCCTCACAGTGGAAAACTTTTGATTCTGCTGTGTGGGGATGTTTTATGTTGAACTCTATCGTGTGTTGTGTTCTTTATTTTATTGTATGGCTGTATGGTAATCACATTTCACTGTGCCAACTGGCCTTATATCTTGACCTTATATCTTGTATCTTGAACTGTGAAAAGGATGTTATGAGGATGCAGGGTGTCTTGGGCAGGTTGGGTGAGTGGGCAGATGCATGGCAGATGCAGTTTAATGTGGATAAATGTGAGGTTATCCATTTTGGTGGCAAAAACAGGAAGGCAGGTCATTATCTAAATGGTGTCATGTTGGGAAAAGGAGAAGTACAACGGGATCTGGGGGTCCTTGTTCATCAGTCACTGAAAGTAAGCATGCAGGTACAGTACGCAGTGAAGAAAGCGAATGGCATGTTGGCCTTAATAACAAGAGGAGTTGAGTATAGGTGCAAAGAGGTCCCACTGCAGTTGTACAGGGCCCTAATGAGACCACACCTGGTGTATTGTGTGCAGTTTTGGTCTCCTAATTTGAGGAAGGACATTCTTGCTGTTGAGGGAGTGCAGCGTAGGTCTACCAGGTTAATTCCTGGGATGACGAGATTGTCATATGCAGTCACGGTGGCGCAGCGGTACAGTGCCGGAGATCCAGGTTCAATCCTTACTACGGTGCTGTCTGTATGGAAATTGTACGTTCTCCCCGTGATCTGTGTGGGTTTTCTCGAGATCTTCGGTTTTCTCCCACACTCCAAATACGTACAGGTTTGTAGGTTAATTCGTTTGATTTTACTTCGGAGTCACGTGAGTGACTACGTGAAGAACCCCGCCAGGACGCATGCGTGTCATATCGCTACACGCATTGCAAAACAGTCGGGCGGGGTGGAACGACGTTCCCCCGCAGTAGCAGTTTTAAAAGCTGGAACCTGCAGGTAAGTGTACTCTGCAGTCTTTTTGTGTTTTCCCATACTGATTACAGGTGGGGAGCATGGACAAGTCGAAGAAAGCAACGAGGGCGGCGACAAAGCTGGTGGGGGAGGACCGCGGAGTAGCGGGCAGCCGGCAGCGGCCAGCGGCACTTGAATCGCCTATAATGGGATCAGCAGTGCCCGATGTCGCCTCCGCACCGGCCAGATCCACTCCGCGGCTGGGCGGTAAGACCAAACATAAAACCAACAAAGTCGTGGACTCAGATGAGTCCAAATTTGAGCAGCTGCGGGCGGCCAGCGACCGTGAGCGCTGGAGCCGGATGGAGCGGTGTGTGGAGCATTTGCTCCAATGTGACAGGCTCCGGGAGATGGAGTCTAGTCACTGTGGGCACTATGTAAAACCCACAGAATCACCTCTTGTAGGGCTGCACAGTGCTTCTCCCTCGTCAGAGGGGAGTACTGGGGGTCAGTTCTGGGCTGATCCTGAAGAGGGGTTTGCAGAAGAGAAATGAAGTGTGCAGGGGCTGCAGGAACGTGAAAATCTACTGGACATGGTGTCCAACTTCATACAGCCAGACCAGACTGGCCAAAGCCTGGAACAAAAACTAGCT
The DNA here is from genome assembly GCF_028641065.1 of Leucoraja erinaceus. NCBI lineage: Eukaryota > Metazoa > Chordata > Chondrichthyes > Rajiformes > Rajidae > Leucoraja > Leucoraja erinaceus. The sequence goes on along the minus strand of NC_073380.1, from coordinate 26,663,479 downwards.
GCCAGTATAGATTATATGTCCTTTAACCAGTTACAGGAACCGGCTGTATTGGACACCACGTTACTTGGCACCGGGTGACTGTATATTCCTGAATGTTCCTGTTGTAAATAATTGCATATGGAAACATATCGGAGTAGGAGTTAGAGGCATGGATGTCAAACTCCAAAAGGTATTAAAGCTCCTAACAGTGGGGATAACAGCTTTCACCCGCACAGTAGATGAGAAGGACATGTCGCAGGACCAACAGGATGCACTGGCACTGCTTTGCAACACACAATATGAAATAAACAGCATCAGGAAGAGTGCCATCCGACCTACTTTAAACCCGAAATTTGCAAGTCTGTGCAAACCTGGAAACGTAAAACCACCAATTCTACTATTTGGAGGTAACCTATCGAATCAAGTCAAGGAGCTCGATGAGGAGGCATAAACCCTGGGGCTCATAAAAGGGACTTCATCAAAAACCCACTAAGGCCATAGACAGCACCCTTATGCACCCACCAATAGAACAAGACTAACTGGTGAAAGCTTGAAGGTCCGGTACACCGAACATGAGTCTTTTTTAGGCCATGGCCCACACCGGCCTTTTTGGAAGATACGCAAACCTCCAACATCAACCAAACCACAAACCCAGACACCGACGCCTCAACATCAACGAAGGATTTACAAAAAGAAGTAAACCTGCCACTGGTGACTATGGAGGTAGGTGGGTCTGGTTCCCTACAAATTGCGGGGAGCATGAACTGGAGCGGCTTTACGCAAAAGGGGTAATTGAAATATCCCAACACGAACCGCTAGAATTCGTGTCCAATATCTTTACCAAAAACAAAAAAGATGGTGGTTGTCGCATCATCATAGATCTGACCAAATTGAATACATTTGTGCAATATATTCATTTTAAAATGGAAACCTTTGTTACTGCAAAACAATTGATTTCCAAAGGTTACTTCATGGCTAGCATTGATTTAAAAGATGCTTTCTATTCAGTGCCTATACGAGGTGACCACAGATGTTACTTAAAATTCAACTGGATGGGACAGCTTTGGCAATATGGATTAACATCAGCCCCCAGGCTGTTCACAAAAATTTTAAAACCAGCCCTAGCGTTTCTATGGAAACGAAAACACATGGTCATGGCATATCTAGATGACATATTTATTGTGGGCAAAACTTTGGAATTGGCCAAACAAACTGTAACAGCCACAAAACAGTTATTTGAAAAACTGGGGTTTATTATCCATCCAGTTAAATCTAAATTAACGCCTTCCACTACTATGGACTATTTGGGGTTCATCATTGACTCAGTTCACATGTCGGTGACTTTGCCAAAGGGAAAGACTATAGACTTAATAGAGGCTTGCAATAACCTCATTGACATCAGTAAACCATCCATCAGATTGGTAGCAAAAGTGATTGGCAAAATGGTGGCTGCTTTTCCAGCCACACAATTCAGACCTTTACATTACCAAAATTTACAGAGAGCAAAAATACGAGCACTCAAAATTAATGCTGGCCATTTTGACAGACCAATGAAGCTACCAATCAAAGCTATAATGGAACTAAAATGGTGAATAGATAACATTCGGTTTTGTTTCAATCCAATCATTATCAGCAACCCTTCTATGGTGCTACAAACTGATGCCAGTGCACTTGGTTGAGGTGCCACCAATTCCATCTCCAGCTGTGGAGGTAGATGGACTGCACAGGAGGCATCATTATTACTAACACTGGGCAGATACTACCTGGAAATGTTGGGTGCATTCTATGGCCTAAATTCATATTGTACTGGGTCATATCACCAGCATGTTAGACTACAGATTGACAATACCACTGTGGTAGCATATATCAACCACATGGGTGGAAACAAATCGACATCATGTGACAATCTGGCTAATACAATTTGGCAATGGTGTATCCAGAGACATATTTGGATATCAGCTACTTACCTGCCAAGTAAACTAAATTTAGTGGCAGACACCAGGTCACGCAAATTTAATGAAAACACCGAATGGATGTTGAATAAAAAAGTATTTGCTGATATTACAGCACGATATGGAACACCAGATATTGATCTATTCACATCGAGGCTTAATCACCAGTTATCAAACTATGTTTCATGGGAACCAGACCCTGGGGCAGCGGCGACAGATGTATTTTCGCTGCATTGGGGGAAATTACTTATTTATGCATTCCCTCCTTTCTGCCTCATCAGTCGGGTATTAAGGAAAATACAGCAAGACTCTGCGTCTGGTATTTTGGCAGTACCCGATTGGCCTACTCAACCATGGTTCCCTGTGATACTCAACATGGTATTAGAACCATGTATCACCATCCCGAATAGACCAGATTTATTGGTTCATCCCATAACAGGGGATAGCCACCCATGCCATAACTATTTGAATTTATTAATTTGTAGAGTTTAAAAATACCTCTACTACAGCTAGGACTGACGGACCGAACAGTGAACTTGATTTTGGCGGCCCACAGACAGTCCACCAAAAAACAGTATCTGGTCTATATCAGGAAATGGGAGATGTATTGTCACAAAAACAGCATCACCTACAGAGAAATGAACATCCCGTCTGTTCTGGAATTCCTGGCAGGCCTCCATTATGATGAGGGGCTCAGTTATAGTGCCATCAACTGCGCCAGAAGTGCCTTATCGACTTATCTATGGCAAGGAACAGAGCGTCAATCTGTTGGGACTCACCCATTGGTAACAAAACTTATGAGGGGAATTTTTAATACCAATCGCCCAAGAACCAGGTACTCTCAAATATGGGATGTGAGTATTGTCCTGATGATGCTCAGGAATTGGTCTCCAGCAACAGCTCTGTCCCTACATAGACTGACATTAAAAACAGTCATGCTAATGGCTTTGGTAACAGAACAAAGGGTACAGTCGTTACATAAATTAAGACTGGACAACATGACTTCTTCATCTGGAAATATTACGTTTCATATTTATGAATTAGTTAAGCAGAACAGATAGGGATCAACAGGCCTCAATATAGAATTTAGGTCTTACCCAACAGATGATCGTCTCTGTATAGTAAGACATTTGTTGTTATACATGGGGAACACGAAAATCATCAGAGGCAATGAGAAGGCACTTTTAGTCAGCCACAAGCAACCACACAAAAAAGTGACGGTCCAGACCATCTCAAGATGGCTGAAACAGGTTCTAATACAGGCTGGGGTGGATACTAATATTTTAAAATCTCATTCCACCAGGGCTGCAGCTACATCGGCAGCTATGCAGTTGGATGTACCAATGGACCAAATCCACAAGACAGCAGGATGGTCAGGGGAAAAAATATTTCAACTATTTTATCATAAACCAGTCATTAAACCTGGAACATTTGCAGAAACAATTTTAAGTTCTGTAATTTAATTTACCCCCATAAATAGGGGTTATAATTTTGTGTTAATAAATTTTCATGGATTTCAATGTCGGATTCATGTCTAAATTATGTTGACACAATTCCTCCCACAGTCATTAAGGCAGATGTGATGCATGGACTCGTTTCCACGGCATGAAATCACAGAGCTTTGAAATCTTCACATAGTCACTCACGTGACTCCGAAGCAAAATAGTAAGATTAAACGAGAACTTACCAGTTCGAAGTTTGATCATTATTTTATGAGGAGTACGTTGAGTGAATACGAGCCCTCCGCTCCCACCCATGATCATATACTCAACTGGTATTTCTTCTCTAATCTTACTATGTTCAGTCATTACAGTTATCTGTGATTTCACACCGCTGCTTTGAAGAATGACACGCATGCATCCTGGCGGGGTTCTTCACGTATTCCCTCAACGTACTCCTCATAAAATAATGATCAAACTTCAAACTGGTAAGTTCTCGTTTAATCTTACTATTTAATTGGCTTGATAAAAATGTAAAATTGTCCAGTGCCAAGCTTTTCAGCGTACTACATCCAGATCCAGATCCGGAATGGAGCGGCTGGGTTCATATACTCTAGAATTTAGAAGGATGAGTTGAAATCTTATTCAAACATATAAGATTATTCATGGTTTGGACACGCTAAATGCAGGAAAAATGTTCCCAATGTTGGGGGAGTTTCAATTTAAGAATAAAGTGTAAGCCATTTAGAACGGAGATGAGGAAAAACCTTTTCACACAGAGTTGTGAGTGTGTGGAATTCTCTGCCTCAGAAGGCGGTGGAGGCCGGTTTTCTAGAGGCTTTCAAGAGAGAGTTAGATAGAGCTCTTAAAGATAGTGGAGTCAGGGGATATAGGGAGAAGGCAGGAACGGGATACTGATTGTGGATGATCAGCCATGATCACATTGAATGGCGGCGCTGGCTCGAATGGCCTTCTCCTGCACCTATTTTCTATTGTCTATTATCTATTGTTTAATAGTTAAATCAAAGTGGAAGATACTGAGTGCAGTATATATTTCTCAGCATTGTAATGCTTTGTTCCCATAGTTCCCATGGGATGGCAATAGTTAGAGATTGATAATACCCAGCAAATCAGGGTGTGCTGATGGGGAGAGAAAAACTGAGCCTATATCACAGATGGAAGATTTGTGATGGGTATGGCCAGTTCAGATACTAAAAGTGCAGAAATAGGCCCAATCAAATGTTCATGCTGAATTAAGCCTCCTGATTTTTCTCATCTAAATCACCTGTGTGCTCCTTATTTATTTGCTTGTCCAAACTCTCATTTAATGCATCCCTTGTGTTTGCTTCAGTAATTCCATGTAATAGCGAATTGCACATTCTCACCTTCTTTGGGTTAATAAGTCTATTTTTAAATCTCGATAGACAATAGACAATAGACAATAGGTGCAGGAGTGGGCCATTCGGCCCTTCGAGCCAGCACCGCCATTCTCTGTGATCATGGCTGATCATCCACAATCAGTACCCTGTTCCTACCTTCTTCCCATATCCCCTGACTCCGTTATCTTTAAGAGCTCTATCTAACTATTTTAGTTGATGACTCTCTCAATGTAATGGTCTCTAATGATGCTCTTCCCCGTGAAGAAAAATACTTGGTCAGCATTCACTCAATCGCACTCCTGCTTAATATTAAACCTTTCTACAAGGTTGCCGTCAGATTTCTTTTCTCTGGGGGAAGGTTTTGCATTCTGCTCATCAGAGACCCAGAATAGAATCAAAGATTTTCACCAAATTGATACAAAAATTCACTCTCTATAAACTCCACAAAATTTTAAAATGTTCTACATTCCTCTTCTTCTATTTTACTCAAGGGAAAAAGTGTCCATTTTATTCTTCAGAGGCGCATTCAAAAGTCCCCAACACATATGTAATGAATTTCATTAGTTCTTAAGCCACAGCGTTTTTGAATAAAAGGTTTTTTTTTTAAGTCATCTATATTCTGGCCAATTTTTCAAGGTTATCGCTTATTCACATTCAGGAAGGCCATTCAGTAATTAGTTTAGGTGATATTTGCAAAGCTACAGTTGTTTATATCTAGAATATTATATATTTTAGAGTAACTCTCATGTTGATAAGAATTGAAAGCATGTAGATACCATTTATTGAAAAGAAGTTTGCAAAAGATTAGATTGTGCCCTTTCGTTGTTTTCATTTTAAGCAACTAGATTGAAGGATTTCTACTGCAAATATTGAAATAAATTAATTATATCACTTATTTCTTTACTGCTTCATGAATTATACAAGGCTTGTTTAATATTTAAATTGAATATATTCTGTTTTGATGCTTTCATATTCAAGGTACATTCGCAGGTGCAGTAAAGCGTTAAAAAGTAGATAATTTTATCTTTGGAGGTAAAATATCGCTCCAATGGGTAAAATGATTAATGAGAGGATGTTCTGCTCATTATCCTTTGCATATTAGCAAAAAAAGTATTTTTCGAAACACTGACGGCGAACAGTGAAGGAAAAATGGAAAATGATTGAGCAGATCTAACTAATAAAAAAATGTTTATTTCCTTAGTAATATGGCACACTAACATTATCCATCCTTATCCAGCAAACATAAATGCAGAGGGTGAAGATTGAATCCTTCATGTGGCAGGTTCTGCAGGATTCAACCAACAAAAGCATTGCCACAATAATGGTGTTATAGAGGCATACAGCATGGAAACTGGCCCTTCGACTCATCTCATCTACACTGACCATGATACCCATCTGCGCATCCTCTGCAGGTTGCATGCTACCCCAAAATTCCTCACCCTTTGTTCAACATCCCTGGAACCTCAACCCCAAAATGACAACAGTGGTTCATGAAGGCAGCTCACCACCACTCTTTGTCAAGGATGATAAATGATAAAATGACTGAAATAAGTGTTAGCTTTTTCATGGCTCAGATACCTCCCGATCTCCACCAACCGAAAGCAATTTACAAGGCTTTGTATCCTGGATGTTCTGGAGATTGCGAACATTGTCTTCACTTTGTGGTGTGAACAGATCAAAGACACTGCTGGGAGAGTAGAACAGATGAAAGCAGCTCAGTTATTTGAATATGAAGAAACTACTCTATTGTACTCATCAGACTCTGCAATAAAGTAATTTGGCAAAAGAAAAGAGGCACACAATAATTCCAGATGGTAAAGCAATTACTCAAAGGAGTATTATTCTCATTATCCTTGGCATATTATTCATTAGGTCGGTGGGGGCGCTGCAAGCAAGCAGCCCTGTCAGCAGCGTGTCTGTTTTTTTTAGTATGTTTTAAGGTATGTTTTTAATGTTTCTTTGTGTGTCTTGTGTGGGGGGTGGTGTTGGGGGGCAAGGGGGAAACCGCTTTGGTCGCCTCCTCCACGGAGAGGCGACATTTTCCATGTCGCCTCCCCCATGGCCTAACAGCAAGGTTCGGTGCGGTCTTTCCCGGAGACGCGCCTGGGGCTTCAGCCGCGGGCGCAGCGCAGACTCTCGGCGTGGAGCGGCGAGCCCACACCGGGGATCGCCGGAGGGGAGCGCTCCGTTTCACTGGCCCACGTCAGCCTGAAGCCATGGTCTGCAGAGCTCCGGCTGGCCCAGCGTCCGCAGCCTGGGATCCCTCGTTGGGGACCCGGGAGAAGAAGAAGCCACCACCGCCGGCCCACGGCCTACTTCTACAGCGGGCACGGTGGCGACTTACCATCAGGAGCGGGGTCCCTTGCCAGGGACCGCTGGAGGGGAGCTTCGACCACCGGCCCTGCAGTCTGCGGTGCTTCTGGCTGCGGCGTGGCGGGGACTTTAAATCTTCCACCATCGGCCTGCGGCCTACACCAACCCGGTGGGGGAGGCACAGTTTCAAGACTTACCTTGACTTTCACTCATCTGGATGCCCGCAGCGGCAGCTGCGGAGGGTTGAGGTCCTGACCACGGGGGAAAATGGAGGAGGACTGGACAAATTTTGTGTTTAGTAAATTTTTATTGTGTTTTTGTTTGTTGTTTTTCATTGTACCGCTGCTGGCAAATTCATTTCACTTTCATGAATAAAACTGATTGTATTGTATTGTAAAGCTAACCTTTAAAGAAAGATGGCTGGAAAAGCTTAGCTTCAATAGAACATTTTCTTATGAGATGAGGATGGCATGCCAAGATCGTTTAATTTACAAACGAAATAAATGAATGAACAGGACCTCCAGATCAACACAACTCTGGGTGTGAAAGAAAAGTTGCTGGAACAGCTATTTTCAGGAGTCTACACTTCCGCACCACTATCCCAGACTCACCAGGTACATTGCTCTCCTGACTCCCATTGAGGTTGAGGCCTCCCACCACTCAGAAGTCCAGGTGGTGCACTAGAAACTGATCACTTCTATTAGACTACCATTCAGGAAGATGAAATGGTTGATTAGTGATCAGTACGTCTCCAAACTGAAATCGTGTTCAATACCAGCAGCTACAGCCTAGCAAACACTTGGCTTATTGCATGTCTACATTTACGGGTCAGGGCATAGGATATAAACGTTGGAAGGTTATGTTGCAAATTTACAAAACTTTGGTTGCATAACACATGCAGTATTGTGTGTAGTTCTGATCGCCACACTGGAGGAAGAATATATTCGTGCTGGAGGGATGCACAGGAGATTCACCAGAAGTACTTTACTTCCAGATACCCTATCTATGCCTTACCTAGTTTTATAACCTCCATCAGTTCACCTCTTAGCTAGGGCAAAGGTGTCTGGGTAGGGTAGGGTAGATAGTCAGAATATATTTCCAATGGTAGGGATATCAAAAAACAAAAAGGCTTAAAGTGAGAGGGAGAAGTTTGAAAGGGAATCTGTGGGGAAGATTTTTAACACAGAAGATAGTTGCTATCTAGAATGAGCTGGCAGAGGAGATAGAATCAGAAATAATCATAAAGTTTATGAAGCAATTAAAAAGACCCATGAATGGGTAAAGCATAGAAGGATACGATATATGGGATTATGGTAGATAGGCACAAAGATCAGAATGGATGCGTTGGGCTGAAGGGTCTGTTTCTGTGCTGTATGACTCTGTGACATTGTGACTCTGAAATTACTAGATGGTCTAAAGTTATGAATGCTGGAAATATGAAAAGCAAAGGCAGATTTGTTGATAACCCAAATTTTTGAGCTTGGAAGAGTAATGAGCCTGATCGGAAGATGAAATATTTGTCTGTTTCATTAAAGCAATGAAGGAGGCCAAATACTGGGAGGTGAAAGTAGAAACAGAGAGCAGAATTAACATGAGAAATAAGATTTCTGGGTCTTCTTAGTGACTGAATGAAACTGATCTGAAAAGCGATTGACCAATTTGCACTTATTTTCCCCAGTGTGGTGGAGACCACACGTGCCCGTATAATTAAAATCTTTTTTTTATAGATGTGAGTTTGACACCTCTACCTGGTACAACCTTTTGGCTACTCCAGACCCATTAAAATGTGTCAACAAACTACAGAGTGCAGGGAAATTTAGAGATGAACAATAAATGTTGGCCTTGCCAATGACACTTGCAATGCTTGAATGAATAAACAATAAAACCATGAGATTACAATACCTTGGAAACAATGACTTTTGAAATATCCTTTGTAGGCACTCCGGTGGGAAATTAGCTCTGTTAATGGCTTCAAATTGATTGGATATAGTCAATAGTCACTAATCACTGCAAATTTCAACATTACTAAAGAATCACCATTCATTTTGTGCAGCTAATCTCCATGGATTCGTTACTATTAATTTAAAGGTTTCGGACTAAAGCCAATGTCCTTTTTGCTGGTCAAATGGCTAAATAAACCAATATACTTCATAAGGTTGCCACAAGATTCCTTATCAGGAGTAAATAGTATGTAGCGGGAAACATGGAAGAGAGTCCATTAATCATTGTCATTGGCTAGATCCACTTCTATCCATCAGCCTGTTTTGTGTCCTATGGCTACACCAGTTAAACAGCTGGCTAATTAGTTTTAAAGTTTTTTAACGGTCCCACATGTGACAATTTCATCTGATGACTGCTTGAAATCTTAGTGCATTTCATTCTTTGTACTGCACTTTCTTGAATAATTGCAATCCAATAAATTTATGAGGCATGAATTATTCTTTCTAGATGCATCCTGATTGTTGCTACCATGAATCTTGATAGCTTGTTGTGAACGCTGTTGAGTGAGCATTTTGATAGAACTACAGAAATCTCCAGCACTGAATGATGCACTTGGCCCATCATGTCCAAAGCAAGGTGAAAGAGCTGAACCCGTGTCTCTGGCACTGTAAAACAGCGACTCTACTGCTTGTGTCACTGTACCCCCAACTCTTTTAAAACTCTTTTCAACCTGTAAATCTACCACCATTTCTAGTTTTTCCAATAATATACTACCGCATAGGGAACTATATTCTGCATTCTCTATCCTTCCCATTGCTCTACCTATTGTACTTGAGTTTGCTTTGGCTGTATTTACGTATATAGTATTATCTGATTGATTGGATACCAGGCAAAACAAAGCTTCTTACCGTACCGAAGATAGACACAAAAAGCTGGAGTAACTCAGCGGGTCAGGCAGCATCTCCGGAGAAAAGGAATAGGTGACGTTTTGGGTTGTGACCCTTTTTCAGACTGAATTAGTCTACTTTGCCTATGCCTCCCTTGAAGGAGATTACTATTGCTTCTCCTTCTTTTTGGGCAGTGTTATTGCAGGTTGTGGCACATCAAAGGTCATCTAGCTATATTTAAATAGATGGGAGCTTTTGGCCTTCATCACCTCTTCACTCAGTGAGTATTTTTTCTTCAACTCCCCTCAAATCCTACTGTATATTTACCTTATTCTATGCCACCTACTTTCCTATTGTATTGGCAATCTGTCTAACTCTTGGTCTGGACTTTCATCGCAGAATTTGCTACAGTACAGTTTTAGCCTCTCTGTCTGAAGTAGGGTTCTAACCCAAATTGTTGTCTGTCCATTCCCTCAATAGATTCTGCCTGACCTGCTGAGTTCCTCCCGCAATTTGTTTTTTTTTGGCTCAAGAATCGAGCATCTAGTGACTCATCTCCAAATGGGGTGCATGGAAAGGATATTCCCTGGCTGATCAACAACAACCTGTAGCCTCATGGCTTGTCTTGTTCCTCATTCTGCTAATACCATAGAGCCAATGGAGTGAACCTGGTTCTGTGTGGAGTGCAGAAGGTCATATTGGCAGCAGTTACATTTCCAACCAGAAAATTATAGTGCCAGCTCAGTGAAACTAAATACAGAACTGTTTCCATTCTAACCTGCAATAAACATGTGGATTCAGCGTGGATAGATCAAAGCTCTGCAGTCCTATCATCTCTAATCATGAATGGTGTTGGAGGAGGAATCTCCAAAAATCTTCACCTTCAGAGATTGCTAAAGGAAAAGACTGAAACATGTTCATACAGAAGTGCTGAAGAGATGATTCATGTTTGCTTCTGTCTGAGATCCAATCTCCATCGAGGAACTAGTTTGCATCCAGCTGAACAAGTCCTGAATATACCCCATCAGAAGGCCTCTGCTCTAGAACTAATTGCACCTCCAGCTGAGTTTTTTCTAAGAGTTACAACACTAGCATCTACTGAACAATGTGGAAGATTGCCAAGGTGGGTCCCCTTCACAGAAAGCAGGACAAATCTCATCTAGTTGATTACTCACCCAATCAGTCTTGCCTCAATCATCAGTAAAGTGATAGAAGCTTTCATCTATAGCTCAAGCACAGGGCCCCAACTCATCAATAACCTATTCACCAATGTCTAGTTTTGCTGGGACCACTCACGTCCTGACTGCCTCAGAGATTTTGTCCACTAAATGGATGAATACCAGAGAAGAGGGCGACTGCCCTTGACATCAAGTGTGGCATCAAGAACCTCTGGGGAAACTGGTCAATGGACAGGAATGGGATGACATTCTGATTGTTTGAATCATACCTTGCACAAAAGAAGGTGTTGGTCAAGATTCCTATCTTCCACATGGTGATGGCCATACATCTTCAGTTTCTCCATCAATGATCTTCCTTTAGTCATTAGTTCGTATATGTGGATTTTTGCTGATGATTGCATTACATTCAGTTCTATTTGTGACCCTATGATCTCTATCAATAAGGGTAAGGACCTCGGGTGATTGAGATTATCATCATCTGTGGGTTACCCTCCAAGTCCAACGTAATCCTGACTTAAAATATCACTGGGTCACAGGGCCTAACATCCTAGAACTCCCTATCCTACAGCAGCACATAGGTACAGTGCTGCCTTACAGCGTCAGAGATCCAGGTTTGATCCCGACCACAGGTGCTCTCTGTACGGAGATTTTATGTTCTCCCTGTGAGTGCGTGGGTTTTCTCTGGTGCTCTTGTTTTTTCCCACACCCCCAATCTGTACATGTTTGTAGATTAATTAACTTCTGTAAAAAAATAGTATATTTTCCTTAGTGTCTAGGGTAGTGCTAGTGTACGGGGTGATGGGTGGTCACGCGGACACGATGGCCAAAGGGCTCATTTCCATGCTGTATCTCTGAAGTCTAAAATAAAGTAATCAGCACTGTGGAATTGTTCTCAAGAAGGATTGCATCAATTCAAGAAAGTGGCTCACCATCATTTATCATGGGATGGTTAATAAATACCTGCCTGGCTGTTGAGGTCTTAATCCTAAATATGGATATAACTGAAAACGTACATCAAAATATATCGCAAGGGATCCTATACTGCTTGGTTCTTGGATAAGATTCTTCACTGCTGGAATGTGCACTGCAACTTATTAGCTTCAGTCTAAAAGGAAGCTACTTCACAACGATGGCACAGCTGTAGTATAAATGCAGCTTCTAATTTCATGATTCATTTCTCATTCCTCTTCTGACTATTAATTAGCAAACACTATCTTCAGGGGATTAAAATTACTCATGTGTGCTATTTGCTATGCACCAGCTGATATATTTGAACAACGTCCCTAAGCTTTATTTTAACAGGGTGTTAACCCTGTCTTACTCTACAGATGTTATCTGACTCGCTGAATATTTAGACCATTTTCTGTTTTTATAATAGAATTCCAGTATCAGCAGTATTTTGCCTGTTACCTTGCTAACCCATTGGCTGGCTGGATTTTTTTTAAAGAGGCATTTTCTATGTTTAAGCACGCCAAGGAATTTCATTCATAGGGCTTTGAGAACAACATGGATCACATGCAGGGAGAGATTAGTTTAACTTGACGTCATGTTTGGCATTGACAAAATGGGCTGAAAGGCCTGTTCCTGTGCTACACTGTTCTATGTTCTGTGTTACCCCTATAATTCACCAGAACTTTGATATTTCAATCCTCTGTCAACTAGAAAAATTGAAGTGTATAAATGCAATTAACACAGCAAGTGTGTGAACTGAGATATGCTTATATTATTTAAGGCTCCATACTTGAAATATTTCAAGAGTCATCATCAAGAGTAGTTTCTTGTCATAAGTCCCAAAATGGAACAATGAAATTCTTACTTGCAGCTGCAGCAGTTTGTATACACAGATAACACAACAAAAAAACTAAAAAAGTTCAATAAATAAAGAACAACATAGTGCAAAATGAAACAATATCTGATGATTTATTTTTGTGCCTTCATACCTGGATTATCCAGTAGGAATTGTGAAGATAAGTGGTATAAATTTAGAACACTTCATCCTCCATTATGTTCCAACTCTTAAAGGGTTCTCAAAATGCCTTTTTTTTTTTTTTTTGCATGATTACCTTCACTACTCCCAGTGCTATCTACTATTAACTTTCAGATTTCTCTGTCTGTCACTATCTTTTCAGTTTTTTCTACACCTTGTGATTCTTGCCTTTCTTTTTATCTTAGCAGAATCTCTAATGTTTCGTTTAATCTCCACGCTGCAATGATTTGAATGCATCTTTGATGGCATCAAATTTAATTTAAATTTTAGCTCCAGGTCACATGCCTGAACATCCATGATCTTCCATCAAAGGTAGTTTTTAAAAGTATTTTTAATAATTTAGGTTATTGCTGCATGCTCACCCCCCTGCTATACTTACCCTATACCCATGACTACATAGCCGGGCATAATGCGAACTACATCATCAAGTTCGCCACCGACACCACTGTGGTTGTCCTGCTGCCCTGCCTGTGCTTGAAACTGCAATGCTTTATTAGGTCCGACTGGGTTAGGAAGGAATAAATGCTTTATTAAATCCGACTGTGTTTGGTTCAAAAGTCCCGCTCATTTTTTACAAGTTCTGTTCGTTTTTTTTGTGTGTGTGTGTGTGTGTGTGTGTGTGTGTGTGTGTGTGTGTGTGTGTGTGTGTGTGTGTGTGTGAGAATGTCTGTGTGTGTGCAGGGACAGAAAACCTGGAGGGGCCAGAGGGGACACGTCCCCTCCATGTTTTGTGAGGTGGGGGACATCCCCCCCAAGTTTTTGTAATCCGGATTTTAAAATCCGGTGATCGAGGGCGCCAATTGGAGGAGAAAGATGTCAGTCAGCAGGCAATGGGGGCGGGATATGATTCAGCACCATGATTGGAGGAGGGAGACATGGCACAGATCTTCATCCGCAGCCAGGATGGATCCCGGCCGGCTCTCCGGCGTTGTCCTGTCCCCACCCGGGTGGCCAGAGAGGTCGGCAGCAAAGATCCTCCGCTATAGGATCTTTGGTCGGTAGTCAGACGGGCCAGCGCAGAGAAACAGCGCTAAACCCAGCTAACTCTGCCTGTCCCGCTAGGTGAGCTTACCACCCTTCCTGGACTTGCAGGAAATATGGCCAGCACGGAGAAGCAGCGCTGGTGTCCAGACTGGGTTGTAGTTAACCCGGTGAGGCAGGCAGAGTTGAATTGCATTTAGCGCTGGATTGAGCCTCCGAAGCCTCACGCGCGTGTGTATGAGTGTGCGCATGCGCACGTGGCCACCAAAAAATTGTGTCCCCGTCCCCTCCATGTTTTGATTGTGAGTTCCGCTCTTGTTTGTGTGAGTGGGTGTGAGTGTGTATGTGTGTGTGTGCGTGCGTGTGTGTGTGTATATGTGTTTGTGAGTGTATGTGTGCGTGTATATGTGTGTTTGTGAGTGGGTGTGTGTGTGCTAACCAGTCAGCGGAGAGATAAAACATAATTACAATCGAGCATCCACAGTGTATCCACATGATAAAGGGAATAACATGAATAACATTTAGTACAAGATATAGCCAGTAAAGTCCGATTAATGCTAGTCCAAGAGTCTCCAAGTCAAGTCAAGTCAAGTCAAGTTTATTTGTCACATACACATACGAGATGTGCAATGAAATGAAAGTGGCAATGCTCCCGGACTTTTGTGCAAAAGACAAACAACCAAACAAACTATAAACACAATTATAACACACATATTCTTTTACATAATAAATAATGGAAGGAAAAACGTTCAGTAGAGTTAGTCCCTGGTGAGATAGGCGTTTACAGTTCGAATGGCCTCTGGGAAGAAACTCCTTCCCAACCTCTCCGTTCTCACCACATGGCAACGGAGGCGTTTGCCTGATCGTAGCAGCTGGAATAGTCCGTTGCAGGGGTGGAAGGGGTCTCTCATCATATTGTTGGCTCTGGAGTTGCACCTCCTGTTGTATAGTTCCTGCAGGGGGGAAAGTGAAGTTCCCATTGTGCGTTCGGCCGAACGCACTACTCTCTGCAGAGCCTTCTTGTCCTTGGCAGAGCAATTCCCAAGCCAGATGGTAATGTTCCCGGACAAGATGCTTTCCACCGCCGCTGCGTAGAAGCACTGGAGGATCCTCGGAGACACTCTGAATTTCCTCAATTGCCTGAGGTGGTAAAGGCGCTGCCTTGCCTTACTTACGAGTGCCGAGACATGTGATGCCCATGTCATATCCTCGGAGATGTGGACTCCCAGATATTTAAAACAGTTCACCCTATCCACAGGATCCCCATTTATCCTCAATGGAGTGTACGTCCTTGGATGATGTGCCCTCCTAAAGTCCAGCTCATTCGTTTTTTTGATGTTCAAGAGGAGGCTGTTATCCTGGCACCAGAGTGCTAGACCAGCCACCTCCTCCCGGTAGGCCTTCTCGTCATTGTCTGAGATCAGGTCCACCACCACAGTGTCATCAGCAAACTCAATTAATGAGTTGGAGCTGAACCTAGCCACACAGTCATGTGTGTACATGGGAGTACAATAGGGGGCTGAGGACGCAACCCTGGGGCGATCCTGTGCTCAGGGTGAGGGACTTTGATGTATTCCCTCCCATCTTGACTACCTGGGGCTTGGCGGTGAGAAAGTCCAGGACCCAGGCACACAGGGAGGTGTTGAGCCCCAATTCCATTAGCTTCCCGGCCAGTCTGGTGGGGACTATCATGTTGAAGGCTGAACTGTAGTCTATGAACAGCATCCTCACGTAGCCCCCCTTCTGGCTGTCCAGATGGGAGAGAGCGGTGTGCAAGACCTGGGAGACCGCATCATCCGTGGATCTGTTCGGACGGTATGCGAACTGCAACGGGTCCATGTTCCGAGGGAGGAAGTCGCAGATATGTTTCTTCACCAGCCTCTTAAAGCATTTCATGACTACCGAGGTGAGGGGCACTGGACGGTAGTCATTCAGACAGGCTGGGGAGGCATTTTTTTGGTACCAGTACAATGATGGATTTTTTGAAGCAGGCAGGGTCCATGGACTTGTCCAGGGAGAGGTTGAATAATGTAGTGAGCACTGGAGCTAGCTGCGTAGCACAGGACTTGAGTACCCGCCCCGAGATGCCATCGGGGCCTGCAGCTTTTCTCGTGTTTACCCGTGTCAGAGCCCTCCTCACGTCGTGCTCGGACAGCGAGAACGTGTGCACATTCCTCCCTTCAGCTCAAGCCAAGTCAAGAGTCAAGAGTCAAGAGAGTCAAGAGTCAATTTAATTGTCATTTGGACCCCTTGAGGTCCAAACGAAATGCCGTTTCTGCAGCTATACATTACAAACAAATAGACCCCAGACACAACATAATTTACATTTTACATAAACACCCATCACATTGCTGTGATGGAAGGCCAAAAAAAACTTATCTCTCCACTGCACTCTCCCCCCCCCTGATGTCAGAGTCAAAGTCAAAGCCCCCGGCTGGCGATGGCGATTGTCCCGCGGCCATTAAAGCCACGCCGGGTGATGCAAGGTCACACACCGGGTCTTGGTGTTAGAGCCCCCGGCGGGTGCTCGCAGAGTCCCGCGGCCATTCCAAGCCGCGCGGGGCGGTGATTTTAGGCCCCGCTCCAGGAGCTCTTCGACCCCGCAGCTCGGGCGGGAGAAGTCGCCGTTGCAGGAGCCCTGAAAAGCGGTCTCCCTCCAGGGACCCGCGGGCTCCCGGTGCCGCCGTCCGCAGACCCGCAGTTGCAGCCTCCGCATCAGCAGCAGCAGCAGCGCTCCACCACCGCTCCACCCGCTCTGGACTCGGCCAGCTCCGTGACGGTGAGGTGAGTCGGCACCAGAGTCCCCGGTCTTCTTCTGTTGGAGGCCGCACCTCATTGCAGCCCCAACGACAATGGAGACCCGACAAGAAAAGGTCGGGTCTCCCGTGCAGGGAGAGATTTAAAAGTTGCCCCCACCCCCCCACACACACATCCCAACAAAAAATAACAAAAACTACATATAAACATAGACAAAAAATAATAAAAACGCGGACGGGCTGCAGAGGCCACTGCTGACGAGAGTCGCGCCGCCTACCAAAAAAAGCAGCTTCGGTAGCCAGCCCGCTGGCGGTATTGTTGATAGTCGGCAGACCTGGAGTGGTGTTGCCCCTCTCAAAACGAGTGTAAAAGGAGTTCAGGTCATCAGCTAGGGAGGTGCCGGCACTTGCGGATGAGGGATGGGTGCTCCGGTAGTTGGTTACAGTCCGTAGCCCCTGCCACAGGCTTCTGGTGTCCTGCTGCTCCATCTGTAACTCCATCTTGTCTCAATGAGATAGATAGTAGTTCAGGACTGTTCTCTACTTGTTATTATTTTTATTTTATTATTTTTTTTAAATCAAAAATATTTATTCAAATATTAAAATAGTATTTACAATACAATAAAACAAAACACCACCATAATACAAGACGAACAAATATGCTAAGCAACTGCTAATCAACTATACTGCAAGGTTAACAACTATATTGCAATCCTTGTCCAGGATACATTCAACCCCCCTCGGTGCCCAGCATTCGCGGAACTCCCTCAGGGTGCCCGTAGACAGGGCGTATTCCCTTTCTATCCGCACCCGGACACGGACGTATCCCCGGAAAAGGGGCAGGCAGCCGGCTCGGGTAGAGCCCTCCAACGTCTGGTGCCTTGACTCGCGGATGGCCTGCTTGGCCAGGCCCAGGAGCAACCCAACCAGGACATCTTCAGCCCTACCCTCTCCCCTACGCACAGGGTGTCCAAAGATGAGGATGGTGGGTGAAAAATGCAGCCAGAAGGCAAGGAGCAGCCCCTTTAGATATTCAAACAGTGGCTGCAGCACTCCATGTACACGTGGTACACAGACTATTCCAGCCCACAAAAGTGGCAGGCGGCTGGCTAGTCTATGAACCGCGAGAGAAACAGGTTGCAGGGAACTCCTTGGTGCAATACCCTCCACCCCAGGTCCCCAATGTAGAGGGGGAGAATCCCTGCATAGAGGGACCCAAACCAGGGACCCCCTCACGACCGGGAAGACAACACCAACCGCCACTTGGTGTCCGGACGGTGGACCAGGGCGAGGAAGTGCAGGGTTTGGAGGAGGAGCCTGTACAGGACACGCCTCCCTGGGTCTCGGAGGGAGGAGGAAAGGCAGCTCAAATTGTGTGGGACCGGCTCCTGGGATTGATTACGGCGCCTGGGTCCGATGAGTACTTCCAGCTGAGCGGGGGCTTGCTCAACCACAAGTACTGCACACGTTTGAGCCCCCCCGACACCCGGTGGGGTGGGACAAGGACCGGCTGCTCTCACGCCTGGGCCGTCACCCTCCGCCGGCGGAGGGGGGGCCCGGTCAACGGCAACCAGGTTCCAGACTCTCAACAAGTCCCTGTAGAAGCCAGGCATCCCCATCAGGACCGCACGGCTGATGCCCACCATCGGGATACGCATACCTCCTTGAAGGCAGCGGCTCCGTTGGAAAAAGTGCGTCGCCAGCACGTGCCACCTGGGAGGATGCCCTGAGTACAGGTATCTCTGCAGGGTCCTGAGGCGGAGAGCCGTCAACTTGGTGCAAATGCACACCAGCGACTGACCGCCCTCCTCGATCGGGAGACTCAGGACCGCTGCAGAGACCCTTTCTCTACTTGTTGGTAGGATGGTTCAGTTGCCTGATAACAGCTGGGAAGAAACTGTTCCTGAATCTGCTGGTGTGCGTTTTCACACTTGTATACCTTTTGCCCAATGGGAGAGGGGAGAAGAGGGAGTGGGCAGGGTGCGACTCATCCTTGACTATGCTGGGGCCTTATTGAGGCAGCATGAGGTGCAAGTCATTGGAATGGAGGTTGATTTTTGTGATGGTCTGGGCTGCGTCCACAATTCCTGGCAATTTCTTGTGGAGTTACAATGCAGTTTCAGTGAACTACAATGCCGTTGAACTGATTCAAGAGCATGAAACTGACCCCATAAGATACTCTTAGCTCATTAGAACATTGTTGTATGGGACAAATTGATTTGGTCTATCAATAACTGCTGTGATACTTCTGAGAAGTGCTGGAACATCTAGTGATGTGGCTGGTGGACAGTACAATGGCGGTCAGGTAATCAAGCTGTCATGGAATTCTAGCCATCCAGGTTTGATTTTGACCTACTGTACTAATTGTGTTGAGTTTGCACTTCCTCCTTGTGACCGTGTGGGTTTGGCCTGTAGTATTCCATTTCACCCCAGATGCCGCAGAGAGTGGTGGTTGTTAGATAAATAGCCTAATGTAGGGGAGGGGTATGTGAGGAGAGAATCAGGCAGCTGGTAATGGCCATGTACAGAGTAGGTTACAGAGAAAAAAAATGGGGAATTAGATTGTGGGGATTGCTCTGAGAGCTAGCGTGGACATGATAGGGTTAATGGCCTACTTCTATAATAGAATTATGAAAACTAAGGAAGAAGTTCTGAGTGTGCAGTCTTAAGTCTCAGTAAACATAATACATTTGTCTGAAGGTGACAAATGCAACCGTAATAGTTGGTGAACCATTCACTCAGAAACACAGTTCTTCCTGTTCTGAAACTAGGTGCTACCAGCTGGGTGGAAGTATGTGCTGGAAAGATGCAACAGTGAATATAGATGGAAGATGAATCCCTAGTACAATATCTGTAATTTGCATTTAACGAGCACATTTAACATAAAACATCACTTAATGCATCCCAGGCACATTATCAACGCTTGAGCCACTTAAGAAGATAATGGTGTAGGAAGGAACTGCAGATGCTACTTTAAACCGAAGATAAACACAAAATGCTGGAGTAACTCAGCGGGACAGGCATAATGGGCCAGCTGCCCGAAGACATGGTCAAGAGATAGCTTTAGAAACGCATCTTAAAGGAGGAAAGTGAGTTGGAGGCAACTTAAGTCATAATTACCAATGGTGATTTTAAATAAATAGGTAAAATGAAAGAGGCCTGAATCAGAAAATCAGAGGATGATGAGATCTCAGACAGTTGTAAATTTGGAGGAGGTTATCGACATTGCGAGAGATGAAACGATTGAGGATCTGATGAAAATTTAGCAAACAAGGCTTTATCAGAGCAGCCAGTAAGCATGGGGCAGTGGTGGAAGAGATCTGGGGTGACTAAGGATAGGGAAGTCAGAGTTTTGGATGTGAGAGATTACAGAGGGTCTAGAAGTCTTGTGGTGGGCAAGACAATGAGGGGAAGAGATAATGAGGGGAACAAATTATTTTATCCAGCGTAGAGGAATCAAAACATAAGTTTAAGGTGGAATGGGAAAGATTTAACAGGAACATGAGGGGCAACCTTTTCACACAGAGGGTGGTGAATATATAGAATCAGCTACCTGAGGAGGTAGGTTACACAAAAAAGCTGGAGAAACTCAGCGGGTGCTGCAGCATCTATGGAGCGAAGGAAAAAGGCAACGTTTCGGGCCGAAACCCTTCTTCAGACTGATCGGGGCGGGGGTGGGTGGGGACAAGAAAGGGAAAAGGAGGAGTAGCCCGAAGGCTGGGGGATGGGAGGAGACAGCAGGGGGGCTGAGGAAGGGGAGGAG
Source organism: Leucoraja erinaceus (assembly GCF_028641065.1). NCBI lineage: Eukaryota > Metazoa > Chordata > Chondrichthyes > Rajiformes > Rajidae > Leucoraja > Leucoraja erinaceus. Next base: position 26,642,924 of record NC_073380.1, on the reverse strand, counting down.
ACAGCAAGGGCTAACAAAATTGGGAGAATTCGATGTTCATGCCCCCGGGGTGCAGGCTCCCCAAACGGAATTGAGGTGCTGCATTTCCGGTGCTGCTCGCTGTGGCCATGGAGGAGACCCAGGACAGAGAGGTCGGAGACGGAGTGGGAGGGGGAGTTGAAGTGCTGAGCCACCGGGAGGTCAGCTTGGTTATTGCGGACCGAGCGGAGGTGTTCGGCGAAACGATCGCCCAACCTCCGCTTGGTCTCACCGATATAGAAGGTAGTTGAGGCAAGTATTACAACAACATTTAAAACACTTTTGCACAGGTACATATATTGGGAAGGTTTAGAGGGATATGGGTAAAATGCGGGCAGATGGGACTAGTGTAGATGGGGCACCTTCGTGGGCGTGGGCAAGTTAGTCAGATGGGCCTGTTTCCGTGCCGTGTGACTATATGATTCTATGATGTTAGAATAATAGGAAAAGAAGCACCATGAGCATCAGTCACAGTACATGGGGGAGATAGATAATATTGATGGGCTGTACTACGTTATAGATATGATGTGATATTTCAGATCACTGTGCCAAACTATTTTATTCCTAAATTTAAGGCACCAACTGGCAGCCAGCTAATTAATATTGGCTCAGCACATCTGGCCTGAATGGCACTTGCTCCACTTCCCGTATTCAGGATGGTCTTTGCCATAATTTAAACTACCTTCCACTCCCTCTGAAAACCACCAGGAATCCTACCTGAAATTAATGATCAGATTTTATGTGGGTGACATATTTACTGCCATGCCATCCTCTCAGCCGGGTCTCAAGGGGCAGTCAATTAGACTGGCATTCAGAATTACTGCTGGTGTTTAGTGCATGGTGAAAAACACAAACTGTCTGTAAATAGGCCAATGCTGTAATTACTGTCAAATTTTAGAGCAAAAATCATAGATCATTATGTCTCAAATGCCAAGAAGAAAATAAGCTCCTACTGCACAGATATTGACAGAAGGGACACCATCTCACTAGTTAAGCTCAGCACAGGACATGTTGAAATCCCTTTATGTTGTCTCCTGAATATATTTTCTATACTTTACTGCCAATCTTTTAGGATTAGATTGCTGCTTCTGACGGCTCAATTCTGCAAACCTTACTTCTAATGAGCTCCCTCGTATTGCATGTCTTAATGCATTGCTTAATACTCTTAAATTATGTTTAACTTTTTGATGATATATCAAGGTACTGTATGAAATGCAGACAAAAGTGATTTATCAAGACTAATCTTCAAAATGAACTTTCTTTACCGATTTTAAAAGTGTATTCCATGGTGCTTTGTGTTGTCTTCATTAGGGAAGATTTCCCACTACCGCTTTGAGAACAGAGAATCTCATGGCAGCCTCTAATGAGTTCGCTGCAACATTACAAATTACATTTTTCTGGAGAAGCATTTGCAATTTGCAACATTTTGTCCTTTAAAATGCATTTCTCATTCTCTCACAATGTTTTACTGATATTCGCAAAATGTGAAAGCAAGTTAAATTATGCTCCAGGGGTCATACAACTGTGCAGGCCAATCCATACCTTAATTATTCTTGTAATGTAGGAAATGTATTTAAGCTTGGATCCAGCTCTTTAATTTGTCGAACCATTAAGGGTGTTTGTATGAGCAATCTGTCACAATGTTTCTGCATAACACTTTCAGAATTTAAACCTGAATAATGTGTAAGAAGGAATTGCAGATACTGGTTTAAAACTGAAGATAGAAACAAAAAGCTGGAGTAACTCAGCAGGACAGGCAGCATCTCTAGACATTTGGGTCGAGACCCATCTTCAGACTGGTCGACCCAAAACATCACCCATTCCTTCTCCCCAGAGACACTACATATCCCGCTGAGTTACTCTAGCTTTTTGTGTCTATCTTCTAAATAATGTAATTTTAGACGTTACCCTTTTTACTTCACAGACTGGATTCTACCTAGAATGATAGGATGGAAGTTACCGATCTCTGAGCTGTAAGGAAATAGTGGGTATATTTGCTGTGGAAAATAAATATCAGTAATGTAATGATATTAAAAAATGAATAATTGAATAATAGGTGAGGACTCAATAACAGGTTTCAAAACTCTGGAAGATTCTGATGAGCATGAGGGTGAATCTGATATAATTGACAGCGGTTTCATTTAGAAAAGAAAACAGATTTATGATTAGTGAAAGAAGAAGAGAGGAAGTAAAATGTGCTTTGTTTATTCTGCGAGTTGTTACAAATTGGGATGTTACAAAAAGGGAAGATAGACACAAGAAGCTGGAATAACTCAGCGGGTCTGACAGCATCTCTGGAGAAAAGGAATAGGTGATGTTTCAGGTCAAGAACCTTCTTCAGACTGGACCAAAAACATCACCTATTCTTTTTCTCCAGAGATGTTGTCGGACCCGCTGAGTTACTCTATCGTTTTGTGCCTATCTTCGGTTTAAACCAGCATCTGCAGTTCATTCCTGCAACTTTCAAAAGGGAATTGGTTGGGAAGTGGAAGATCCTGCACGGCAGTAGAAAAGAGCACAAGAATAAGGTTAGGAGGGAGAAATAGATCAACCATGATTGAATGATGTAGTAGACTTGATGGGCCGAATGACCTAATTCTGCTCCTATTTCTTATGACCTTATGACCTTATGAGATAAGCGGGATAGAGCTTCCAATGAGCTGGGCTGGAAAAATGGAACCACCTGGTTACTTTTGAGTCTTATGATTTTGTAATTCTTCAAGTATCAGTACATGAGTGTGAAAACGCATACTTCCAGATTCAGGGACAGTTTCTTCCCAGCTGTTATCAGGTAACTGAACCATCCTATCACCAACGAGAGACTGGTCCTGATCTACCATCTACCTCATTGGGGACCCTTGGACTATCTTTAATTGGACTCTACTAGACTTTATCTTGCACTAAACATTATTCCTGTTATCCTGTACCTGTTCACAGTGGACGGCTTTATTGTACTTGTGTAGAGTCTTTCCGCTAATTGGATAGCATGCCAGAAAAAACCTTTTCACTGTACCTCGGTACACTTGACAATAAAGTAAACTAAATTGAACTAAACTATGAATTTTGCCACTTTTTACAAATGTTTTTTTCTTGAGTTTATGCTCAAGTCTTGTAATGAGTAGTGTAATGAGTAGTTATGATAATGTATTCATTATTAAACAACCTCTTTGAAAATATTTCAAATATCTGCCGGCGTATAGACAGAGATTGAAGTGTGAATTCTGATGTCAAAATGCACTACTGGAAAGGGATAATAAATACTCTATTTTGGAATAAAAATGCAGAATGCAGATAGTTTGTGAATTGTGATAAACCACCATCTTTCACAGTTTTTAATTATTCATCCCAACCAAAGGCACGTCAATTAATGCATTAAAGCAGGTCTTTATAATGTTTCCCAATGCTTGTCTTGCTGGTAGTCATCATTACAAAGTGCTGAAAGTGTAAATGGATTATTAAATTGCCTGCTACTATAACACTGCATCGTGAAGTAAGACATTCAAGATATTTCAAAAATTGTATTCTGCTATTCTAGGCCCAGAGCCTTCAAACGCTCCTCATACGATAACCTAATCCTCCAAACTTTTAAGGTGGGGGTTATATCAACGATTTACCTTTAAATACGACCAGCCTTTTTTTTTCCGAAGTTGTTAACAATTTATTCAAGCGATTTCCATTCACTGGACACTCCTCAGAGTGGTTTGTTTCCACAGGTTTCAATAGTTAGTTCCTCCAAGAGATGATTCTTTGGTTGTGAACTGATCAATGAGTATTAGGCAGCTCAACCTCCCTCAAATTAGCTCTGAATCCAGGAGTTTGCGTAAAATTAAAAAGAGAGAAGGTCCCAAATGAATGATTGCACTGTAAGTGTAATAGGGCCCAGGTTTACAAGGTCACAAGTTATAGTAGAATTAGGCCATTCGGCCGATCGAGTAAACTACGCCATTCAATCCTGGCTGATCTCTGCCACCTAACTCCCATTTTTCTGCTTTCTCCCCATAACCCTTAACACACATTCTGATCAAGAACTTGTCTATCTCTGCCTTTAAAAAATCCACTGATGGCCTCCACAGCCCTCTGTGGCAATGAGTTCCACAGATTAACTACACTCTGACTAAAGAAGTTCTTCCTCACCTTTTTAAAAGAGCGCTCTGTAATTCTGAGCCTATGGTTTCTGGTCATAGACCCATCCTTTCCACATCCACTCCATCTATGTCTGGGCCTCCATCTATCTTTCATTATTCTGTAAGTTTCAATGAAGTTTCCTCTCAGCCTTCCAAACCCCAGCGAATGGAGGCCCAGTGCTGTCAAATGCTCATCATATGCTAACCCACTCATTCCTGGAATCTGCTGTGCTGCTGTGCTGTGGCCTGCTGTGAATTGAGCTGCAAGTAGTCCTAGTATTGCAAAGGGAAAGGTCAACAGTGAAGGCAGGACATGATGCAGCATGAAAACAGATCCCTCAGCTCACTGGGTCCATGCCGTTCTATCCTACAAACTAGGAAGAATTTACAGAAGCCAATTAACCTAGAAATCTGCACATTTTTGGAATGTGGGAGGAAACTGGAGCACCCGGGGAAAACCCACGTGATCATGGGGAGAACATACAAGCTCTGTCCAGACAGCACCTGTAGTCAGGATTGAACCCGGGTTTTGTTCTGCAAGGCAGTAACTCTTCCATTGCGCCACTGTGCTGCCCAGATATTTGACACCTTTATGGTTTTAATATTGAGATACAACGTTGATTTCCATTTCCTTCCATGGCATAAATTGGATCGTGTTTGTCTTTTAGGCTCATGTTTTTAGATCAATTGTTTAATTGTTTGAACTCCCCATAACTGCAGCTCTTTTTGCTGCACAGGGACACATACTGTAGCTTCACCTATAGTAATTTTTTTAAATGGAAGCTGTTTCCGTGCTGTGTGATTCTATGACTCTAAGCAGGAGAAAACCACCTGATCGCTCGTGTTTGCGCAACTATACAGTGAGATTATGGTTGATGGTTGATGTTTAATGTAAGCACCTCTCTCCTGCACAAATCTCATATATTAGTCATAGTCATAGAATCATACAGCATAGAAACTTACCCATGCCGACCAACATGCCTCATCGACACGTCCCACCTGCCTGCATTTGGCCCATACCCCTCTAAACCAGTCCTATCCATGTACCTGTCTAAATGTTTCTTAAATGTTGCGATAGTACCTGCCTTAACTACCTCCTCTGGCAGCTCGTTCCATACACCCACCACCCTTTGTGTGAAAAAATTACCTCCCAGATTCCTATTAAATGTTTCCCCCTTCACCTTAAAGCTTTATTCTCTGTTTCATAATTCCCCTGCTCTGGGCAAGAGACTACCTGATCTACTCCTCATTAAAAAAATGTAATGATGTATCTTGAAAATATAGTGCAGCTTCACAGCCCTCTGAGGCAGAGGGTTCCATTAGTTTACCATCCTTTGAGTCCCTGAATAGTTAAGACCCCTGGTTCTAGACATCGTGCCCACAAATATCAACTCCATATCTATCCTGTCAAGATGTAAGAATTTTACATTACAACTAAAGGTGGAAGCAGCTGGGTAAGTGGCTTGCTTTGACTGACTTTACTTTTGAACTTTGTTTTGTTTAATCATGCTCCTTCAATCAAACTGCACTGAATTATTGATTCCAGACACAGCACAATTATTAAGTGCACCCTGAGCCATCATTTTCTCATCACTGTAATTAACGTTTTTAATCACATTTGAGTAAATTATTGATCATTCTTCATATTGCAAATCTCAGATCAGTCACACCTAAAATGAAGAGTTGTATTTCATGGAGACATCTCCATCATGGGAGCCCAAATAAATTATTCCACTTAGCTCTTTTCTTCTCCTTCCAATAAAAGTGGCACAGAGTCAGTGGCAATTCTTCTTCTTGCGAATGAAACGTAAACCAAAGGAATAGTTAGATCTCAAGCTGGTGTTGAGCAGCCAGGTTGTTGTCTCAATTAATCAATTGACTGCAGATGCTGTATTCTGGAGCAATTAAACCAAACTGCTGGAGGAACTCAACGGGTCAATAGTTTAGTGGTTCACTTTACCTCCGAGTTCAAAGTCACACACTAAACACCTAGATCACTCTGCACCTCACTGTTTGGTGGTCTCTCTATTAAGATAAAATGCTTCCTTTATGTTTTTCATACCAAAAGGGACAGTTTCGCATTTTTTCACATGATATCAATTTGCCAGATGTTTGCCCACATGCTTCACCTATCAAAATTGTTTTGTAGCCTTTTATGTCATCTTTGCAACTTACCTTTATCATACGTTTGCGACATCGGAAAGTTTAGTAACCATACCCAAAAATGATAACTGTAACTATCACTGATCTCGTCTGACATCATTTTCTTCCAAAATAAAGCAGACTCGGCTGTGAATTTTTGACTGAAATTAATTTGAAATTTTAGTAGAGACTAGACCAAGTGGGATCCGTTGGGCCCCATCCCCCCATGCTGGTGGGGGGGGGGGGGCACAGGAGCCATTGGCGTTCACCCAAGGGGGGGAGAGGGCGCTGGGGGGAGGGGCGGTGCGGGGTGCAGGGGGGGGGGGCGCTGAGTGTCCCCCCTCCCCCCTGATCTGCTCTCCCCACTCACTGCCTTGTGGCCAATCACCAGGATCGTGGGGCAGCAACCTTGTTAACATTCGCAACGTCCCATTGTGATGTAATTGTAGCAGTTGGCAACCAGCTTGAGAGCCCATTGTTACCGTTGGCAATGTCTCAATTGTGATGTAATTGTGGTAGTCGGCAGCAAGCATGAGAGGCCATTGTGATTAGTGCACTGTGAGAGGCAACGTGACATCATCACTTGAAGCTCACCAGTGAGAAGGATGGAAGCTGTCTGTGAAAAGGCGGCTTTGGCTTTTTAAAAAGCTTTAATCATGAACTTTTCAAATATAGCGTGAAATGTGAAGAAAACTGACAGGGAGATCTGTGACCCCTTGTCCTGGACTTCCCCAACATCGGGAACAATTTTCCTGCATCTAGCCTGTCCAACCCCTTAAGAATTTTGTAAGTTTCTATAAGATCCCCCTCAATCTTCTAAATTCTAGCGAGTACAAGCCAAGTCTATCCAGTCTTTCTTCATATGAAAGTCCTGACATCCCAGGAATCAGTTTGGTGAACCTTCTCTGTACTCCCTCTATGGCAAGAGTGTCTTTCCTCAGATTTGGAGACCAAAACTGTACGCAATACTCCAGGTGTGGTCTCACCAAGACCCTGTACAACTGCAGTAGAACCTCCCTGCTCCTATACTCAAATCCTTTTGCAATGAATGCTAACATAACATACTATTCGCTTTTTTCACTGCCTGCTGCACTTGCATGCCTACTTTCAATGACTGGTGTACCATGACACCCAGGTCTCGTTGCATCTCCCCTTTTCCTAATCGGCCACCATTTAGATAACAGTCTACTTTCCTGTTTTGCCACCAAAGTGGATAACCTCACATTTATCCACATTATACTGCATCTGCCATGCATTTGTCCACTCACCCAGCCTATCCAAGCCACCTTGCAGCCTCCTAGCATCTTCCTCACAGCTAACACTGCCCCCCCAGCTTTGTGTCATCCGCAAACTTGGAGATGTTGCATTCAATTCCCTCGTCCAAATCATTAATATATTTTGTAAATAGCTGGGGTCCCAGCACTGAGCCTTGTGGTACCCCACTAGTCACTGCCTGCCATTCTGAAAATGACACGTTTACTCCTACTCTTTGCTTCCTGTTTCACAGCCAGTTCTCTATCCACATCAATAATGAACCCTCAATACCATGTGCTTTAAGTTTGTGTACTAATCTTATGTGGGACCTTGTCGAAAGCCTTCTGAAAGTCCAGATATAACACATCCACTGGTTCTCCCTTATCCACTCTACTAGTTACATCCTCGAAAAATACTATAAGATTTGTCAAACACGATTTACCTTTCGTAAATCCATGCTGACTTTGTCCAATGATTTCACCACTTATCAAATGTGTGCTGCTTCCCCATCATAGAAACATAGAAACATAGAAATTAGGTGCAGGAGTAGGCCATTCGGCCCTTCGAGCCTGCACCGCCATTCAATATGATCATGGCTGATCATCCAACTCAGTATCCCGTACCTGCCTTTTCTCCATACCCCCGATCCCCTTAGCCACAAGGGCCACATCTGACTCCCTCTTAAATATAGCCAATGAACTGGCCTCAACTACCCTCTGTGGCAAAGAGTTCCAGAGATTCACCACTCTCTGTGTGAAAAAAGTCCTTCTCATCTCGCTTTTAAAGGATTTCCCCCTTATCCTTAAGCTGTGACCCCTTGTCCTGGACTTCCCTAACATCGGGAACAATCTTCCTGCAATCTTTAATAACTGACTAGCAGTTTCCCCACTACCGATGTTAGGCTAACTGGCCTGTAATCCCCCATTTTCTCTCTCCCTCCCTTTTTAAAAAGTGGGGTTACATTAGCTACCCTCCAATCCTCAGGAACTACTCCAGAATCTAAAAGGGCTGTCTCACGTTGCGAGTTGACACAAGAGTTGACACAAGAGTACCCCGAGTTAAAACTTGTGGTAATAACGTACGATTAACGTAGCTGTAACGTCGGAACTCGTGGACGCAACTTAGAGACTTGTGGCGCTAATGGCAGGTACCCGTGAAACTTGTCAATTCTTGAAAAAAATCAAACATGTTTAAAGTTTTCCACAAGTCAAATTTACGTTTGTGGTTAAGAATTGAAACATTTTAACTTGTTGGAAGATCGTAGTGGCCCATACGTTTACCTTAGTGTATCGTGAGTCTACCGTGGGAACTTGTGGAGGAGAAACATAGAAACATAGAAAATAGGTGCAGGAGTAGCCCATTCGGCCCTTCGAGCCGGCACCGCCATTCAATATGATCATGGCTAATCATCCAACTCAGTATCCTGTACCTGCCTTCTCTCCATACCCCCAGATCCCTTTAGCCACAAGGGCCACATCCAACTCCCTCTTAAATATAGCCAATTAACTGGCCTCAACTACCTTCTGCGGCAGAGAATTCCAGAGATTCACCACTATCTGTGTGAAAAGTGTTTTCTTCATCTCGGTCCTAAAAGATTTCCCCCTTATCCTTAAACTGTGACCCCTTGTTCTGGACTTCCCCAACATCGGGAACAATCTTCCTGCATCTAGCCTGTCCAACTCCTTAAGAATTTTGTAAGTTTTCTATAAGATCCCCCCTCAATCTTCTAAATTCTAGCGAGATGGGGGTGTGTCAGCGGGCACGCCGGCTCTTGACTATTTTCTGCATTTCATCGTAAAATGTTCCTGTTATTAAAAAATAGTAATGTCTATCCTGTCATGAGTAATGTGTGAGCCTGCAGCCCTTCACCTCCACCTCCCTCCCCTCAGTCCAACACCGAGATCCTGCTGAAGATTGGCAGTTGCCGGCTGGATGAAGTGGCAGCGGGTACCGTAGGGGCAGAAGCCGATGGTGTGCAAGGTACGTCTTGTTCTTGGGGTGGCGGATGAGGGGGCACAGCTCGGGCTGTGGGCGAACTTCCACTTGTCGCCGTAGCAGCCCATCGGGGAGCGGGTTCCTCTGGAGTTGGAGCGGGGCTGGGCTGGAGTTGCTGCTGGCTGTGGGTCTCTGGGGTCTCCGTGCTTGCAGTGGGCCTGGTGGGCCTGGGGGTCCATGTCCCATTGGTCCTGACGTCTCCGGCCACCCCCCTGGACAGGAGCTGAGACTGGGAACTGTACCGCCCTTTCCCCCTCCCTCTGCAACTGCAAACAACCCCACTCTCCTGCTCACCTAATCCACCCATACCCCCCCACCACCTTTCCCTCCCAACTCCCGTCCTGTACCGACCCCCTTGGGAAACTGAAGGGAGCGACTGCCCCGGGGCGACTGGCACTGACCTGCTGGCATCGCCGACGTGAAGACAGTGCAAAGCCCCTGCGCCCGGTGCAATGGGTGGGGAGCTGGAGAGGGGAGGGAAGGGGTCACACACATGGCCGGGAAGCAGAGGGGTGTAGGTGGGGGTGGTGACAGACAGGGCCAACAATGAGTGGAGAAAGACAGAAACACCGAAGTGCAAAGGAGACCTACAACAGTGCATGATCTCTCTCACATTATGGCAGGTAATTGTCACCTGCCCGCTGTTTCCTGACGCTAAATCCTTGGGATCGTTGCCCTTCGTGTTGGCGTGGAGGGGGAGGGGGGTATTGTGCTGTTTGATTGCCCCCTGCTATCCCAGGGACAGGGAGACACAGCGGCTTTTGAGACTGGTGGGCAATCACTTCCAAAGTGTCTGCCCACACAGTCAGTACACCTCTCCTACACTTGTCTCCCGCACTAAGATCATCCCGCAGAGAATGATCCCAGCCTAACCCAATAGCCATGTCACCCCAGACAGATTAATGACACCCCCCCCCCACCCCCCAAATCTCTCTCCACCTCAACTCATGCCTGGGCACCAAAGCAGTTCAGGAGGTGAACCCTGAACTCCGTCTCCCAACAATTTGATGTGCACATCTGTCCACAATCAAAGATTTCATCTCCCGTCTTCCCACAGTGTGTAGACATGGCAGTAAATTCAATTAAAACATATCAATCCTGTGTGTTTCAAACAAATCATGAGTATAACTGCTCTGGCACTGGATGGTGCGTATTTTCCCTTTGTAGGTCACATCAATAGATGCGGCCACGCTGAAATCTATCTTTAAAACAAAGTCACAGGATGGAGAGGTCTTCTTTAACACTGTTGCTTATCAAAACAGAACACTGTTGCTTATTAAAACAAACCTTCAATCAGGATTGGCTCAAGAGTAACTCGGGAGACGAACTAGGAACATCACGGAAATGACAACTAAACGGCAAAATTGTCATACCCGTGGGAACTCGGTTAAACTCTTGATCATACACTTGAAATCTCGTACACAACCACGAGTCTTTCACTCGGAATACCTCGTGGGTCAGCTCCTCCCGTGAGACAGCCCTATAAGGAGTTTTGAAAAATCATCACTAATGCATCCACTATTTCTGCGGCTACTTCCTTAAGTAATCTGGGATGCAGCCTATCTGGCCCTGGGGATTTATCGGCCTTTAATCCATTCAATTTACCTAACACCACTTCCCGGCTAACCTGGATTTCACTCAGTTCCTCCATCTCATTTGACCCCCGTGGTCCCCTGCTATTTCTGGCAGATTATTTATGTCTTCCTTAGTGAAGACAGAACCAAAGTAGTTATTCAATTGGTCTGCCATGTTCTTGTTCCCCATGATCAATTCATCTGTTTCTGACTGCAAGGGACCTACATTTGTTTTAACTAATCTCTTTCTCTTCACATATCTATAAAAACGTTTGCAGTCCATTTTTTTGTTCCCTGCCAGTTTTCTTTCATAATCTATTTTCCCTTCCCTAATTAAGCCCTTTGTCCTCCTCTGCTGGACTCTGAATTTCTCCCAGTCCTCTGGTAGGCTGCTTTTTCTGGCTAATTTGTACGCTTCATCTTTTGTTTTGATACTATCCCTGATTTCCCTTGTTATCCACGGATGCAGTACCTTCCCTGATTTATTCTTTTGCCAAACTGGGATGAACAATTGTTGTAGTTCATCCATGCAGTCTTTAAATGCCTTCCATTGCATATCCACCGTCAACCCTTTAAGAATCAATTGCCAGTCAATCTTGGCCAATTCACGTCTCATACCCTCAAAGTTACCTTTCTTTAAGTTCAGAACCCTTGTTTCTGAATTAACAATGTCACTCTCCATCCTAATGAAGAACTCAGTCCATATTATGGTCACTCTTGCCCAAGGGGCCACGCAAAACAAGACTGCTAACTAACCGTTCCTCATTACTCAACACCCAGTCTAGAATAGCCTGCTCTCTCATTGGTTCCTCTGCATGATGGTTTAGAAAACTATCCCGCATACATTCCAAGAAATCCTCTTCCTCAGCACCCCTGCCAATTTGATTCACCCAATCTATATGTAGATTGAAGACCCCCATTATAACTGTTTTACCTTTGTTGCACGCATTTCTAATTTACTGTTTGATGCCATCCCCAACCACTACTACTGTTAGGTGGCCTGTACACAACACCCACTAGCGTTTTCTGCCCCTTAGTGTTTCGCAGCTCTACCCATATCGATTCCACATCCTTCAAGCTAATGTCCTTCCTTTCCATTGCGTTAAACTCCTCTCTAACCAGTAACGCTACCCCACCTCCTTTCGCTTTCTGTCTATCCCTCCTGAATATTGAATATCCCTGGATGTTCAGCTCCCAGCTTTGGTCACCCTGGAGACATGTCTCCATGATCCCAACTATATCATACTGAGTGTGAAGAAGAGTGCCGACCTGAAACATTGCTTGCCATTTCCCTCCACCGATGCTGCCTGACACGCTGAGTTACTCCAGCACTTTGTGCTTTGCTCAAGATTCCAATAACTGCAATTCCTTGTGCCTCCAGTCTGGAGACCTTGTAATTTTTTAATTGACAGGATGGTTTTCACCTCTTGCAGGTGTGGAAGAAATGGTGATACCGAGCCTAAGAGTGTGCAGGAGGATGGAGACAAGGACATTTGTGTGAAATACAGCAACCAAGCCGTGGTGAATTTGACAACATTGATGAATGCCCACATGGCATGTTATTGGCCAACTTCCAATCACCTTGTGCTTTCTAGACCATCCTTTCTTGGACCTTGGCCTTCAGGTGCCCATGGAGTTTTGTGTGCTTTCCTTGATGCGTGACAGAGTTTCCAACCTAAGAATATCTTGCATTAATTTTTAATTATCTCATGACCTCTTGCTTGTTCTCATCAAATCAGCTTCAGTATTTCAGGTAAAGGAGCCAAAATTATCATTGCAGGTGCTAATTTTACTTTGGAGTCACGTGAGTGATTCCGTGAAGAGCCCGCTCAGCACGCATGCGCGGCATTACGTTCAGCAGAGCAACAGCGGCACAGCGCGAGTCAGGCGCTCCCGCTACGGAGGTGAAAGAACGGACCGTCAGGTAAGCTGAGGTCGGGGTTTTCTTTCACAGGGAGCCTTCTGCTTTCAGGCAGAGAAGAAAGGCTCTTAGATAAACCTGTCCCCCGCTCGACTCCACGGAGGAGCGTTCCATCTGGAAGGGGCAGCAACAGAAGAGACCTGTCCCCCGCTCGAATACACGGAGGAGCGTTCCATCTGGGGAGGGGGGGGGCAGCACAAGGCGGTAGGACCACTTACCCGGCGCTCCGCTATCCCGACACCGTGCCGAGCCCAGCCCCGCTAGCGCCTGAGCAGCGGGCTAGAAGTAAAGCCATGGAAGAGGCGTCCAGCCGGTGGCTCCGACTTGTCGGATGGGACGTCTCTCCACCCGCATGGGGGGGAAAGACAGCCGCATGAAGAGACCTGCCCCCCGCTCGACTCCATGGAGGAGCGTTCCATCTGGCGGGGGCAGCCACAAAGCGGTAGGACTGCTTACCGGGCGCTCCGCTATACCCCGACACCGTGCCGAGTCCAGCCCACTAGCGCCTGAGCAGTCGGCTGGAAGTAAAGCCACTGAAGAGGCATTCGGCCGGTGCTCCGACTTGTCGGACGGGGACGTCTCTCCACCCGCACGGGGAGGGGAGACAGCCGCCTGAGGAGGAGCGCTCTCGCAGGGGGAGTCAGGCACTCCCTCCACAGTGCCTTTTGCACTGTCCATTGCTTCCTCCTTACCCGAGGGTAGCTTTCGTGACCAGGACTGGGCTGGTCAAGAACAGGGGACAATGGCTGAAGATCTTGGTAGTATGCAAGGGGTGCAGGAACAGGAAGAGCTGCTAGGTGTGGTGGACCGCTACGTGGAAACCCCACGTGCAGGAGGCCGTTAAAAGCCTGACATCAGCCATCACATCGTTTTCCTCGTTCCATGTACAAATACGGAGATGACCACAACCTTCGTAAACAAATCATAAGACCTGCCATAAAGATCCTACATTTGCGGGGTTGTGCATACCCCAGCCACTGAGCCAGACCCACTGCTCTTTGGCAAAAACGTCACAAAGCATATGAAGAACATGAAAAAGGTTTTAAAATACTTTCGGTCTCATGAGGGCAGGTCCGGGACGAGCAAACCAAAAACAATAATTCTTACGCAGCAGCACCCCATCGCGTCCATCAGTCGACGTCTACCATATGGGACTGATGAAAGCTCAGAGTCCGCATTCTATCACCGAAAGTCTTTCTTTAGACCAAGGCCTAGAGCGGACCCCATGGAAAATGTGCTAAATCACCAGGTACCTATGTATGTCGCTTGGGAACCAGGCCCTGAGGCAGCAGCGGTAGATGCGTTCGTGCTGGATTGGGGAAATTCTTCTTCTATGCATTTCCTCCCTTCTGCCTCATCAGTCGGGGACTACGCACAATACAAATGGACTCTGCTTCAGGTATTTTGATAGTACCCGACTGGCCTACGCAGCCATGGTTCCGAATACTCCATGACATGCTTGTTGAAGCTCCGATGGTATTCCCCAGTGACCCAGAGTTATTAACACCCAGTGTCGGGCACAAGCCACCCGTGCCATGAAAAAAATCAAACTCCTGGGTTGCAGATTCTGCACAAACCACTTCTGGGACTGGGATTATCATAACAAACCGTCGACACCATGTCAGCATCCCTCCGAACACCACTAAAAAACAGCACTTGTCCAGCATCAGAAAATGGGAGAAGTACTGCTTGGATACAGGGATCACCTACTAAACCGCTACAGTTACCAACGTACTGGAATTCCTGGCGAACCTTCATAACAATGAAGGACTCAGCTACAGAGCCATCAACACAGGTAGAAGTGCCCTGCCTGTCTATTTAAAACCAGCTCCAGGACAACAGGCCATGAGGTCCCACCCGCTGGTGGTCAAACTAATGAAGGGTATTTACATCTCTAACCCCCTAGACCAAGGTACACCCATACATGGGATGTCAGTGTGGTCCTGACATCCCTCAACCTGGAACAATCTATGCTCAAAACACTCATGTTGATGGCACTTGTATCTGCACAGAGGGTCCAGTCACTACACCTATTGCGACTGGACACCATGCTCACAGCTCCAGACCAGATCTCTGTCATTATCCAGGGACTGATCAAACAGAGCAGACCAGGAACACCTAATCCAGTCGTGGAATTCCGGGCTTACCCGCCAGAACCACGGTTATGTGCCATGACCCACCTACCATCCTACATAGACACAACCAAAATATTCGAGGGAGATGAAAAGCCTTGTGGGTCATTCATAAAAAACCTTATGGTCGGGTGACAAGCCAAACCATTGCGAGATGGCTCAAGCAGGTGCTAAAAACTGCTGGGATAAACACTAACATGTACAAATTTTATTAACACACTTCCTCCCTCAAGGACTTTGGCAGTGCGTGAAGTAATAACTGTTACACGGTTTGAAATCACAGAGCTTTGAAGTCTTCACGGAATCACTCACGTGACTCCGAAGTAAAATAGTAAGATTAAACGAGAACTTACCAGTTTGAAGTTTGATCTGGATTTTACGAGGAGTTACGATGATATGGATCAAACTGATGTCTTCTTGTCTTTGCTATTTTTACTTCAATAACTGTGTCTATCTGTGATTCCACACCGCTGCAGAATAGGGACAATTAATAACCTACAAACTGCACGTCTTTGGAATGTGGGAGGAAAGTGGAGGACTCGGAGAAAACCTACATGGTTACAGGGGGACCATACATACTCCATGCAGACAGCACCCGTAGTCAGGATCAAATCCGGGTGTCTAGCGCTGTATCACACACACACACACACACACACACACACACACACACACACACACACACACACACACACACACACACACACACACGCACACACACACACACACACACACACACACACACACACACACACACACACACCCAAGGCGGGGCCAGAGTAAGCGGGGGAGCGCTGTCTGAAATTCACACTCGCGATGAAGAGGAAGGTAAACAGCTGCCACTGTGTACGGTAAGTTCTTTAGAAAGCACTAAGGAGGGAGAGAAGGTGGGGAGAAGAGAAGGAGTGGAGACTCTTTTAAGAAGTATACCGGTCAGTTTTCCCTGGTCCTGAAAACTCCAATGAGCCAATCAAAATGCCCGGTTAGCAAAGGAGATTGCCTACGGCTGCCCTCGACTGCCTGTAACTAAATAGCGACCCCACTCCACTGCACTAAGAGTTAAAAAGAACCATGCCGACCAAATTGTACTCGCGGAAATTTTTTCAATACGCTGAAACATTTTCTGCAACCTAGCTGAGGCCACGAGTATGCGGGAACTTCCCTCAAACATGAAGGAGAGTTCTAGTGACCTCCTAGGACCTCATGTCGACCATGCTGCGAGTTTGAGTCAAGGGCAAACTGGTCTAAACTCGCAGATTTGGTTGCTGCAGTGCAACAGCCCCTTAACGCAGCAACTCTACCGCTGTGCCACTGTGCTGCCTAATGGTGGAGTTGAAGGAGGTCAGGCATTGTGAAGACTATGCTGCTCCTATCACCACTGTCACAATCTCAGTTGGCTTTGCATCATCAGCACAGTCGAACAGTAAAATGAAGAAGCATCCCAACCCAAAACATCACCTATCCATGTTCTCCAGAAATGTTACCTGACCTGCTGAGTTACTCCAGCTCTTTGTGTCTTTTTTCAAGATATAAGAGATTCTCATTCTCTGAAATATCTCAGAATCCTCTATAATAAGGCAGAGAACCGATTGTACACTTACATACATGGTAATAAGAACCATAATCACATTGCCACAAAGGGCTGTTGAGGCCATGTTAATGGATATTTTTAAGGTGAAGATTGATAGATTCTTAAATAGTACAGGTGTCATGGGTGAAGGTGAGAAGGGGAGGAGAATGGGGTTGAAAGATAGATCAGTCATGATTGAATGGTGGAGTAGACTTGATGCTCCTTCAAGTTATGAACTTATGAACATTGACAGCCTTGGACAATAAGGCCTACATTTTTATGATTATAGAAGGGCAGCATTAAACCAACCGATTTTTTAACTCCCATTTCACCAATGCAGTCCATTCCAATCTTCTGTCCTTTCTCGTGGCCATGCAAATTATTTTCTCCCTTTGCCTCTCAAATGGGCTTATTTATACCCCAACTTGAAACCTTGCATGGTCATGGGGCAAGTTTAATACAAAAACACCTGACTTGAAGCTTGGACTTTATATTTGCAGTAGATCATACAGAAGAGCTTCAGCTTGTTGATTAATTCCAACTCAAATATGTACAGACAAGGAAAGTTTTATTCAAATACCCCTGGGGTTCTACCTATCAGCTGTGATTAGTAAACCACTAACTCAGTAGAATCACTCAGGGAATGAGAAATCCCACAAGTGCGCAATCTGGCCAATATATTGAGTGTGGGGAGAATCAGCCAGCATTTACAAAGAAGATAACTAGAGGGACATGAACCATAGCAGTTACATCAACTTATATTAACTTAGCTATAAATACAAAACTACAACAACTTACAATTTACAACACCTTGACCATACAGAAAACCAGCAGTAAAGCCAGAAGTGATATCTAAGCAAACGTTGGTGAAGCAAAGGTGTCACTAGGAAGGCTGACTGAAGATCCAGGTCATCAAACGGGCTGTAAGCAGGATAAAGAGGTGAAAAAATGTACAACCTTAAGGATGGTGTTTGAAGTACAGAATGCATTTAAAAGATTAGCTATGTTTAGGAAGGAAATGCAGATGCTGGTTTATGCCAAAGATAGATACAAAGTGTAGTAACTCAGCTTACATGGCAGCATTTCAGGAAAAAAAGGATGACTGACGTTTCAGGTCAGAACCCTTCTTCAGAAGGCCTGAAACGCCACCCATTCTTTTTGTCCAGAGATGCTGCCTGACCTCCTTAGATACTCCAGCACTTTGCGGCTACAAAAGATTAGCTATCACTGAAATCAAACAAAATCATTTATAAACTGCCTTACATATCTTTTTCAGCAGATTTGTGTACAGCAAGAATTTAAGAAAATATGAGTAGGTTATTTGCCCTTCAAACCTCTTTTGTCAATTATTGTGATCATCGCACATCTACTCCAGGCTACATACCTCAAGCTTCCAAAATTAGTCATGAGATAATGACAGTCAACAGTTTCTTGAATAGAATTTGAGAGATTGGTGTTGGCCTGGACATGTGAAAGACGTCTTGCTTCTGATGATAATGAGGATACTTTATTATTGCAAGTTCTTATGTATCTACATACATTTTTTGTTTGGCATACCATCCAATAAAAACCCACTGACTCCCATGGCTATCTGGACTACACTTTTTCCCACCCATCCTGTAAGGTCTCCATCTCTTACACTCAATTCCTCCATCTAAGCCGCATCTGCACCCAGGGTGAGGTGTTCCACTCCAGGGCATCGGAGATGTCCTCATTCTTCGGGGAACGGGGGTTCTCCTCTTCTACTATAGATGAGACTCTCAACAGGGTTTCTTCTATACGCCGTAACTCTGCTCTCGCTCCCCATCCCCTCACTCGTAACAAGGGCAGAGACCCCCTTGTCCTCACCTTCCACCCTACCAGTCATCACATACAACAAATAATCCTCTGACATTTTCCCCACATCCAACGGGATCCTACCACTTGCCACATCTTCCCATCTCCCCCCCTGTCTGCTTTCCGCAGAGACCGCTCCCTCCGGAACTCCCTGGTCAATTTGTCTGGCCAAACCACTCCCTTCCCACCCAAACCACCCCCTTTCCTGGGACTTTCCCTTGCACCTGCAGGAAATGCGACACATGTCGCTTTACCTCACCCCTCGACTCCATCTAAGGACCTAAGCAGTCTTTCCAGGTGCGGCAGAGGTTCACCTGCACCTTCCCCAACATCATCTATTGCATCTGCTGCTCTAGGTGTCAGCTGCTCTACATCGGTGAGACCAAGCGTAGGCTTGGCGATCGCTCGCCCAACATCTCCGCTTGGTTCGCATTAACTTACTTTACACCCCACTCTCCTCTGCTCCTCCATCCTCATTCCTCTCCTTTCCCCCCTCCCCCTTCCCTCTCCTCTCCCTCACCACTCCCTCAGCAATTACCGTTCTACCCCCCTCTCCCCTCCTGCTCCCTCCCTCTCCCCCTCTCCCCATCTCTCCTCACTCCTCCCCCATCTCCCTACACCCCTCTCTCCTTTCCCACCCCTCTCTCCCCACCCCTTTCTCATCACCCCTCTCTCCTCACCCCTCTCCCCTCACCCTTCTCTCCTCACTCCTTTCTCCCCCTCTCTCTCCCCACCCCTCTCTCATCATCACTCTTTCCCCTCACTCCTCTCTCCCTCCTCTCCTCTCCTTCCTCTCCCCCTCCCTCTCCCCCTCTCTCTCTCACCCTCCTCCTCCTCCTCTCATCTCCCCCTCTCCTCACCCTCTCCGCATCTGCTCCCCCCTCCCCCTCTCCCCTCTCCCCTTCCCCCCCTCTCCCCCTACCCTCACCCTACCTCTCCCCCCCACTCTCTTCCCCCTTCTCTCCCCCCCCCCTCCCCCCTCCCCCCTCACCCCCTCCCCTTCCTCCCCTCCCCTACCCCTATCTCCCCTTCCCCATCCCCTCTCCGCACCCCTCCCCCCACCACCCTCACATTCCCCCCCCACCCCCCCATCCCCTCTCTCTCTCCCTTCTCCTCTCCTCCCCCCCCTTCCCAATCTATCCACCCCCCCTCTCTCCTCTCCTCCTCCCCTTCCTCCTCCGTCTCTCCCCTCCTCTCCCCCTCCCTCTCCCTCTCTGCAGTCGCAAACCTCTCACAAAATCTCTCTCCTGCTCTAACCTGTCCCTGCTCACACACACTCATTCCCATCGAGCTTCTCTGCCTCTGTGTATCTCTCTCTCCCCTCTCCCCCCCTCTCCTTCTCCTCCCCCCCTCTCCCTTCCCCTCCCCCGCCCTCCCTCTCCCCATTCCCCCTCCCCCTCCTCCCCACCCCTCCCCCCCCTTCTCCTTCCCCTCTCCACCCTTCCTTCCTCCCCCTTCCCCCCCTCTCTCCCCCCATCCCCCTCTCCCCATCTCCCTCCCCCCCTGCCCGCCCCCTCTCTCTCCCCTCCCCTCCCTCCCTACCCCCTCTCTCCGCCTCCCTCCCCCTCCCTCCTCCCCCATCCCCCCCCCTCTCCCTTCCCCCCCCCCCTCTCCCCCCCCCCTCCCCCCCCCCCCCTCCCCACTCCCCTCTCCCCAATCCCCCTCCCCTCCCCTCTCTCTCTCTCTCTCCCTCTCCCCCCTCTCCCTCTTCTCTCCTCTCCTCCCCTCCCCTCTCCTCTCCTCTCCTCCTCTTCCCTCCCCTCTCCTCTCCTCCCCCCCCCTCCCCCCTCCTCTCCCCTCCTCCCCCCCCCTCTCCTCTCCTCTCCCCCCCTCCCCTCCCCTCTGCACACATGTACGTGCGGGTTTGTAGGTTAATTGGCTTCAGTAAACATTGTATATTGTCCCGCGGTGTGTGTGTGTGTGTGTAGGAGAGTGTTAGTGTGTGTGTGTGTGTGTGTGTTTGGTGTTTGGGGGTATGGTTAGTGTGTGTGTGTGTGTTGGCGGGGTGTTTAGTGAGTGTGACGCCGCAACCTCTCCCACCTCCTCTCCCCCTCTCCCTTCCCCCTCCTCCCCCTCCCCTCCCCACTCTCCCCCCTCTTTCTCCTCCCTCTCTCCCCTCCTCTCTCTCCCCCCCTCCCCTTTCCCATTCCCCCTCCCCACTCTCTCTTCCCTTCCCCCTCTCCCTCTCTGCCCCCACACCCCTCTCCCCTCCTCCCCCCTCTTTCTCCCCTCCTTCAACCCCCTCTCCCCTCCTCCACATCCCTCTCCCCCTCCTCCAACCCCCCTCTCCCCCTCCTCCAACCCCCCTCCAGTCCCCCCCCTCCAGCCCCCCCCCTCCTCCCCTCATCTCCCCTCCTCTCTCCCCTCATCTCTCTGTCCTCCTCTCTCCCCACATCCCCTTTCTCCCCACCTCCTCCCCTCCTCTCTCCCCCTCTCTCTCTCCCCCTCCACCCCTCCCTCCACTATCTCCCCCTACCCCCCTCATCCCCCCTCATTGTTCGAATGATAGTATTTTCCAAATTCATACATCTCCAAGCGTTTTGATTCCTATTCTTTCCCATTGTGTAAATGATTTATTTGTAATAGAGGGTTTAAATGACGGATTATTAACTATCGGCGATAAAAGAGATAAAATTCTTAATTTTAGATTCTGTTTTATTTGTTTCCAAGTACTAATTGTGCTATGTATAATTGGATTTTTATTGTAATTTGTGTTATTCAGGTTCATTGGTGAGAGGAGAATCGCTCCTATATTACACGAGGAGCAGTCCTCTCTCTCCATTACAATCCAGTCAACCTGCTGGGCAGAGTTGTCCAGCAGGTGAATCATATTTTTAATATTTACTGCCCAATTATAGTACATAAAGTTAGGGAGTGCTAGACCACCCAGCTCTTTGGGTTTGCTCAGATGTGTTCTTTGGGATTCTGTGGGATTTATAGCCCCATATAAAATTTGTGATGTCCAGTATTTTGAAAAACTTTTTTGGAAGGTATATAGGGATTGATTGAAATAGATAGGATAGGTAAAAAGATCATTTTTATAGCATTTATGTAGCATATATAGCATTAACATCGGGAGCGTTTTCCAGAATTTGATTAAAGTATTTAGTTTCTTAAGCAAGGGACTATAATTGGCATTAAACATAGTTTGATAATTTCTAGTAATTTCAATTCCCAAATATTTAAATTTTTCTGTAGCTATTTTAAAGGGGAATTTTAAGAGATGTGTTGAGTCTTTCGGTTTTATCGACATAATTTCACTTTTATTCCAATTTATTCTGTATCCTGAGAAAGATCCAAAGTCCTCAATTAGATTTAATATGTTTGGTATACTAATTTGGGGCTTTGTGATGTACAATAGTACATCGTCTGCGTATAAAGATATTATGTTATTCAAATATTTTGTATTATAACCGTAAATATCCGGGTGTGTTCTGATTATTTCAGCTAGAGGTTCAATTACCACGGTAACAGAAATTTAAAGGTACCAAAGTTACTCACTTACTTGTTCGGTCCGGAGAGTTTGATGGTCGATGTTCAGTGTGACTGTCAGTCCGTGTTGGAACTGCGTGCGTCCAGCGGTTCGGCAGTCGTGGATCGGGTCACTCTGGATACTCTGCGGAGTCTCGGACTGCTGCGTCGGCTGGAGCCAGCAGCATACGAAGCTGCAGAGTCTCCTACCAGCACTGGCTGCACTCAGAGGAGGAGGAGACGGTGTGACAGGAAGCAGAAGCGGGGCACTTGTGGGGGGCTACGGCGAAACTGAAGGCTAACCCCAGCAGAATACCGCTTCCATCTCTTCTGCTCGCTAACGTCCGCCCCTGGGAGAATAAGTTGGACTTCCTGAGGCTGGACCTGGTAACCAAATGGGAGGTGAGAAATCGCTGCGCCCTGATCGTAACAGAGATGTAGTAAACTCCTCTGTTCTCGATGGCGCTATTAGCATGGAGGGGTTAACAACATTCCAGTCGGACAGGAGCTGCGCTCTCAGTGGGAAATCCCAGGGTGGTGGTGTGTGCATTTACACTAATAACAGCTGGTGTAAAAATGGCACATTGGTCTCAAATCCTGACAATAAAATGCAGATCCTCCTATCTTAGGGAATTTACTACCATAACCATCACAGCCGACACTAAGGAGGCCCAGAATGCTCTTTATCGTTCCATCAGTTACTTGCAAACTACACACCCAGTTGGTGCTTTCATTGTTGCTGGGGATTTTAACCAGGCCAACATGAAGACAGTTCTCCCACATTACTACCAGCATGTAGACTTTGCAACCAGGGGAGTGAACACACTGGACCTAGCCTATACAAACATCAAGAAGGCATTCAAGGCAGTCCCCCGCCCCCACCTTGGCTCCTCAGACCATATCTCTGTGATGCCAATTCCTGCATACAGGCCCCTGCTTACCAGAGAAAAACCTACTGTGAAGCAGGTTAAGGTGTGGCCAGAGGGAGCTATGACAGTATTACAGGACTGCTTCGAGTTCACGGACTGGGACATGTTCAAGAAGGCTGCAACTGACAGTCAACACACCAATCTGGGGGAGTATGCTGCGTCAGTGTCTGCTTACATGGAAAAATGCACAGAGGATGTCTGTGTCACCAAGACCATCACTATACTATAGTTAGATGTGGCCCTTGTGGCTAAAGGGATCAGGGGGTATGGAGAGAAAGCAGGTACAGGATACTGAGTTGGATGTTCAGCCATGATCATATTGAATGGCGGTGCAGGCTCGAATGGCCGAATGGCCTATTTTTTATGTTTCTATACGGGCCAACCAGAAACCCTGGATAACCCCTGAGGTACGTGGAATGCTGAAAGCATGAAATGCCGTGTTTAAATCCGGTGACTTGGTGGCACTCAGATCCACAAGAGCCAACCTGATTCGTCAGGCTGGCAAAGCGTGCCCACGGTCAGAAAATCCAGAGCTTCTTTCATGACCTCATGAACACCAGGCGCATGTGGCAGGGAATCCAAATAATCACGGACTATAAGACTGCTCCACCACCCTGTGAAGACAACATTAATTTAATAAATATTCTGGACGGTTCGAGGCATTCAACAAAACACCTGCGAGAAAAGGTATTCCTCACTATGATGAACAGGCACACAGTCTTAATATAATGGATGCCCGGAGGACCCTAAAAGGAGTGAACACACAGAAGGCGGCAGGCCCTGATAACATACCAGGTCGAGTGCTCAGTGAATGTGCTAATTGGATTGGATTCCTTTATTGTCATTCAGACCTTTCGGTCTGAACAACATTTTGTTGCCTGCAGTCGTACATATAATAATAAATATCGAAACATACAATAAACACAAATTAACATCCACCACAGGGAGTTCACCAGACACTTCCTCACTGTGATGGAGGCAAAAGTCTTAAAGTCTCTGTCTCTTCCCTCCTTGTACTCCCTCTGCGTTGAGGCGTTCCAGGCTTCCGTTGGTAGAAGCTGCTGAAGCTGCCGCCCTCCAGTCCAGCGGACGCAGCTGTTGTTGCGGGAGCTCCGTAGAACAGGTCACCAACCTGTGACCTGCGAGCTCCCGACGATGTCGTCCACTGATGTAAGGCCCTGCTCCAGGTACTTTTCAACCCCGCAACTCGGGCTGGTCGAGTTTGGAGCGGGTGGAGCTGTGGTGGCGCGCTGCTGCGGCCCGACCCCGGAGATTCGGAGGCTCCAAAGTCCGCAGGCTCCACGACTGGTGCGGCCCAGCTCGTTCCGGTTGGAGGCCGCCCGCGGTGCTAGGCCCCAATGACAACGGAGACCCGACAAAGAAAAGGTACAGGGAAAAGATTTAAAAATGTTCTACCCCTTCCCTCCACCCCGTCCCCCGCATATACCCCCACACACATACTGAGTTTAAAAAAAACACACTATAACTATATTCAAATGAGACAAAAAATAAAAAAAGACAGACGGACTGCAGAGGCCGCTGCGACACGAGTCGCGCCGCCCGCTATATCCTCCGCACTCCATCTGAGCCTGGAACATCTAGAGGTGATGAACACGTATGTGCAAATGTTGTTCGTGGACTGTTCAGCGTTCAATACTATCATCCCTCAGCACCTGATAAGCAAACTGGGTCCATTGGGCCTCAGCACACACTTATGTAACTGGCTACTGGACTTCCTCACCGACACACCTCTGTCAGTGCGGGTTGGAAACAACACCTCCAACATCATCTCTCTGAGCACCGGTTCCCCTCAGGGCTGTGTCCTGAGTCCACTGCTGTTTACCCTGATGACCCACAACTGCTGTGCCAGGTTTAGTACAAACCACATCATGAAGTTCGCAGATGACACAACAGTGGTGGGCATTATCCGGAACGACAATGAACTGGCTAACAAGGAGGAGGTGAAACAACTGGTGGACTGGTGCAATACGAACAATCGTATCGTCGAAAAAACAAAGGAGGTCATCGTCGACTTCAGGAAAAACCGGCACAGTCACTCACCACTTTACATTAATGACAGCGATGTGAAGTTGGTCAGTAGCACTAAGTTCCTGGGGGTGCAGATAACTAACAGTCTGACCTGGTCAAATAACATCACATCATTAGTTAAGAGAGCGCAGCAGCAGTTGCACTTTGTGCGCTGGATGAGAAGAGCTCACCTCCCCCATCCCTTCCTCACCACTTTCTACAGGGGAACCATAGAGAGCATTCTGACCAGCTGCATCTCTGTCTGGTTTGGGGACTGTAAAGCCTCCGACTGGAAGTTTGTGCAGAGAGTTGTGAGGACTGCTGAAAAAACATCATCGGGACTTCTCTCCCCTCAATCGGGGACATTGCGAGAAAACATTGCTTGTCTAAGGCCAGCAGTATTATAAAGGACCCCACACATCTCCATCATGGACTGTTCACTCTGCTGCCCTCGGGCAAAATATATTGTAGTATAAGGAGCAGAACGTCCAGGTTTTGCAACAGCTTCTTCCCACGAGCCAGATTCTTGAAGGCCGTGTAATGGGCCGCCACCATAATCTATTTTTATCTTTTTATCCATTTTACCGTTCTGTTATTTTTGTGTTGCACGGGGAGCCAGATGCAACAACATTTTGTTTAGAATTGCATATATCGATGTTTTTCTGAATGACAATAAAGTTTTGATTGATTGATGTTGATTGATTCTGCCTGATGGTAGTGAGGAGAATGAATGACTGGGGTAGGACAATTCTTTGAATATGTTGGCTAATTTTCCCAGGCATCGTAACCTGTTGATGGAGTCAATTTTGAGGAGTCTGGTTTGTGTGATGGATCGGCCTACATCTACAACTTTCTGCTATTTCATGTGGGCTATTCCCAAACCAAGCTGTGATGCAACCCGACTGTACTCTCTATGATGCATCTGTGGAAGTTTGTAAGAGTCACTGGAAACATGCTGAATTTCCTCAGTCTCCCAAGGAAGCAGAGGCATTGGTGCACCTTCTTGGCTGCTGCTTCAATGTGATGGTCCACGACAGATAGTGGTAATATTAACACCAAGGAACTTGGAGCTCTCAAATGTTTCCACCTTGGCACCATTGATGCTGATTGGAACCCAAAACAACAGAATACATTAGCTCCTTCATCATACTGACAAGTTGCTAAGTTCGCTATTTCCTTCATGTACTCCATCTTTTTATTGTTTGTGATTCAGCCCACCACATCCGTGTCATCTGCAAACAGTAGTTAGAGTTGAATTTTTTTGCACACGTAAGTGTTGGGAGTATATTTGCGGACTGAGAACACATCTTTGCCAGTCATTGTACTGAGAATTATTGTTAAGGAGGTGCTGTCACCGATTGTGGTCTGTGGGTCAGAAAGTCGAGGAAACAGTGGCAGAAGAGGGGGGTTATGATTCCTAGGCCCATAGAGGTAAACACAAAAGCATGATCACCCACCAAGGCAAAGTCAGACATTTCTATCCGTGAAAGGCTTCATGGATAGAAGTACGGAGTACAAATGCAGAGAGGTGTTGATCTTGAAGACTGGACAAACCACAACAGCATCCATAGTTGGTTATCATGCTTCAGGCAGTGTATGTAGGCCCAAGAGAAGGTACTGACATTTTTACTACAATGGGTCCAGTCATGAGTAATGTCAGCTGTAAGATTAGATTGGAGAAGCTGGTTTACTCTCGTCTGAGAAAAAAAAATGGTTGAGAGGAAGTTTAATAGAGTTGTAAATGATCGTGACTGGTTTAAAAAGTGCAGGGGATAAGCTGTTTCCATTAGCATGTTCAAGGCCCAGGAGGCACAGATGTATATTGATGTAGAAAAGATTTAAGGGGAATGTGAGAAAAAGCTTTTCCTTGTAGAGAAAGGTTATGATTTGAAATTTACTACTGGTGAGGCAAAGAAACATAATCATTCAGGGCCTTCAAAAGGGAGCAGGATATTCACTAAAGGGAAAGTAATTTTTTGGGCTTGAGAAAAGAGTGGGACCAACAAGATTTCAGTGTGAGGAAATCCATTAAATCCCTGGAAGACTTTGACTCCAAGACTGAGTGGCACAGATCCTGGAAAGATGCCAACACCAACAACGGCAAGATCATCACAGACCCCATAGTGAAACCACCGGGTTTTGACCTCCATCGCAAGCAATGGCTAAACCTGAACTGAATTGGCACCCTCCATGCAAGAACAGCCCATCACCTGCCTAAGTGGGGGATGATAGGCAGCCATGCTTGCGACTACGGATATCCAGACCAGACCATCCTACACATTGTGAATGACTGCTCAGTGAGGCTTTTCCCTGGTGGCAACAAAGCCATCCACCCAGTAACTGAAGGTACACAAAAATGCTGGAGAAACTCAGCGGGTGCAGCAGCATCTATGGAGCGAAGGAAATAGGCGACGTTTCAGGCCGAAACCCTTCTTCAGACTGATGGGGGGTGGGGGGGAGAAGGAAGGAAAAAGGGAGACGGAGGAGCCCGAGGGCGGGGGGGGGGGGATGGGAGGAGACAGCTTGAGGGTTAAGGAAGGGGAGGAGACAGCAAGGGCTTGCAGTTAGAGAGGAGGTTACCCAGTAACTGATGCTATCCTGGCCTGGATATTTTCAACCTCTCACTTCTGAGGTCTTAGGTTCCCACCTGCTTTAAAAGGGCATCAATTGTACCTTAGAAGAGCAAGGTGACGTGCCTCAATGACTATCGACCAGTGGCACTAACGTCTGTAGTGAAGAAGTGCTTTGAGAGGTTGATCATGGCCAAATCAAATCCTACCTCGACAAAAACCTGGACCCTCTGCAGTTCGCTTACCGCCACAACAGATCAATGGTGGATGCGATCTCGCTGGCTCTCCACTCTGCTCTGGACCACTTGGACAACAAAAACTCATATGTCAGGCTGTTATTCATTAATTACAGCTCAGCATTTAATACAATCATCCCCTCCAAGCTGGTTACCAAACTCGCAGAACTGGGTTTCTGCACATCCCTCTGCAATTGGATCCTCGACACAGATCACAGTCAGCTCGTATTGGTGGAAATGTGTCAGCCTCAATAACAATCAGCATGGGAGCAACTCAAGGCTGCGTGCTTAGCCTCCTGCTGTACTCACTCAATATCCATGACAGCTTAGCCGGTCATAGTGAGAACTCCATCATCAAGTTCACTGACGATACCACTGTTGTGGGATGTATCACTGATGGGGACGAGTCAGAGTACAGAAGTGAGATCGACCGACTGACCAAATGGTGCCAGCACAATAACCTGGCCCTCAACACCAGCAAAACCAAGGAACTGGTTGTGGGCTTTGGAAGGAGGAGGATGGGGACCCATAAACCCGTTTATATCAATGGGTCGATGGTGGAAAGGGTCAAGAGCTTCAAATTCCTGGGCGTGCACATCTCCAAAGATCTCTCCTGGTCCGAGAACACTGATGCAATCATAAAAAAAGCACATCAGTGCCTCTACTTCCTGAGAAGATTACGGAGTCAGTATGTCAAGGAGGACTCTCTCTAACTTCTACAGGTGCACAGTGAAGAGCATACTGACCGGTTGCATCGTGGCTTGGTTCGGAAACTTAAGCGCCCTAGAATGGAAAAGACTACAAAAAGTAGTAAACACTGCCCAGTCCATCATCGGCTCTGACCTCCCGTCCATCGAGCGGATCTATCACAGTCGCTGCCTCAAAAAGGCTGGCAGCATCATCAAGGACCCACACCATCCTGGCCATATACTCATCTCGCCACTACCTTCAGGTAGAAGGTACAGGAGCCTGAAGACTGCAACGACCAGGTTCAGGAACAGCTTCTTCCCCACAGCCATCAGGCTATTAAACTCGGCTCGGACAAAACTCTGAACATTAATAGCCAATAATCTGTTTATTTGAACTTTATCAGTTTAATTATTCATGTGTGTATATATTTATACAATGGTATATGGACACACTGATCTGTTCAGTAGTCGTGCCTACTGTGTTCTGGTGTGCAGAAGCGAAGCAAGAATTTCATTGTCCAATCGGGGACACATGACAATAAAACTCACTTAAAGTCTTGAACTCTTGATGTCTACCCTTGATCTACAATGTTAGGCTGTGCACGCCAAACGGAAGAAAAAGAGAGTGTGAGGAATGAGCAGATGATGGGCTGAATAGCCTCTACTGATCTTATTGTTTAGAAATTGGATTGCACATTTTTATTGCACTAAAATATTGTTGTATGAGGTGTTTGTGCCTATTTACGTATTTCCCATTCAAAAAGTTGTGAGATTGATTAAAAAGTAAGCGTGCAACTGGGAGCCCAGATCAGACTTCAGAGCATCACTCTGAAATCCTAAAGAACATAGAAACATAGAAATTAGGTGCAGGAGTAGGCCATTCGGCCCTTCGAGCCTGCACCGCCATTCAATATGATCATGGCTGATCATCCAACTCAGTATCCCGTACCTGCCTTCTCTCCATACCCCCTGATCCCCTTAGCCACAAGGGCCACATCTAACTCCCTCTTAAATATAGCCAATGAACTGGCCTCAACTACCCTCTGTGGCAGAGAGTTCCAGAGATTCACCACTCTCTGTGTGAAAAAAGTTCTTCTCATCTCGGTTTTAAAGGATTTCCCCCTTATCCTTAAGCTGTGACCCCTTGTCCTGGACTGCCCTAACATCAGGAACAATCTTCCTGCATCTAGCCTGTCCAACCCCTTAAGAATTTTGTAAATTTCTATAAGATCCCCTCTCAATCTTCTAAATTCTAGAGAGTATAAACCAAGTCTATCCAGTCTTTCTTCATAAGACAGTCCTGACATCCCAGGAATCAGACTGGTGAACCTTCTCTGCACTCCCTCTATGGCAATAATGTCCTTCCTCAGATTTGGAGCCCAAAACTGTACGCAATACTCCAGGTGTGGTCTCACCAAGACCCTGTACAACTGCAGTAGAACCTCCCTGCTCCTATACTCAAATCCTTTTGCAATGAAAGCTAACATACCATTCGCTTTCTTTACTGCCTGCTGCACCTGCATGCCTACCTTCAATGACTGGTGTACCATGACACCTAAGTCTTGCTGCATCTCCCCCTTTCCCAATCGTCTGCTTTCCTGTTTTTGCCACCAAAATGGATAACCTCACATTTATCCACATTATACTGCATCTGCCAAACATTTGCCCACTCACCCAGCCTATCCAAGTCACCTTGCAGTCTCCTAGCATCCTCCTCAATATAAAATAGTATAGCACAAGAACAGGCATTTTGGCCCACAATATCTGTGCCAGACATGATGCCAAGACAATCTCTGATCTGCCCACATGGTGGTACAGTGGTAGCATTGCTGCCTTACAGCGCCAGAGTTCTGGGTTCGATCCTGACTACAGGTGCTGTCTGTACGGAGTTTGTACATTCTCCCTGTGACCTGCGTAGGGTTTCTCGAGATGCTCCAGTTTCCTCCCACACTCGAAAGACATACAGGTCTGTAAGCTAATTGGTTTTGTAATGGGCCTGTCCCACATAGGCAACTTTTTTGGTGACTGCAGGAGACTCTGCGGTCGCCACATGTTGGCGGGTGGTTGCCGGGGTGTCGCCTTCATAGTCGTGAGTAGTTCCCGCATTCTGGGAACTTGTCATGGCCTCATTTTGGCGACCAGAATGAAGCGGCCATTGGAGAGTAGGGAGAATTCTCGTGCCGTAAGTGGGTGGTCAGGAGGTCGAAGGTTCTCATAGGTTCGCGTAGGTTGTAGCCGGTGCTGACTGGTGATTTTCATTGGCTCATTGGGAAAAAAAACGTAAGCAGTAGTTTTCAGAACCAAGGATATACGACCAGTAATGTTAATGTCTGCCGAGCTTCACAGCCGTGTATCTCTGGCTTCTTAAAAGTTGTCTGCACTCCTTCTCCCTCCTTCTCCCTCCTTCTCCATCCTTCTCCCTTCTCTCCTCCCGTCTCTCCCCCCTTCTCCCCCCCTCTTTTAAAGGACTTAACGTACACTGTGCTTTAGAACGCCAACCTTCCTGTTCATCGTGGTGTGTGCCTGTATCACCTTGGCTTTGCACCATGTGAATTTCACTCAGACAGTGCTCCCCCTGCTAACGGGCTAGTGAAGGAAGCGACGTGTGTGTGTGTGTGTTGTACTCTGATAGTCGCCGTTCCAGTTGTCGGCTTTTCAGGCGGCTGCCGGCAACTTGACAGTCGCTGGCAGTCGCCTGAAAAATCACCTAAGTGGGACGGGCCATTAAATTGTAAATTGTCCCTAATATGTGTAGGATATTATTAGTGTGTTAGTTGACTCGGTGGGCTGTTGGGCCTGTTTCCTGCCTGAATCTCTAAATAAGCTAAACTACCTGCGCATAACCTACAGTATATCCCTCCATTCTCTGCATATCCATATGCTTATTTACAAGTCTTTTATATGCCACGAATGTAACTGCTTCAATAGCACCCCTGGCAGCATGTTCCAGCACTCACCGCCTTCTGGGCGTTAAAGGTCCCACTGACTTTCACATACTTGTTGCAGCTTTTAGGAACTTGAGCATGTGAAGGCATTCCACATCAGGAATATGATGTGATGTCTCCAAACGCTGCCAGGGTCATCGCTGATAACCAATGTCCTTCTCCTCGGCACCTGATCGCTGACCCACCCTGACTCTTGCCACATCTATCCCAAAGCCTCCAATAATGATGTGCTGCCATTGTTCACCCATGAAAACACTGCTCAGTAGCTAAATTCTGCTATAAGACTACCACCCCCTGGACCTTTCACATACTGCAGAATTGGGAAATGTTTGAGAAGCTTTCAATTGATTCCAAGATAATCAGTATTGCTCTATTAAATAGTGGGAGAGTGCTGCTCTGAACCTATTGCTATTTTATTATATTTTGTGTTATCACACAACTGTTTGCCAAAAGTGAGCAAATTTTAGTGCCACAATGTTGGCCTCTGCAAGGTCCTTTACAGTGCATGCGTCATGCAGCATGTCACAGCTCAGGAGATGTTCCATAGTCTGGAGGTCCCATCCACACTCACAGTCTGCTGCATCTTCAGTATATCCCCCTTCAGCATGTTCGATTTGCTCCTTCCCATGCCTGTCTGCAGTCTGTTGGATCTACACCAGGTTATCCACGGTTGGTCGGAACATAGAAACATAGAAAATGGGTGCAGGAGTAGGCCATTCTGCCCTTCGAGCCAGCACCGCCATTTATTGTGATCATGGCTGATCGTCCCCAATCATTAACCCATGCCTGCCTTCTCCCCATATCCCTTGATTCCACTAGCCCCTAGAGCTCTATCTAACTCTAATGGGAGTTTCCTGGAATGATCGGTTGCCATGGGAATGTTCACCGATGATTTCTCTAGTCTCCCTTCCCAGAGTTTGATCCTTCTGGACGATACACTGCAGTCCAGTGGATGGACAGAAGAGAGGAAACTGCTGCATGATTTCAAACACTGAGGTAGCAAATGATGGTCATGCAGGGGGTGTCTTTCATTCTCATTGTCTAAGGCGCTCTTTTTGACTAGCTACAGCTCTTCAGATTCCAGGTGATGCAATGCAGGGAGTAGGGAGATGTTGTCAGTCTTGGTAGGTTTCATGCATCCACTGATGCAGTGACAGCTTGTGTTTAGCACAAGATCAATCTTCCTTGCATGCGCTGAGCACTCCCATAGTTTTCAGGCACACTCGGTAGCGAAGAAGCAGAGAGCCAGATCTGTTGATCAGATGGTTGTTGAATTTGCTCCCCATTTCCAGGCACTGAGCTTACTAAGAAGAGCATTTCTGAAAATGACTTTTCCATTAAGCTTGGTGATATGTGCTTTGTAGGTCAGAGATCAATCAAGAGTCACACTGAGATATAATGGATTGTCACAGTGCTCCAATCTGACCCAATTCCATGTGATCTTATATGTTTCAATGAGATAGTAAGATTAAACAAGAACTTACCAGTTTGAAGTTTGATCATTATTTTATGAGGAGTTACAACGAGACCTGGCTGTCATGGTACACCAGTCATTGAAAGTAGGCATGCAGGTGCAGCAGGCAGTAAAGAAAGCTAATGGTATGTTAGCATTCATAGCAAAAGGATTTGAGTATAGGAGCAGGGAGGTTCTACTGCAGTTGTACAGGGTCTTGGTGAGACCACACCTGGAGTATTGCGTACAGTTTTGGTCTCCAAATCTGAGGAAGGACATTATTGCCATAGAGGGAGTGCAGAGAAGGTTCACCAGTCTGATTCCTGGGATGTCAGGACTTTCATATGAAGAAAGACTGGATAGACTCGGCTTGTACTCGCTAGAATTTAAGAGAATGAGGGGGGATCTTATAGAAACTTACAAAATTCATAAGGGGTTGGACAGGCTAGATGCAGGAAGATTGTTCCCGATGTTGGGGAAGTCCAGGACAAGGGGTCACAGCTTAAGGATAGAGGGAAAATCCTTTTGGACCTAGATGAGAAAAACATTCACCATAGAGAGTGGTGAATCTCTGGAATTCTCTGCCACAGAAGGTAGTTGAGGCCAGTTCATTGGCTATATTTAAGAGGGAGTTAGATGTGGCCCTTGTGACTAAAGGGATCAGGGGTTATGGAGAGAAGGCAGGTACGGGATACTGAGTTGGAAGATCAGCCATGATCATATTGAATGGCGGTGCAGGTTCGAAGGGCCGAATGGCCTACTCCTGCACCTATTTTCTATGTTTCGATGTTTGTATGTTATGATGAGCGATTACGTGAAGAAGGCCGTCAATCTTCAAAGCAGCGGTGTGAAATCACAGATAACAGTGATTGAAGTAACATAGTAAGATTAAAGAACTACCAGATGACCTTTATAATATGAGGGTGGGAGCGGTGGGCACGTAATCGCTCATCGTAACTCCTCATAAAATAAAGATCAAACTTCAAACTGGTAAGTTCTCATTTAATCTTACTATTTTACTTCGGAGTCACGCGAGTGATTCCGTGAAGACTTTGAAGGTCTTTGATTTCATGCCGTGGAAAAAACGAGTCCACACAAGCATGACTGCATCAGATGACCACAGATAAGAGAAAACATTCATAATGCATACAGACATGACATAGACTAAAACATGCTGATGCTGATAAATGAACAAATAATAATAATAGTAACCCATCTCATCCCGAGGAAACTATAAAATTGAACCTAAAAAAAAAGTTGGCAAATACCCCTGGTCTGGCAATGAGTTAAAAATAAAATGCGTCATGAATTGAATTCCATTGAATCACAACTCTGGCCAGATTCCCGAGCCTGAAAGGTGATCCTGACCATAATAATGAGACTGCCTCGCAAGACAACTTTTGCCATAATACTGGTCTTGTTCTGTAAGGCAATCCTGGCCATAACACTGAGCCTGCCTCGAAAGACAACTCTGGCCCCTAATCCAAGCCAAGCTTGGTACCCTTATGCTGTGCAATAACAACCCAATGTCATACTATCATTATCATTTTTACAAAAACAATAGTAAATATTACCAACTTGTAAATGGTCCACTTACCACATGCTTCGAAAGAACCAGACCCACCTACCTCCATAGTTACCTATGGTAAGCCCAACGGTCCCTGATGTGGGTTCTATTCCTGTCCTTGATTGGAGTGTAGGAATGGTAGTTTATGTGGATTCCATTTCCTGAGACCGGCTTGAACTTTGGCCTCTGTGCAGCTTTCAAGCTGCCACCAGCTTCAGTGAACTGCTTACTGCCGATGAGGCGTGGGGTGTGTCATCGCCGATACAATGAAGCTTTGTTCGTTGTTGGTACCTTGATCAGCCTGACAGTTTTAGCTTCCTCATCCAGGTACACCTGTTGGATAAGTCTTACCTGAAGAGAAGATTCGGCGGCTGGTTTCATTTCCTCTAATGTCACCCCTGATAGCGCTGTTCACTGCTGGCACTTGTAGCGTGGGAGGAAACTCTGGCCCCTCCCGGGTTTATCTGCCCACGGCAGTAACCCTTTCGTTTGTGATTATTTCCTTAAAGCCATATGCATGTGCTCCAGTATGTTCCATGGACATACTTTCAATTTGAAGTCAGTTACATACTGACCACTCGCACGTCCCTCCACAGAGAGGGAGATTCATAAGCAGCCCTGACACAGGTGCTGCCGCAGGCCTCTGAGGATACCAGCATCTGACTCAGTATAAAACTGGCCTCTTACACTCCCCTCCTCAGAGAGGGAGATTTATAAGCAGCCCTGACACAGGTGCTGCCGCAGGCCTCTCAGGATACCAGCATCTGACAGTATAAAACTGGCCTCTTACACCCCCACCCCCCCCCCCCCCCCCCCCCCCCCCCCCCCCCTCCCCCTCCTCAGAGAGGGAGACATCAAGCAGCCCTGACACAGGTGTTGCTGCCTGCGGGTTCGCCATAATACCTGGGCTCAAATAGCTCCCTTTGTTTTTTGGAGCATATCTCTTTGGAACATCCTCTCCAATAGGTGCTCCAGATGGGTCAGTTTTCCAAATACACTGTCCATAGAGGGAGGAGAGTCCTCCTGGCCCGACTCATCCGAGTCCAGGGCCCTGACAGACTTTTTAGTGGCTTTTTCTCCCCTGCGAGGTAGCCAAGGTGCTTTCTGCTGGCACCAAGTCTGTAGCCGTTGGCCCTACCGCCAGTGACTCGAAAAAGGTGAATGTTTACCGCCGCCGCACTACCCGCACTTCCACGGTATCTGTAGCGGGTTCCCCACGGTCCGTGGCTGGGATTCCCCGAGGTTGTGACCGGGATACCCCTGCCGTCTGTGACGGGTTCCCCGCAGCCCGAAAGGTTTCCCCGCGCCCGTCCAGACTTCTCCCCGAATCCAGCAGGCAAGCTCTTGCAAGGAGCTTCCTGCAACACAAAACACAACCCTAGAAATTAAGTTTTAAACTTACCTTTAGACTTAAACTTACAGCTGGCAGGAGCAGCGGGCCTGCCAGTCAGCCGTTGCAAAATGCGTCAGATATAATGACGCACATGCGTGGTGACGGCCTTCTTCACGGAATCACTCATGTGACTCCGAAGTAAAATAGTAAGATTAAACGAGAACTTACCAGTTTGAAGTTTGATCTGTATTTTATGAGGAGGAACGTTGAGGGAATACATGAAGAAGCCCGCTACGACGCATGCGTGTCTTCCTTCAAAGCAGCGGTGTGAGGTCACAGATACACTATATTGACCTAAAATAGCAAGATTATTAAAGAGATACCAGTTTAACATATGACCCAATGATGGTGGGAGCGGAGGGCATGTATTCCCTCAACGTTCCTCCTCATAAAATACAGATCAAACTTCAAACTGGTAAGTTCTCGTTTAATCTTACTATTTTACTTCGGAGTCACGTGAGGGACTCCATGAAGATTTCAAAGCTCTGTGACCTCACGCCGTGGAAAACCGAGTCCATGCTTCACAACTGCCTTGGTAGTTTGGGAGAAATTGTTAATGATATTTAACAAAAAACATTGATACCAATTATTTAACGTAACAATAAATAATATTTATTAATTCAAATCATAAACCCTTGTTCTTCAGGGATAAATTATAATACAGAACTTAAAAGTTTCCCCGAAAACGTTGCTATACCGCTAACGGGTTTATTATAACATTTTTGAAACGTCCTCTCCGACGACCATCCTGCAATCCTGAGGATTTGGTCCATGGATACCTCAAGGCGTTTTGCTGCGGATGTAGCTGCCGCCCTGGTGGAGTGAGATTTAAATATATTAGTGTCCACTCCCGCCTTCATTAACCCATATTTCAGCCACCGTGAAATGGTCTGAGTAGACACCCTATGGTATGGTTTCTTATAGCTGATTAACAGCCCCATTTCCTTGCCTCTAATAGCCTTAGTCCGTTCAATATATAACAAAATATGTTTCATAATACAGAGGCGTTCGTCCTCCGGGTAGGCCAGAAATTCAATGACCTGCCCTGCTGATCCTGGTCTATTTTGTTTAATTAAGTCCTGGATTACAAAGACCAAACGTCCTGCCGCCATAGTGAAGCTATCCAGTCTCAATTTTTGCAACGACTGGACCCTCTGTGCTGTGACCAGTGCCATCAGCATGACCATTTTCCTAGTTAAAGTGTCCAGAGTCAATGCTGTAGCCGGCGACCAACTTCTTAGCATGTTGAGGACCACACTTGCATCCCAGATCTGGTTATATCTTGGTTTAGGTGGCCTGGTGTTAAAAATGCCTCTTAAAAGTTTAACTACCAGTGGATGTGATCCCACTGATTGACTTTCTGTTCCTTGCCACAAAAAAGTTGATAATGCACTTCTGGCACTATTGACAGTGCTGTAACTAAGTCCTTCATAGTGCAGACTGGTGAGAAACTCTAGCACTGCCGGAACATTCTTATCTCTGTGGTCCAGATGATTATTATGGCAGTAATTAATCCATTTCCTAATGTGACTTAAATATTGCTTTTGTGTTGAACTTCTTTGTGCTGCTGTGATCATGTCCACAGTTCTATTTGATAGCCCCATGTCCCGTAGAGGTTCCTTCAGAGTCTACAAGCCAATAAAGCAATATTTTTATGACATGGATGGCTATCCTGAGAGTTTACCGGAGGTGCACCAGCAACTTAGGACTATTTTACGGCGGCAGGCGCGGGCACACCGCGACGCCCTGTGTCTCCCTTTCAAGGGAGATGCTAAAAATGCATTTCGTTGTCTCTGTACTGTACACTGACAATGACAATAAATTGAATCATTTTTCATTTCATTTCATTTTTTCATTTCATATCCTGTATCACCGAGAACCATGGTTGTGTAGGCCAATCAGGTACTATGAGAATCCCAGATGCCGAATCCTGTTGAATTTTCCTTAGTACCCGATTGATGAGGCAGAAAGGAGGAAATGCATATATGAACCATTTCCCCCAGTGCAGTGAAAATGCATCTGTAGCTTCTGCCCCAGGATCTGGTTCCCATGATACATACCTTGGTAACTGGTGATTTAACCTGGATGCAAAAAGATCAATATCCGGTCTTCCATACTTTACTGTGATTTCAGCAAAGACCGTTCTATCCAACATCCATTCTGTATTTTCATTAAATTTTCGTGACCTGGCGTCCGCCACTGAATTTAGTATCCCTGGTAGATACGTAGCCGATAACCAAATATTCCTTTGGATACACCATTGCCAAATTAAATTTGCCAATTTATCACAAGATGTTGATATATTTCCACCCATATGATTTATATATGCCACCACCGTGGTATTATCTATCTGCAATCTAACATGCTGCTGTTTCATACCTGAGCAAAAAGACTTAAGCCCATAAAACGCACTTAACATTTCTAAATAATTTATACCCTTAGTATTTAGTAGGTTAGCTTCTTGAATATTCCATCTCCCTCCACAGCTCGAGATGGTATCCGTTGCACCCCAACCAATTGCACTGGCATCTGTTTGTAATACCACAGACGGGTTGTCTATAACTATTGGGTTGGAGCCATACTTAACATTGTGTTCCCACCATTGTAATTCTTTTATAGCTTCAATTGTTAGCTCCATTGGCCTATCAAAATGGCCTCTATTAATTTTGAGTGCTCTTATTTTGTCTCTCTGTAAATTTTGGTAGTGTAATAGCCCAAATTGTATGGCAGGAAATGTAGCCACAATTTTGCCAATCATTCTGGCTACCCGTCTAATGGATGGTTTAAAGGTATTAATAAGCTCTGTGCAATCCTTTTGTAATTCTGTGGCTTTCCCTATTGGTAAAGTCACTAACATATCAATTGAGTTAATGGTGAACCCCAAGTAATCCATATTAGTTGATGGTGTTAATTTAGACTTAATTGGATGGATAATGAATCCCAGCTGTTCAAACAATTGCTTAGTGGCAACCACTGCCTGACATGCCAATTCATAAGTTTTCCCCACTATAAGTATATCATCCAAATATGCCATTACTCTATGTTTTTGTTGTCGCAGCAACGCCAAAGCTGGTTTAAGAATTTTCTTATTTCTAATAAATATGTTTGAGACAAACTCCTGTTTTTCAGGTTTGGTTTGTTCAATTACCCCTTGATTGAATAATCTTTGTAGTTCTATGTGAGCTTTAGCTTGTTCTAATTTAGTAAGCATGTATATTCTGTCCGGTGTATGTTGTACTGGAGGGTTATGTTTGTGTAAGAACTCTATCAGATATCCCTTAATACTGCTAAGGATATATCTGTCCATAGTTATATTGCACCATGCTTCCAAATGAAGTTGCAATGTCCCTCCAACTTCCGTGCTCCCTATAAATTCTGGAGCCGCAGATTCACCTACCTCCATGGTTATCGGTGGTAATTTATTTATTTCCTCATTTTTATTCGTGGATGTGGAGGCCCTTGAGGTTGAGGTTGGGATGGCTGCTGAAGTACAGGCTTCCGCATTTTCCACAGCGGTCGTCCCGGGCCAAACCCTAAAAAAGGACGCTGCTGCTGCTGGGGACCTCTGGCCTCTCTCCAATTCTTAGTGGTATTATAGAACCCACCCTTTTTAGGAAGCCCATAGGGTTGATATCTCTTCCCTAGATACCCTTTGGCTGCCCTAATCAGCCCCAAAGTCCTGGCCTCCTCATCCAATTCTTTAACCTGTTTGGACAGGTCTCCTCCAAATAACAGGGTTTGGGGTTTTATATCCCTTTGCTTACACAAAACGGCAAACTTTGGGTCTAGAGCTGGCTGAATAGCTCCCTTTCTTATATTATTTAACTCAAATTGCACATTGCACAATAATGCTAAGGCATCCTTCTGATCACTTGTCATCTCCACTTTCTCTAATGAGCGGGCCAAAGCTGTCATCCCCGCCGTGAGACTTTTCAGGGCATTTTGGACTTTAAGATCCTGACTCCTAATACCCCCCCCAACATGCTTCCAAATGCACCTATTTACACTGGCTACATTCAGCGCCGCACAATTCCCCGGTGGTAAGTGCCTTGCCAATATTTCAGCCAACGTATTAGCCTGCAGCTGGTGGGTGGACATGTACTCTATACTTGCAGCCATCCTGTCCTCCAGATTCTTGCCGGTCTGTTCCTGCT
This sequence comes from Leucoraja erinaceus, assembly GCF_028641065.1. Taxonomy (NCBI): domain Eukaryota; kingdom Metazoa; phylum Chordata; class Chondrichthyes; order Rajiformes; family Rajidae; genus Leucoraja; species Leucoraja erinaceus. The sequence goes on along the minus strand of NC_073380.1, from coordinate 26,602,926 downwards.
GGAAGTACTGTCCCACCATGTCCAGGAGGTTGTTTTTCTTCCCTTCAATGGGAGAAGATGGCTCCACCTCTTGCTCAGACTCTGAGCTAGTCAGACATTCCATATCCTCCTCAGAGGAGTCTGATATATCGTGCAGCCCTTTAAGGGAAACTGCTGTGGGACTTATATTATGCCCACTGTGGCTATCCTCCCTATCACGGAGCCTGCCACTCTGGATAATTTCATCCAGCAGCCGCTCCAGCCGACTTCCGTGCTCTCGGGCACTAGTCGATCGCGGGGGCTTATCAGACCGCTCCAGCCGACTTCCGTGCACTCGGGCACTAGTCGCTCGCGGTTCCCGCAGCCGGTCCCCATGCCTCCCAGCACTGGTCGCTCCCGGCCGCCCGATATTCTCCTGCCGCCCCTCCCGGCCCCGGTACTCACGAGCACCTGTCGCCGGCGGCTGAGTATCCTCCATCCATTCGTAGCGGCTTTCCAGCTCCGTAAAGCTGGCCGCTCCTGGCTGCTCCATTTCCCGCAGCTGCTCGTCGGTTCTCCGGTACTGGTAAGTACTGTCTCGCTCCATACCAGTATTAAGGTGATGCGACTTTTGTTTTGCCTTCCCGCCCGGCCGAGCAGTCGATTTTGCCGGCGCGGGGTTCAAGTCGGGCACAGCTGGTTCCTCCATAGGTAACTCCTGTGGCATCGGCTGCTGCTGCTGCAGGTCCCCGGCTCCTTCCCGACTTACTTGCTGCTCCTTTCTCACCGACTTCCTGCGAGGTGCTCTGTCCATTCCTACAACAAAGTTAGAAATGCAGAGTCACTTACCTGCCGTTCGTCGGCTTTTTGTTCTCCCATTCACGGGGACGTCCCCCCCAGGTGTGACTCGGCCATGCGTGTATGCGATATGACACGCATGCGCCGTAAGCGGGCTTCTTCATGGAGTCCCTCACGTGACTCCGAAGTAAAATATGCTCTCATCCTTCTAAACTTCAGAGTGTACAAGCCCAGCTGCTTCATTCTCTCAGCATATGACAGTCCCGCCATCCCGGGAATTAACCTTGTAAACCTACGCTGCATTCCCTCAATAGCAAGAATGTCCTTCCTCAAATTAGGGGACCAAAACTGCACATAATACTCCAGGTGTGGTCTCACTAGGGCTCTGTGCAACTGCAGAAGGACCTCTTTGCTCCTATACTCGACTCCTCTTGTTATAAAGGTCAACATGCCACTACACATGGCAGCAGGCAGCCCGCCAGTTCGCCCTTCATTCTTGGCGGCCTCCCCACATTGTCGGCGGCGAGGGTCCTCCCAACTCTTGCCAGCTCCTCGCTCTTTGGTGGTGTGGGTCCCCCTCTGCTCACGGCGCCCCCCCCCCCCCCACACTGTCAGCAGCACAGCCCCCCTCCACTCACAGCGGTCCCCCGCTGGGTTAGTCTCGGCACCGGGGGTCCTTTTTCACTTGCAGTGGCCCGTCCGCTGGTCATCCGTCCTGAGAATGTTTATTGTCTGAAATTTTGAGCTCCATATTCTGTTGGTGTGGACTAACGTTCGTGTTACATTATGATGAATGTCATAAGCTGTCCAAGAATAACGTCAGACTCGCTAACTTTGTTCATGAATAGAAGTTGTCTGGGCACAATGCCACTTGGACTCAATACTGATTACAACAATACCAGCTATGTGAGAACTGACCAGTTTGGATGCAAGATTGTGCACCTGTAATAATATCTCAGATTTCCTTTCTCCACAAATGCTGTCTCACCTGGCATTTTTTTGTGATCAGAAGTTTTATCCAGTTTAAAAATTAGCGCACAATCATCACAAAATCTTCAGGTAAAGTTGATTTTGAATCATGTAGTTTGGAACAAAGGTTGCCAAGTGGTGGGATGAATATAAAACAGATTTTCTGCTGTATTTCTGACAAAGATGCATACTGAAGCAGTTCTATGAACAACAAGCAATATTGAATTGAACAATTTTAAAATAAAATTTAACAATATCCAATCCGATATGTCCATTTGGCTGAAGAGGTTAAGGGGGCTTTTGCAATTCTAGATATAGTACATCAAGACTGCAAGCACAGGTTTTGATTAACATAGTTGTATGTTTTAAATTACTGCACTCTTCAATTTGCCAAATTCATTAGTCTGTAGTAGAGATTTATATGGGAATTTTGTTCAATTTCTCTACAAATTCTGCCTCATCAGTTGAGAATTTCCAGCATTTTTGGCTTTTGGTTGTGATCAGAAGTTTTTAATCCAGTTTAAAAATTAGCGCAACATCGTTAGAAAACTTTCAGGTAAAAGTGATTTTGCATTATGTAATATCGAAATTCAAACAGCATTGTGCATTCCAACGTAGGATTCCAATTGTAGGATTCTTACGGCCTGAATTTAATTTAACATTCTCCCTTCCCCGACAACAGTACCTATTTCTATTCAACTCCCTTTTCCAATTAATAATCAAAATTCCTGTCTTGCAATGTAAGTTTATCATCTTGCTCCATCTAATTCATAATTGATGAGAGCAGTTTGTCTGGAGGTCTCCTTTGTTTAAAATATTCATTTTCTTATTGAGTTGAAGTGTCAATGGACACATACAAATATAGAGTCAGGTTTGTAGAGATTTGAACATTTAAACTGTGCTTAGTGTTGTCAACATTGAGGCAAACACCAAATGTAATTACTTTTGAAGCTAAACTGAAAAGATACAACCCACCTCATTACTTGAGTTTGGCTAGTTTCCTTATCATCTTCGGCCAGACTTCAGCCAGTCTTTGTGCAATGACCAAACGCTGATTTTTCATCCTCTAGGCATGCAAACCTCTCTAAATGACACAAAATTGAAATTGTTTTGAATAGGAAAAATATCCATCGTAGATCCAAAACTAACCTTTCATATGCCCATGATTGCATTTCTAAGACACAGATTTAAAAAAAATCTAGTCAAGTAGCAAAATATTGCTGTTGCCATCTGTCCACCTGCAAGGGATAATGGTGCGGCTTTGACATTGTCCTGCTTAGAGAGGGGAATGTTTAATCAGTGGTTGCATTTCCTGCTGTGGCTGATTAGGCCTATTCTTGACAGGCAGGCCTCCCCACAGCTTCCACAGGTGAAGTTTTCTCTGGCCGTTGGATTGGGGAGAGTGTTGTCACACTGGACATGTGACACTAAGGAACGGAAGGATATGCCCTGAGCAGTGGATTGCAATGGAGCTAAGCTTTGTACAAGCCGCCGTTGCGGAAAGGTATGGCATTCTTTTTATGCTGTATCGTACTGTAAACATACTTGCAAATTGATTGAACTGATGCAATGTTATCACCTTTGCTCTGTACGACTCGGTAAGATGGTGGAGAGAAATTGCTTAGTGATACTAAGTATTTCATGTCATGTAGAATCTGCCTTTGTGGAGACTGAAGAAATGTACGTGGAAAAACATGGGCATCGAATCCAAACGACTATTTAACCTAATCACAGAATTTGAAATGAGGTGAAGTGATATTCATGTGTTGGGTGCAACTCAAAAGACTCCTGGATCATTAATAGAAGATCAGCACAGCAGCGCAGCAACAGAGTTGCTTCCTTACCGTGCCAGAGGCTTGGGTTTGATCCAGACGATGTGTGCTGTCTCTACGGAGATTGTACATTCTCCCTGTGATTGTGTGGGCTTTCTCTGGGTTCTCTGGTTTCCTCCCACACTACGCACAGATTTTAAGGTTAATTGGCTTTGTTAAACATTAGAAATTGTCCCTTAAGCATATGGAGCTGGTGTATGGGGTGATTGGCACAGATGCAGTGGACCGAAGGACCTGTTTCCACACTGTATCTCTAAAGTCTAAAGTCTAAAGAGGCTAACATCACTGAAATAGAGGAGATATCCAAAGTACGGTTGAATCTGCAGAAGTAGCCATTGCTAGGTTCTTGGCAGGCAAATATGTTAACTTATTTGTTCTTTTTCCAAATACTTAGGACCCTGAACTTTGAGCATAATAATTTGCAGCTTCTAGTATGAACCTTCTTAGTTTCACATTCAGGTACATTTCCCAAGTTTGTGCCTGGCACACTCTGACACCTGTCTGAGTTTTATACCAGTAATAAAACACTGTCCCAATCCCAGCCTTTGCATTTGCTTTAGAAGCTACTGGGAGATAAATGGATCAAGCCTAGAAAATCAAAGACTTGCCATATGTCTGTGATAAATGTGTCTTGATTCTCAGTGCTAACATTGTACTTGTCGAGCTGAAGGTTTATTACAAGGAATTTCATTGATTATATTTAGACGTTAAAAGAAGATGCAGAAAATACACAGACAGTAGAAATGAGTAAATACATGGCAACACACAAAGGAAAACTGCAACTGGATATATTTCTGATGAAGGATACGTGCTGATGTTCAACCTTTTCTACATAGAATAAAGTCCGTTAGCTGGTATGTTCATCAGCCTCGGTAAATTGTCTCCATTGTGCAAGTGAGTGGGACGGATTGATGGGAATGCCGAAAAAAAGATTGATAAAGGAATAGTACAATGGATATTTGATGGTCACCACAGATTTGATGGCTTATTGGCCTATTTCCATGCTGTATAACTCTATGTCAGGCTTTCATAATTGATTGCTTTAATTGCCATAAAAACAGGAGCCTTGTGTTTCTAATAGATGGTCTATATTAGGCAAAGGGTGTCCAACCTTACAAATGTTGCTAATGTGTTCTTGTGCTCATCCATTCACTCTCATCCCTTGCTTGGCCCTCTGATACCTTGGCAAACAGATTAATTTTCCTCAGGCTTAAAGTTCATTGTTGGCAGATTATTTGACTATGAGATGCGGAAATGCCTAATGTCACTCGTACCTTTACCCAAACAACTCACAAGAGCTACATGACAACAACAATGCCCATCTCTTGAGTAGAATTGTGATCTCAACACAGTATTCAGCAATTTCATATAATCAGCTGTTCCATTTCTGGGGGAGGGGTGGTGTATGTGGGGGGAGAAGAACAAGAGTGAACGGGTCCTTTTCAGAATGGCAGGCAGTGGCGAGTGGTGTGCCGCAAGGCTCGGTGTTGGGGCTGCAACTGTTTACCATATATATTAATGATTTTGAAGAGGGAATTAGGAGCAACACTAGCAAGTTTGCGGATGACACAAAGCTGGGTGGCAGTGTGAGCTGTGAAGAGGATGTTAGGAGGTTGCAGGGTGACCTGGACAGGTTGAGTGTGTGGACAGATGCATGGCAGGTGCAGTATAATATAGATAAATGTGAGGTTATCCACTTTGGCGGCAAAAACAAGGGGGCAGATTATTATCTCAATGGGGTTAGGTTAGGTAAGGGGGACATGCAGCGAGACCTGGGCGTCCTTGTACACCGGTCACTGAAAGTTGGCCTACAGGTACAGCAGGCAGTGAAGAAAGCTAATGGAATGTTGGTCTTCATAACAAGAGGATTTCAGTATAGGAGTAAAGGGGTTCTTGTGCAGTTATATAGGGCTCTGGTGAGACCTCATCTGGAGTATTGCGTACAGTTTTGGTCTCCTAATTTGAGGAAGGACATCCTTGTGATTGAAGCAGTGCAGCGTAGGTTCACGAGATTGATCCCTAGGATGGCAGGACTGTCATATGAGGAAAGATTGAAAAGACTAGGCTTGTATTCACTGGAGTTTAGAAGGATGAGGGGGTATCTTATAGAAACATATACAATTATAAAATGACTGGATAAGATCAATAACATTTCTAATATTTCACCGATTGGAACAAACCATATTTGACTTGCAGCAGAGGAGAATGGTGAGTAAGGTGGCAAAATATCGTAGCGCTATGGGGGATCGTTTTTGCGCAAATTTAATTACAATGCAGACTGGAAGTGGTCAAGATGAGAGTTTTAGTAATAGTACAGATTGATAGATAAGTGTGCAGGGATCACTGGTAGGTGCGGACTGGGCCAAAGGGCCTGTTTACTGTGCTGTATCTCTCAACTAAACTCTAAACTAAACTAAATAACAAGCCTTTACGGTTTATGTCAGGATTGGCAGTTCCATTATAAGATTAATTGACTATAAGTTCAAATCAGTTTTATTCTCTCCACAGATGCTACCCGATCATTTGAGCACTTCCAGCTTCTATTATATTTCAGATTTCTAGTAACTGCTCTGTTCTGCAATTCAATGTTCCAGTGATGTCGTTTTTCTCCACTGTTTTCATTCATCTACTGTTTGTGCTCCTCTAGATAGATCATAGTGATTAAGAAGCATTTTCTTGGAAGTTGTGAATCATTTGACCACCACCCTGTCACAGACATTCACTATGTTCTCTCTGCTGTTTCCCACTGTCTATAGATTTCCCAATTATCTTGATAGCTCATCAACCTGAAATATTCATTATGTTTTCCTCTCCACCAATGCCTCCTAACCCACTGAGTGTCTTCCGCTCATCCTGTGTTTTTATTTAGCATCTTCAATTTTGGATTTTGGAATATTAAATTGCAGCTAGTAGTGGAATTTTACATCCTGATCCCCCCCCCCCCCCCCCCCCCCCCCCCCCCCCCCCCCTGCCACTCCGCCTACCTAATAATATTGTGGAAGTCTCCTTTTAAGGAAGTGGGCTGTTCTGTGGAATATCAGGGTCTGCCAGCAGCTCTATCTCTGGAGTAGATAGTATGCCGGGCTTGTCATTTAAAAAAATATATAACTTTTTTTATGGCTTTTCAAACCACACTGCTGCAATATTAATTAAGTCAAATGAACCCCTTGTAATATTTGGCCCTCTCATCCACTCAAGGGTTGGAACCACTGTTTTATATTGTTCCAGCAAAAGTCTTATTGTTTTGTTTATTCCATGCAGTGGCCAGTATGTGCAAGCATTCAGTCTTAGCCACTACTTGGCGTGACACCTTCAGGGATCTATGGAAATGCTTCGCACACTCCAAGACTCCTCTTGGTATGCTACCAGTTATTGCAAATCCCTTTACGTTCTTTACTTTTCCGGCGGCACAGTGGCACAGCTGGTAGAGCCGCTGCAACCCAAGTTTGATCCTGGCCTCCGGTGCTGCTTGTGTGGAGTTTGCACATTCTCCCTGTGACCGCGTGGTTTTCCTTCAGGTGCTCCGATTTCCTCCTACATCTCAAAGAAATATGGGTTTGTAGGTGTCTGTAAAAAATGCAGGGAGTGGATGCAGAAGTGGGATAACATAAAACTCATGTGAACGGGGGCTGGGTAGATTTGATGGGCCAAATGGCCTAATTCTGCTCCTATGGCATCTGAACTAATACCTTGAAGGACTTCAGTTTTATTCAATTATTTGAACTTAAATTGTTCAACTGCAGTGGAGGGATCTGAATTCAAATCAAGATCAACATTGCAGACCTGTCTCCATTAGTCCAGTTACATGACTATTGTGTTACCTGTCAATCCCTGGCAGCTTGCCATCCTTTAGCATAATGAAGACATATAAAATGTCTCTTGAATCCATTTTAATATCATTCACATCACTATGGATTAGTTCTAGACCTCTACTATACTCTCCTTAAATAATGACAGCACATAAATTAGCTCTACCATTTCCTGATTCTCATCCACAGATTGACAACATTCTCTTGAGATCTTTCCTTTCTTTTTTACGGTACTTATAAAATGATTTAACCTGTCTTAATTCTTGAAATGCTCACTCAGATCCATTATTCTATTCTTAACCGTTTTATATTTTTTAAACATGCTTTGTGTCTTCATTTAAAAAAAAAGTAAAATGATGTGGAGATTATGGATTGACAGGAATTTCTGTGATTTTTTTTTAAATTCGCAGCTTCAAGTAATTAAAGCTTAAAGCTCCATCTACACTTCAGGCTGCCTCGGCAAGGCTACCAACATAATCAAGGACCAGTCGCACCCCGGTCTCTTCCTCTTCTCCCCTCTCCCATCAGGCAAGGGTACAGAAATGTGAAAACGCACACCTCCAGATTCAGGGACAGTTTCTTCCCAGGCCACTGAATCATCTTACTAACAACAAGAGGGTGGTCCTGAGCAATCATCTACCTAATCGGAGACCTTTGGATTATCTTTAATCAGACTTTACTGCACTTTATCATGCACTAAACATTACTCCCTTTATCGTGTATTTGTGCACTGTGGATGGCTCGATTGTAATCATGTACAGTCTTTACGCTGACTAAATAGCATGCAACAAAAAGCTATTCACTTTACCTCAGCAGACGTGACAATAAACTAAACTAAACTAAACCAACACCTTACTCACAATTATCAAAATGCTGGCAGGTTTCAAACAGCACCTACAGTCCAATAACCTCCTCGCTGATATCCAATTTATGGACCCAAGAACAGAATAAGATCATAAGTCACAGGAGCTGAATTAAGCTATTCAGACCATTGAGTTTATTCCACCATTCAATCATGACTGATCTATTTTCCCTCTCAACCCCATTCTTTTGCCTTCTCCCGGTAACGTTCCCCTTACTAATCAAATATCTATCAATCTCTGCTTTAAAAATACCTTCCGGAGACTGTGGCTTCAAGATGGTGTAGGCTGCAGGCTGGCGGTCGAATATCTTAAATCCCCACCACGCCGCAGTTAGAAGCACTGCAGTCCGCAGGGCCGGTGGTCGGAGCTCTTCTCCAGGGATCTCCGGCGAGGGGTCCATCTCCAGATGGTAAGTCCCTGCCGCGCCCGCGGTTAGAAGAAATAATCTGCGGATATACGGTGTGCCGGAGGGTGTGGAAGCTAGCTCAGTACCTCAATTTGTGGAGAAACTGCTCAAAGTGAAATGTCAATCCCTGAAATGACAGATTTACAAATTCAATGAGCACACAGATCCCTGGCACAGAAACCAAGTCCCAGTTCCCCTCTGGATCCATAATTGTCCACTTTCTCCAGTTTAAAGTTAAAGAGATGGTTCTCAAACAGGCATGGCAAAGGAGGATCCAACTTGGAGAACGTATGCTGTCTTTTGACCATGACTATACTACCGCTGTAGTACAACTACGTAAGGCATAAAAAAATGTTAAAAGCATCCTAAAAGAGGAAGGAATCCGCTTTCGGACACCATATACCAAGATACGTCTTCACTGGGAAAGCGGACACCAAACCTCCAACAACGCAAGGGAAGCCATGCAAGAGCTACAACGGAGAGGCTACAAAGTGGAAGAGCTGCGGGGAGACACGGACATGCCGCCACTGCGTGAACAACTCCGCCAAACGGCACGGTGGCAGCTTGTCGAGAGACACGGAGAATCAGAGGCAGTCAGACGGGCATGGGAGAGCCTTCAAGAATTACAACGAAAGACTGATGCTTGAACTGAGATATGATTATGAAGGTACGCATAGACATGGATAACACAGTGGTCTCCGCCACAATATGTTAGAATACTGAGTTCTTATGGAATCCTAAGTTTACAAATATGTGTATAGATGTGTATATTCATAGACAAATCTGTTTATAAGCCTGGTTCTAAAAATATCACCAAGCATCACAGACCTCATGTGCGTGTAATTAATGTTGATTTAATACAACTTTCTGTATTAGATAAATCCGTTAGAGAAATCTGTTAGAGAGATTACCTAAATATTAGAGCTGGAATGAATGGAGAGACCTATAGAGGGTTATCCCGCTTATCTAGGAGAGGGCCCTTTCTTAGTGTTAGGCTTCCCCCCTCATTTTACAAAGGGATTCGGGATATATGGAGGAGAGAGAATACCCTTTTTTGGGAGTCCATATATGTTTTGATGTTTTGTTTTGTTTTGCCAGGTATAACACCTTTGTTTGTTCTTATGTTTTAGTTTGTTGTTCAGAATGGTTCTGGTGTTAAGTTGAGGGGATACAATGAAATCAATCGTACTAAGTGTAATGATGCAATGTCAAGGACTTAAGCTGATGTCTCTAAATGTTAATGGTTTGGGTAATCCAATTAAGAGGGCTAAAGTAATGACTAAATTGAAAAAAGTGAAGATGCATATTATTTTCTTACACAAAACCCATTTATCGCGACATGAGCATGAAAAGCTGAAAAGATTTGGATATAAATACACATATTATAGCTCACATACTTGTAATCATAAAAGAGGAGCGGCAATCCTGATATCAAACTCAGTTAAAATTTTAAAGAAATAAAATACCAAGAAGGGAGGTATATCATAGTAAAGGGCAAAGTTGATAATAATATCCTGACACTGGTGAATATCTATGCTCCCCCAGATAGTGATAAACATTTTTTTTCAAATCCCTATTTTGATATTATTGCAATGGTAAACAGAAGGAATTTGTATAGGTCCATCTGTCTCCTCAGATCCTGGTGGGGGGATACCAACTGAGTATGTTGCTCTGTCTATTGCTGAATCATCATAGGCTTGATCTGCAGACGACAAGGACTGTCACCCCAAAAAGAAGAATCCGGGAGGCGCTACAGCTCTCCGTTAACAGCAAACAGCTTCTTTCCGGCGGCTGTCACTACTAAACAACGTACCTGTGAAGAATTTTATTTTTATTCAAATCGTTTGCTATGTCGCTCTCAAGGGAGATGCTAAATGCATTTCGTTGTCCTGTACTGTACACTGACAAGAAAGAGATCTATGACAGGCTTTACTCAATAGCCAGTTAACACTCACATTTACTCCAGGAAATAGACTACTTTCTTAATGCAGAAAGAAGACTGTTATAGGGTAACAGATTGCAGAATTGGTGTGGCAGATGTATCAGACCATAATGCCATATACTTAACAATTCAAACGAACAGTTGAAGGAAAAACACAGCGTGGCGATTAAATGTAGGAATATTGAATGATAAAACTATTGTTCATGACATTAAATTGGAAATCAAAACTTATCTAGAGGAGAATGACAATGGGGAGGTGGACCCATCCATACTATGGTACTCATTGAAGGCGGCAATACGAGGTATGTTAATAGCTAGGGCATCACATATTAAAAAGGCCAGAATGAAAACATATAATAAGTTGATATCAGACCTGAAGGATTTAGAACAGAAGTACAAAAATAATAAGGACCAGAGAAGATAAATAAATAGAGGATTTGATGGGACAAATGGATGTAATATTGGGTCGAGATGGAGAAAAAAAGCAAAATTTGTAAAACAGGCAGATTATGAGCTGGGCCCTAAATCCACAAAAATACTTGCCCGAAGGCTACACAAATAATATACTGACAACGCCATACACAAAATTAAGGACCTCCGTACACAGAATTTGAAGAGTGATCCAAAAAAATAGAATATATCTTCCAGGAATATTATAAAGAATTATATACACAAACTACTACAGTAGATGGGGAATCAATGAGGACTTTTTTAAGTACACTAGATCTGCCCTGTATTGGAGAGATACAAAATAAAATAATCACAGCAGAAATATCACTGGAGGATGTAGAGAAGACAATTGGCAGGATGAAAACAATCAAGGTCCCAGGCAGCAACGGTTTCCCTATAGAATAGTGTAAAATCTTTCGGAATGAGCTGAACCCACTTCTTCTGAGAACCTTTAACTGGATAATCAAAGAAGGCAAAACACCTCCGTCATGGAAAGATGCAATTATAACATTAATCTCCAAAGAGAACAAAGACAAGGAAAATTGTACCAACTACAGACAGATATCAATTCTAAATGTGGACTATAAATTATATTCTTCAATTATCTCCAAACGATTTGAAATGTTCATGCCAGATTTAATTGATGAAGACCAGACTGGTTTTATAATCGGCAGACAAACACTGGACAGTATTAGAAGAACCCTACATATAATACACAAGATTCAAAAGGAAAGTACACGCGCTGGACTGATAAACCTAGATGCGGAAAAGACTTTCAATAGGGTTAATTGTGAATTCTAATATCAAACACTAGAAAGATTTGGCTTTACCAAAGATTCAATTCAAGTTATTATAGCAATTTGCCAGCAACCTACTGCAAGAGTAAAGGTGAATGGGTCCTTAACAGAGAGATTTGTGTTAGGAAGAGGAACGAGACAGGGATGTTGTCTTAGCCCTGTTTGCTATATATATTGAACCATTGGCTCAAGCGATTCGTCAAGATAGGGAACTGAGGGGAGTAATTATAAGAGACAGAGAACACAAAATTGGCCTTTTTGCAGATGACGTAATGATGTATCTCACAGAAGTAAACACCTCATTTCCAAGGATGATGGGGATCATAGAGAATTTTTATTTTTATGCAGGATATAAAGTGAATATTTCAAAAACTCAAACCCTCCTATTTAATTGTGCTCCTCCAGAAGAAATCAAACAAAAGTATAATATTAAATGGGATTCAAAATCAATCAAATACCCAGGGGTACATATAACAAAAAATATATCAATGTTGTATGGGGCCAATTATAATCAAATTAACCAAAACATAAGAAAGGATATAGAAAGATGGTCCACCTACCGAATGGATTGTAGTAGTAAGATAAATGTGGTGCAAATGAATATTTTGCCAAGGCTATTGTACTTGTTTCAATCTCCGCCAATAGAGATACCATTAAAACAATTCATGGAATGGGATAAATTAATATCTAGATTTATTTGGGGAGGAAAGCAGGCCAGAATTCGATACACTACACTCCAGTTGCCAAAGAACAAAGGTGGAATGGCATTTCCAAATTTTAGGACATATTTATTTGCAGCCCAACTTCGACCACTAATTAATTGGCGTGAGGACAGCTATATAGCTAGGTGGAAAGAGATTGAGACATATATCCCTGACTTCCACATCCAAACACTCTTGGGAGAAAAAGTGCTTCCTGGACATATCAGGAGTATAATCGATCCAATAAAGATATTTACTTTAGAAACCTGATTCACTCTTATTAGACAACTTAAACTGAATAAACGGCAAAAAGTTTTAAGATGGATAGCTTTAGATAATGAATTTAAACCAGGGATGTATGACTCAACATTTAAAGAGTGGATGAAGAAAGGAATTACTGCATTTTGTACTGTTACAGGAAATGGAGACCTAAGAAATGTTCAAGATTTGAAGGATAGATTTGCACTTCGGAACCAAGACTTGTTCAGATACCTCCAATTGAGAGATTATTACAATAAAAAAAGTAAAAAGGGAGGCACTAGAAGAAAATAATCCAGTGATAGAAGTGATAGTTAATGCGTATCATTAAAAAACATTAAGGATTATTTCTAAACGTTATCATAGTTTAATGGAATGTTAAGCGAAAACTACATTTTATGTAAAATTTAAGTGGGAAAAGGAATTGAACATCACAATCTCAGAAGAAGAATGGCATCATATGTGTGTAACACTACAGTCATCTACTAATTCACAAAAATGGAGAGAATTTAATTGGAAAATTTTGATTTGTTTCTTTATTACGCCTAACATAAAAAGCAAGCAAATTCTAAAGCAGCAAACATGCTGGAGGTAATGTGGCCAAACAGATGCAAATCATGCACATATCTTCTGGTGTTGCCCAAAAATAGAACCATTTTGGGACAGAATGAATTCAGAATTAAAGGAGGAATTAGTATATGTAGTCTCCAAGAAGTGTTCCATTTTATACCTGGGTAACATAAATACAGTGGTGTTGAAGGAAGATCATTACTTGGTTAAAATCCTACTCACAGCTGGCAGAAAGGCCATTACAAGAAACTGGCTTGCAGTGGACACACCCAGACTTAGACAATGGTTAGTCATAGTACATAGGGGGATCTTATAGGAACTTATAAAATTCTTAAGGGGTTGGACAGGCTAGATGCAGGAAGATTGTACCCGATGTTGGGGAGGTCCAGAATAAGGGGTCACAGTTTAAGGATAAGGGTGAAATCTTTTAGGACCTAGATGAGAAAAACATTTTTCACACAGAGAGTGGTGAATCTGTGGAATTCTCTACCACAGAAGGTAGTTGAGGCCAGTTCATTGGCTATATTTAAGAGGGAGTTAGATGTGGCCCTTGTGGCTAAAAGTTTCAGGGGGTATGGAGAGAAGGCAGGTACAGGATACTGAGTTGAATGATCAGCCATGATCATATTGAATGGCGGTGCAGGCTCGAAGGGCTGAATGGTCTACTCCTGCACCTATTTTCTATGTTTCTATGTTTCAATGTTCAGGAAATATTTGTGATGGAGAATATGACATATTCTCTAATAGTGAAAGAAGACGAGTTTAACAGAAAATGAGAAAAATGGATTAGGTATATAATAAAGGCATCAACACTGTATCATTTTATTGACAATAATGTATTGTTATTGGGAAATGTTTTAATGAGAAAATAGTTCTGTATACTGCATAATTAATTGTAAACTGAACCCCACCCCCCGCTGCACTGTTGTACGTTTCACTGCACTGTTGTATGTTTCGTTGTTATATTTGTGTTTTATTTGTGTATGCATAAAAGCAATAAAGACTGAAGTAAAAAAAAAAGAAGTAGGCCGTGGACTGGTGGTCAAAGCTCTTCTCCTCTGGGTTCCCCAACGAGGGATCCCAGGCTCCAGACTAGTTGGAGCTCGGCAGACCTCGGCTTCAGGCTGCCACGGGCCAGCAAACGGAGCGCTCCATTCTGGCGACCCCCGGCGAGGGCTCGCTCGTTCCACGATAAAATGTTCATGCTGCTGAAGCCAGGGGCGCGTCTCCGGGAAAGGCCGCAGCAGCGAGGGAGGCGGCATGGAAAAAGTCACCTCTCCGTGGAGGAGGTGACCAAAGCAGTTTCTCACTTACCCCTTTGTTGCACGACATTCCCTCCTCACAAGTGATCTACCTGTAGAACCTGCACCTCCTCTATCTCAGTAACTCAATAACTGCCAGCATCATACTGATAAATAATCTCTCTCACCTTCTCTAATTTGTTTTCCACTGTCCCTTTCAGCGTCTGCAACACCTTTACCAAATCTATATTAGCTGTTTCCCATTCCTTCTTTTCATTTGCCATAGGCCACTTAACTCTAGATTTCAGCCCACTGTCCTTCTCCCTTGATCTCACCACGTCCATTCCCCTCTACAATGCATATACTCTTCTCACCAGTGACAGATGTAACACACACCTCCCGATTCAAGGACAAGTTCTTCCCAGCTGTTATCGGGCAACTGAATCATCCTACCACAACCAGAGAGCAGTCCTTAACTACTTTCTACCTTCTTGGCAACCCTCGGACTATGCTTGATCGGATTTTGCTGGCATTACCTCGCACTGTACGTTATTTCCTCATCATGTATCATTACACTGGAAATGGTTGATTGTAATTATGTATAGTCATTCTGCTGACTGGATAGCATGCAACAAAAGCTGTTCACTGTACCTCGGTACACGTGACAATAAAATATAAACTAAACTATCAAGTGACGTCAGCCAATATATCAACTACAATGTGAATGTGATAAGCAGATACCCTCTGGACCCTGGAGATGCTGACCAGTAGATTTTATGGGTTATTAAATGTTATGCCTATTAATAGTAAGATTAAATGAGAACTTACCAGTTTGAAGTTTGATCTTTATTTTATGAGGTGATTACGTGAAGAAGCCTCGCCAGTTCGCATGCACGTCAATCTTCAAAGCTTTGAAATCACAGATAACAGAATATTTGAAGTAACATAGTAAGATCAGCAACATGAGAAGTACCATATGACCTTTATGAGAGAGAGGGTTGGGCGTGGTGGGCACTTAATCTACCAACTCCTCATAAAATAAAGATCAAACTTCAAACTGATAAGTTCTCGTTTAATCTCACTATTTTACTTCGGAGCCACGTGAGTGATTCTGTGAAGAGTTCAAAGCTCTGTGATTTCATGCCGCAGATTCAAATCCCGGCGTCTCACTGCATCGATTGACTCAGAATGAGTGAATAATCAACAATGCATTAACCATAACATTGATTCAAATATATTAATGACTTATGTGAATAAAGCAATCAATAGCAACCCCTCTATGTCAGGGGAGGCTAAAGTGAACGCAACACAGAATGGGCAAACAGCTCGGGTTGGCAATCAGCCTACGGGAAAAACAAAATTTGAAAATGCATTCACTTGACCATCCTGCGGTCGCGAGGATATGGTTGATGGGAACGTCCAGTCCGCCCTGATGGAATGAGATGTAAAATCGTCAGTGTCAATACCTGCATAAACCAGAACCTGCTTCAGCTACCTTGAAATAGTCTGAACTGACTTTTTCTTGTGTGATTGTTTGTGGCTAAAAAACAATGCTGATTCCACACCTCATAGGGTTCT
Organism: Leucoraja erinaceus; assembly: GCF_028641065.1. Classification (NCBI taxonomy): domain Eukaryota; kingdom Metazoa; phylum Chordata; class Chondrichthyes; order Rajiformes; family Rajidae; genus Leucoraja; species Leucoraja erinaceus. The sequence goes on along the minus strand of NC_073380.1, from coordinate 26,586,754 downwards.
GGTGGCCTCAATATAATATAGCAAACCTGCCCTCACACATAGACGTGCGTCCGTGGGGTATGTCGAAATACCATCTTAAATCCTGTCACCCTTGGTCTGCTCTGCTCGTGTAGATCAGAATCTAAAACGTAATGGCATCTGCAGCCATTTCCATCCTATCTAACTGCAGCTTCTGCCTCATTGTGCTGATACTAGTGTCATGACTAAGGATGGAGCTGGCTTTGGTGAAGTATTGTTAACCCAATGTCAATATCCCATACTGCGTATATGTGTACTGGGAGAACTTGTGTTAAAGACATCATTTACAAACTCGATATCCGGGGTTGAAAACCCGACTGAAAGACGTCAGTAATCTGTACCATATTAAATGTAACATTTACATTAAAAAAAAACCCCCTTCCCATCTCCTGAATAGGTAAGTACTGCTTTTCTGGTGCTCTCCCTGCAATCAGGGAGAGCACCAAAATAAAATGTGCAGTGAGCACATGAATGACTCGATGTGACAACCTTGAGCCGTAAGGCAGTCCATTGAGAATGTGTAAAATCAATAATTGTTTTATTATGCAAAGGCTGGTTTCCTGAACCAAAGTTTGAACCAGCAAAGTTTTTGTTTCTTTAGAATAACCTTATACGCTTGGATTATCATGCCCTGCCAGAAGCGGGAAGCATGTCTGCACAGCCAGTCAGACAGTACAAAAACTAAAGCGAGATCTTGCTGACTTTATTTTAAGACCCGACTGGTGAAGCAAAATGGAGAAAGGCATAAAAGAACATTCCTCCTTCTTGTGGTGAGAATGTATCTCTCACCACTGTTATACCACATATTTTTGCACTCTGCAGTGAGCACATGCATGGATCGATGTGACAACCTGAGCCGTAAGGCAGTCCATTCAGAATGTAAATCAATAATTGTTTTATTATGCAGAGGCTGGTTTCCTGAACCAAAGTTTGACCCAGCAAAGTTTTCATTTTTTTAGAATAACCTTATACGGTTGTATTATCATGCCCGACGGAAGCGGGAAGCAAGACTGCACAGCCAGTCAGACAGTACGAAAACTAAACCGAGATCTTGCTGACTTTATTTCAAGACCCTATTGATGAGGCAAAATGGAGAAAGGCATAAAAGAACATTCCTCCTTCTTGTGGCGAGAATGCATCTCTCACCACTGTTATACCACATATTTTTGCAATCAGTGAAAAAGCATGAACCATATTTTCATAAATACTTTATGATTCAACACTTATTCTGTGTTGTCCTGAATCTGAACTTGCTGATACACCAGTGTCATGGAATTAGGTAAATATTACAGGATACTTTATTTGATTGCCATTTGACTAACATCTGCCACCACCGTAGTGTATCAACTTGAAGTTGGGCTTGTAGATTATGTATTCGCTCAATAGCCCTTTACCCATGGGATGCGTCTAGCATCTATAGCTAGTTGATACCAACAACTGAAGAATTGGCAATTCATGCAACTCTCCTCCACCTCCAACTAGAGATGACATTCGCAATGTTTCCATCTTAGAGCACTTAGCTGGAGCAATGCTGAATACTGTTTGTTCATCATTGTGACTTTGGTAACTTCAGCAGGTCAAAGCATAAGCCTGTTAACAATCACCCACACGTCATTTGAGAGATTGCTACTTTCCCGACTTGCACAGCTGGATCACAGCTACTATATTGCCAATACTCTAGATGAATAGAATTCAGCTTTATAACAGGTTTCTATTAACTCCAATCTCGTGCCCCAAGGCGGAGTCATAACTAATCAATAGTTAAAGATAAATCCCAATGACCAACAAGTCTATTTGTTAACAACTTAAAGTTAGCTGGATGGATGAGCCCAATTTCTCAAATATAGATTGAGACTGAACCGGTGATTTTAACAAAAATACGGCGTTAGAATATCATCCAGACAAACATAACAAGTGTTTTCGAACTATGAGTACAAACACCGATTTTATAATTAGTTAAATAACCTGGGAATATAGTTTATCCCATTTTGCAATGTTTTACTGTTATTAGTGCAGTTAAATGACATTCTCCATTTTTCGTAATGAACAGGCCACTCCTGCCATCATTCCATGGGTGCTTTGCACGATAACTCTGCCCAATTTTCGAGCCTGTCTTGAAAACGACAATTCTGGCCCTAATTCCAAACTTGCTTGGAATGCTAGTATTGTGCCCTCTAAGCAGATGACAATGCTTTTTATCCTTTGTATGCTGTACAAACAAGTGTAAATGTTACCAACTTGTGAGTGGTCCACTTGCACATGTTTCGGAAGTGCAAGACCCACCTTGTTGAGTAGGACTGGTAGGGTGCGTGGAACCTGTTCCCAGCTGTCATGCTGCCACCAGCTTCAGTGAACCGCCCACTGTCAATGAAGGCATAGGGTGCATTGTCGCCAAAATGATGAAGCTCTGCCCGCCGTTCATCCGTGGTCCCGCTGCAGAGCGCCAGCAACGCATCTCAGTCGACGGCCGGCTTGTTCCTGGTCCAAACCCGGAATCTGCACCTCTCTTGTAGGGATACCTTTTCTCAGATTTGCTGACCACTGGTGGCTTAACCTTGCTGCGTCTCGGACAACTGCCGTCCATCGATTGTTCTAGCGAATCCAATGATTCCTGAGCCCAGCAGCATTCTTTGCAGCTTCATTTCCTGGGCACGCATGCCGCGCCTATCTGACCCCATATCAGCTGGTTCACTGCCGGCACCTTAAGCAACACGCAGTTCTCTGGGGTCTCGTGTTTCTTTGCGGTCTCATCCATCGTGAGCTCCTGTAGCTGATGGGAGGCTAAATAATTTATCGTGGAGGCCAACTCATCTCCCAGTGGCTCTCCTGACTCGGACGGGACAGCGAATCATACTGCCAGGGATGGGACATCTGGCAGCTGCCGTTCTTCGCCTGGATTGAACTCACCGTCAGTCGGGGTCAAAGCTCAGCTGACCAATGGCACGCGCCTCATCAATGAGGGTGCTATCGAGCAGGCCCTTTATTAGGTGCTGCTGGCGCGGCCTCTTCTCCAGCCAACAGCCGACACCACCACTCCTGCTCCTGGAGGAGGTGCTCCATTTGGGCTAACCGTTGTGAAAAAAACAGTATCCTCTGCCAGAGAGGAATTTTGCTCCACTTTGGCTAGTCCGTGGGCCTAACAAATGCTGGTGGTACGCCCACTGGCCCCAGAGCAGCACCCATTTTCAGTCACCCCCTCCCGGCCAGCTCTGTGCAGGGGTATGAGGCAGTGGCGGCTCCTAAGGGTCGTCCCATTATACTGCAGAACCCCTTGCTCATGGTGCAGTCCGGATGTCCTTAGCCGAGGGTATGGCGCTGGCTCTGTCCCTTTGTCTTCCCCACCAAGGAGGAAATCACCCCGCTCCCTTCCAGCGACTGTGCTACTATTATGAGACCCACGCATTCACAGCCATACACAGGCCGCACTCCCGCGGCTGTCTACCGATTTTCTTGCAGCTTGCCTCTTTCCCTTGGTCGTCTTGTCCATGGTGTTGTCCTGGAATAAATACACTGCACGGCACCACAGAAAAACAACCTGAACTCCAGCTAAGTTTGTGGCACTTACCTGGAGATTTAAATCCTCACAGCCTCCGTGCGCCAATGCGGCTGGCGCGCTCACACACTAAGCAGCCATGTCCCAGGCACTGCTGGCGCGGCCTGTACCATTGGCCCGCACTCACACACTAAGCAGCCCTGTCCCAGGCACTGCTGGCGCGGCCTGTATCATTGGCCCGCACTCACACACTAAGCAGCCCTGTCCCAGGCGCTGCTGGCGCGGCCTATACCATTGGCACGCGCTTACACACTATGCAGCCCTGTCCCAGGCGCTTGTGGTGCGGCCTGTACCATAGGCCTGCGCTGGTGCCTGTGAAGCGTTAAAAAATAACAACAGAATGCATACAGATACATACTTCTTTCTGGAAGGGAATCCTTTCAGCCCGACTCCTCTGAGTTTAAAAAGCTGTTTGATTCAATCTGTGATCTCACCCCATGCCTGGGGCCCACAGAACGACGATATGTCTGTGAGCCGTTGACCGCACTGTCAGCGACTCTGGCAGTAACCCCGCCTTCCTGCGCGTTTTACCCAATCCCGAGAACCACAGCAGGTTTGAAACCACTGACCGCTTTGTCAGTGGCTTTAAACGCGAAAACCCGACATACCCAACTATCCGCTTCCACGGTCTGAACCGGGGTCTCCCCACAGCCCATAGTCGGTTCACTCGCCGGACTTCGTCAAATCCTGCAGGATACCTCTGTGAAGGGAGGTTCCTGCACGAACATCAAACCTGGTAAGTAATAAAAAACTTACCTGCAGGTTTCAACTTACCATCGGCAGGAGTGAAGCGCTGCCCGTCCGATATTCGCCATGCGAACGACGTATTACGAGCTGGCGGGGCTTCTTCACGGAATCACTCACGTGACTCTGAAGTAAAATTCTCTATTACATTTAATTTAATTTTCTTTCAGATATTACATGACAATTTTTTCAGTAAACTCTGTGTTTAAGGAAGCACATGAACTGGGACCTCTGTGAGTGGAAAGTAAACATAGTGAAAACATCACCTGGTCAGCTAGATGCCAAACCTTTGGAATTTCCAAATTGTTGGAACACTGGTTTATTGGAGTTTTACATTAAATATCATTTGAAACAGGAATAGGCCATTCAATCCTTGCAGCTAGTTTGATTACATTATGGCTGAGTTACGTTTTAACTCCAACAACTCTCCTTGATTCCATGAAAATAGAGCATTTGAAGATCTTTAATCAGAACTGTGGAAGAGATAAACAAGTTCATTTTAAATGACAGAGAGTTGTGGAAGGATGGACAGGAAAATGGAAATATCCCTGATTTTGTGAGGTCAGGGAAATTTCTTATTCATTAATTGTTTACTTATATTTATTATTTATTTTATTATTTATGGTTTTTTTATTGATAGTTTTTCAACTACTACTAACTCCCTTCTTTACTCCTAACCCCCTGCTTCCCCCTCTCCTCCACGCTTCCCTATGGCCCACCTGGAGTTGCACCAATTTCCTCCCCTCCCCCTCGCCTTCCATCTGCTTTCCTTCCTCTAGCTTCACAATTCACAACTTGAATACATTAGATCGGATTGGATGGAAAACGTGATACAATCAATTCCGATTCTGTGTTTAAACTATCCTATCAGTATTTTTAATGTTTATAATTTGCCTAACTTTAGCCAATTTTAAATTTACTCTCACAGACCTTACCAGTAACACAGATGAATTAGTTTTATATCTTCATTGTTTTAATGTCCTCTAATTATGGAAAGACTAGTTAAACTCTGTAATGTTTCTATTTCTATGGAAATTAATCCATGAACAGGGACATTTACAGTATAAATATTCTAAACGTTTTCTACCAAGCCATTTTAACTATGGTTAATAATAAATGGGTCTCCTTAGAATAACAAAGAAGATAGTGTTGAAACATGTATAAGGCCACATGGGTATTTTAGTTATAAATTTGAAAGCTTAGTGAGAAGTAATAAGAAAGAACAGATACAAGCATAAAACAGAGTGCTGGAGAAAGTCAGCAGGCCATGTGGCATCTGTGAAGGGAAATGGATTGAGAATGCTTTGGGTCGGAATGCTTCTTCAGACAAGACATATTCAGACAAATTTACTAACAATTGTATATAGTTTATGGGCTTCAGTTTAGCTTAATTTAGTTCAGTTTAGTTTGGAGATACAGCGCGGAAACAGACCCTTCGGCATTGACCAGCGATCCCCGCACATTAACACTACCCTACACACACTAGGGACAATTTTACATTTATAACCAAGCTAATTAATCTACACACAGCTATGACTTTAGAGTATGGAAGAAAACTGAAGATCTCAGAGAAAACAAACAAACCGTAGTCAGGTTCGAACTCTTGTCTCTGGTGCAGTAAGGCAGTAGCTCTATCGCTACGCCACCATGCTGCCAAGAAGCTGGTTACATTGAAAGTCTTGCTGCTGTCTTCGTGAATTCTTCGTGAAAGTGTTCGGAAACATTCGTTAAGTTGCAAAATCAATCATCTCAGAAATAACAGGATAATTTCATTTTTACCATCAGATATTGTGAGGAGCTTTAACTTAAAAAAAATTGCTCGCAGGTCGGCTAAGAATTCAGAAATATTTTTAATTTTTTTGAAAAAAGTCAATAAAAATGTCATTGATCTCATCTGCTGAAATACATCTAAACTTGCTGCAGAATTGCAGCACCCATGGAGATGGCATTGATGTGGATTGTGGTTTAAAAGATTGTGTCTAATGCTAAGAACATTACTTACAAACATGCTAATTGGGAATAGGAATACTGGGTTCCTCAAAATGTTTCTAATATGAATGTGAAAAGTGGCTGATCAGGTTGTAACCTGCATTTCTATCTATGAGACAGTAAACTTTCATCCCTTTGTTTTATCATGCATTTTTAGTCAGAGTCAAACAGCATGGAAACAGGTCCTATCACCTAACTTGCCATGCTGACCAAGAAGCCCACATTTTCGCACTTGGCCCCTATCCACCTAAACCTTTCCTATCCATGAACCTGTTAACCTGTCTTTTAAATGTTGGTACGGTACCTGCCTCAACTACCTCCACTGGCAGCTGATTCCATATACCCACTATTCTGTGTGAAAATGTTGCCGCTTAGGTTCCTTTTAAATCATGATCATAGCTCGTTTCTAAGCTTTCCCCAGTCTAGTTTCAGTAAAACCACGGAATCAAGCACTTGAAACATAGCACTTGCTAGTTGGAGCAGATCGATCATTCGCAGGCTTGGGAAAGGGTCCCAACGAGATCATAGAACAGAGTCTAGCAAGCACGGGGGGTGATAGCACTCCTTTGGGTTAGAGGCCCTTAAAACTAAGGTGGGGTATCTGCTTGGCCAAGCCCTTCTAGCTTCGTGCAAGCAGAGACACTCCAAAAGGTCACGCAGTCCCAAGCAGTTCCAGAAGATCGACATTGGACCTCATAGGAGCTACGTTTCATAGGTTCCCGAACCTTGAGGGGGTGGTCTCTGTACAGTCCATTAATACATATCGATTACAACAGTATATGATGAACAGTTCCCCAACCCAAGTAGGCCATCCTCGGTGATGCATCCTAGCTGGCAGGTAATGTGTGGTTGGATGCAAGCCTGGGCAATGTCATATGGAGGACAGGCTGTTGCCCATGCAGCACGCCCCCCTCTCCACTTCACTGATCAATCCAAAGGAACAGCAGTTTGGCACCAGCGCCGTCGCAGGAGCTGCCAGAGTGAGGTTGTAGACAACGACAATCTGCCTTAGGGGCTCCGACTGCGGATTTTCTTGAGGTTTACTCCAGGAGCCTTTACCATGACTAGATATGGCCACAAGGCAGTGAGGGTTTCAAATCAGAGTTTTCCCTCTCCTAGATGGACTGCCTTCCCAGGCTGACAAGCCCCATCTGCCCGAGACTCATGGGGGCAGGAGCGTCTACCTTCCCGTGCAGGTCTATAGCATCTGCCCACTGCCTAACCCAATAACATAGTAACTAATACATTGTATTCGAAAGGAGCTTCTAGAAAGAAGCTAACAGATGAATAATGCAACATGTGCCTTGAGATTCAGACAACCCAGCCAAAGCTTAACATTTCAACCATTCAACAACTATCCAAATAAGGCTTTGCAACATTATTTACACTATGTATATCTGGTTTGCATTGGCCCAATCAGTTCCATGCATTTTACACATTATTGTAAGTCCGCTGCAGATGTTCCATTCTTTCTCTGCAGCTCTTATCTAGGCCCCAGGCAAACTGGCACCATTCAGCAGCTTGTCTCAGTTCTGCAAAGGCACATTTATCTGACCAAAATGGCCTACCAGCACACAAGCCCTTAATCAATTTTAATACCATAGCTGCTCCAATTTAGCCAGGATTAACAACTTCTTCAAAGAACACCAATAGATTTTGTTGAAAATAATTTCCATTTCGGAAAGTTCAGTTGACTTTGACGTTTTCTTTGACAGATGTTAAGCTAACTGTGTGCAGTTTTGGTCTCCAAATTTGAGGAAGAACATTCTTGCTATTGAGGGAGTGCAGCGTAGGTTCACGAGGTTAATTCCCGGGATGGTGTCATATGTTGATAAAATGGAGCAGGTGGGCTTGTACACTCTGGAGTTTAGAAAGATGAGAGGGGATCTTATTGAAACATATAAGATTATTAAGGGATTGGAAATGCTAGAGGCAGGAAACATGTTCCCGATGTTGGGGGAGTCCGGGACCAGGGGCCACAGTATAAGAATAAGGGTAGGCCATTAAGAACGGAGATGAGGAAAAACTTTTTTACCCAGAGTTTCGTGAATCTGTGGAATTCTTTGCCTCAGAAGGCAGCGGAGGCCAATTGCTGGATGCTTTCAAGAGAGAGTTAGGTAGAGCTCTTAAAGATAGCGGAGTCAAGGATATGGTAAGAAGGCAGGAACGGGGTACTGATTGTGGATGATCAGCCATGATCACATTGAATGGCAGTGCTGGCTCAAAGGGCCAAATGGCCTACCACTGCACCTATTGTCTATTGTCTATTGTCAAACAGGCCTTTATTGTCCTTGCTTCCTGTTTTTTTCCATTTTTGAATAAAGGAGTCACATTTGGTGTTTTCCAGTGTAACTGAATCTGCCCCAAATCCATGGAATTTTGGACAATCAAAACCAATGTAAGGACTTATAAGATTCTTGAATTGTGTGTCAGAAGCTCATGATTTGTCAGCCTGCAACTCCCACAATTTGCTCAGTGCCATTCACAGATGATTTCTGAGATCTGTGTTGTACTATGTTGCTTTTACTATTGTATCCATTACCAGTCATGCAATTAACAGACAGTTCCTTGTGGGTTCTTTTGAGCGCTTTGAAAAACAAAATGAAAATTGCACACAAACTTATTCTGCTATATTATCCAGCATCAGATTGTGAAGTTTAATTTTGTTTAGTTTAGAAATACAGCGCGGAAACAGACCCTTCGTCCCACCGAGTGCGCGAAAACCAATGTTCCCTACGTACACTTGCACTATCTTACACACTAGGGACAATTTACAATTTTTTAATCAAAGCCGATTAACCTACAAACTTATACATCTTTAGAGTATGGGAGGAAAGTGGAGCACCCAGGGATAACCTACATGGTTACTAGCAGAACGTACAAACTCCGTACGGACAGCATTCATAGTCAGGATTGATCCCGGGTCTCTGCTGATGAAAGGCAGCTACTCTATCACTGTTGCCACCATGCCGCCCAGCTGAAAGAATTGTGAAAGAAGCACTGGTAATATTCGAGGTTAACATTGGGCCATTGCTGCTAAACTTCACAGCAATGCCAAACTTCACAGTTGATTATACTCCTGCTGAGTCCGAATGGGTGAAAAATTCAGAGCACGATTGAGTTTAGTTCAGCCAAAGCTTGAGGAGAGATTGACAGCCAAGACATAAATTAAATTATGAATCAAGTCATGAAGAGAAACAATTCAAGCAACATGATTGACCGCCATGTCTTAACATCACATCAGCAAATTTAACATCTAGAAATGGGATGTTGAAGTGACAGTTGAAGTAGATGATACAAAGAGATTCCTGGCAGATAACATTTGATGTTTACATAGGTTCCTGCAACAGATGTATTGAAGAGTTCTGCTGATTTAAGTTAAAAAAAAAAAACATCTTCCACAAATCAAATGTAAGAAGACAAAGGAATAAGGGTCAGATTTGAAGTGGGATGGAGAGGGGGAGTGGGATGGAGGAAAGATGTGGGATGGAGAATGAATGGAATGGAGGAAGAGGGATGGAGATTGGGATGCAGAGTGGGAGTGTGATAGAGAATGGGAGTGGACTGAAGTGGGGGAGTCAGATGGGGATTGGAATATGATGGAGGGTGGGCATGGGATTGATAATGGGAGAGTGGGAGCATAATGAGAATGGGAGTGGGATGTTGTGTGGGAATGGGTTGGAGAGTGGGAGTGAAAAGGAGAGTCGGAGTGGGATAGACAATGGGAGTAGGATGGAGAATGGAAGTGGGATGGAGAATGGGAGTGGGATGGAGAATGGGAGTGGGATAGGGAATGAGAGTGGAATAGCAGTGGGATAGGAAATGGGAGTCAGATACAGAATGAGAGTGCGATGGAGAGTGAGAGAGGGATGGAGAATGGGAGAGTGGTGGAGAGTGGAAGTGTAATGGAATGGGAGAATGAGAGAGAGTAGGGTGAGTATGCTTTAACAAGCCTGCATTTCTTCATATTGTTCGATGTGATCTGCATTGCTCGAGATTGGAATGAAGTATCCCATAAATTTTGTTGATTAATTTGTGTTAGAGAATGTTGATTGGGCAGATGTACCAGCAAAGTTATGTTTGGAAAATGTTATAAATTTAAGAAAGGTTTCTCCAGGAAAATGCTACGAGTTTCTTCTTGATTCATGACAGCAAATTAAACCTGGCTCCCGATTTCCATCTGAGGGAAATATTTCAAATTTATTTGTCTTAAAATGTCAATGGTTACATATTTCACTGCAGTACAAATTCTCCAAGGATTGACAAACTTTATCTAAGGATGTATTTTTTTTATCCAACTCTCTGCCTGACGTGGCAAGATAATGTTTTACAACAAGTGTATTGATTATATTTTTAAAAAGCATTTATTAAATTGTAGTTCAAATCGAACTGGATAAATAATTTAACGGTGGCTTCAGCTAAGAAACAGGTTCAAGGTAACTCAGAATCAGAGTAATGGAGTCATACAGTATGGAAACAGGCCCTTGTGCCCAATTTGGCATGCTGACCAAGATGCCCCATCTGCACAAGTCCCACCTGCCCACATTTGGCACATCTATATTACTAAAAATTTGATCTTGCCCGCTTTTGGCCCACTGTACTGCGTTTTCCGAGAGAACGCCGCCACCTGCGGCCGTCATTTTTGGCCACCTGGTTAGTGTGTGTGACGCTGCATGCCGCCTCCCCCCCACAACCGTATGTTGGGGGAACAGGCCCAACGGGTCTGCACTTGGTCTAGTATTCCTCTAAACCTTTCCTGTCCATGTACCTGTCCAAATGTCTTTTAAATGCTATTATGGTAGTCGCCTCAACTATACAATGCATAGTAACGCAGGGGTAGAGTAACTGCCTTACAGCTCAACAAACCCGGGTGCAGTCTGTACGGAATTTGTATGGACTCTCTGTGAGCATGTAGGTTTTATCCCGGCACTCCGGTTTCCTCCCACATTCCAAAGACGTGCAGGTTTGTTGGTTAATTGGCTTCTGTAAATTGGCCCTTGTGCATATGATCATTCTGCAAACCTCCAAGAGTAAGTCGCAAGAGGAATTTAATCCTGTCGTGAGATGCAAGGAAATTTAGAGGAATACTCTGCGTGGACTGGGTTGGCCAAAGGGCCTATTTCCACTCTGCATCTCTAAAACTAAAGCTTGTGGTGCGTGGGTCTCAAAAGGAAGCACAAAGTCCAGTGTTTTGAGAGGCACCTTTAATTATGTTCCTCCCGGTTGTAGGGAAGACCAAACAAGAGAAAGATGGCACCCAAACCCCTGCCTTTAAACCCTCTGGCTAAGGGCCGCCTCCGGACTGAACCATTCCCGTGCCGAGGGGATAGACAGTATGATGGCACGACCCTTGGGAGCCGCCATAGGACCACCCCCCCAAAACCAGAGGCACGAAACGCAACGGCGAGCGCACGACCCGGCCGGCCCGCGTGCGGAAGTCAGCCAATCATGGAGCTGGCGGAGGCATAGGTGGAGGGACAGGTGGAGGGAATGGTCGAGGGACCGGCGGGAGGACAGGTGGAGTGACAGGTGGAGGGAGCCGTGAAGGGGGGGGGGCGCCCTCGAGGCCGAGGTTGGGTAACTAGCACTGGCTGGTCAATGTCCAGGTGCGCCGGCTTCAAACGGTCAATCGGCACGGCCTCCGGCCGGCCCTCCATGTCCAGGACAAAAGTCGACTGCCCGTGTTCCAGCACCCGGAACGGGCCCTCGTACGGCCTCTGTAGTGGTGTCCGGTGGGCATCACGGTGCAGGAAGACATATGGGCAGTCCCTGAGGGCTGATGGCATGTGTGGCGAAATGTCCCATGGCGGGACGTCGGGACGGGTGCGAGCCTGCCAACTGGCTCGCGAAGTCGCCTTAGGGTGGATGAGGGCGTTCCCTGCTGCCCTGGCGCCGACGGCATCAACTCCCCGGGCACCGTGAGTGTCGACCCGTACACGAGCTCCGCTGATGATGAGGCCAAGTCCTCTTTGGGAGCAGTCTGGATGCCCAGCATGACCCACGGCAACTCGTCCATCCAGTCCGGGCCAGAGAGTCATGCCTTCAGTGCTGCCTTTAGCTGCCGGTGGAACCTCTCCACCAGACCGTTAGCTTGTGGGTGGTAAGCCGTGGTGTGGTGTAGCCGCACCCCCAGCAAGCGAGCCATGGCTGACCACAGCTCGGAGGTGAACTGTGGCCCCCGGTCTGAGGAGATGTGCGCCGGCACCCCGAAGCGAGCAATCCAGTGCGCGGACAACGCACGAGCACACGTAGCCGTTGATGTATCGGCCAGCGGAATGACCTCCGGCCACCACGTGAAGTGGTCCACCATTGTAAGAAGGTGGGTGATGCCCCGGGACGGCGGTAGAGGCCCTACAATGTCTACGTAGAGATGGTCAAATCGCCGGTGAGGTAGACCAAACTCCTGGAGAGGCGTACGGACACGGCGCTGGATTTTTGCCGTCTGGCACGGAATGCAGCTGCGAGCTCAATGGCCAACCTGCTTGCGCAGACCGTGCCACATGAAACGAGCGGCCACTAGTGCCGTTGTCGCCTGGATTGATGGGTGAGCCAGTCCGTGGATCACCTCAAACACCCTCCGGCGCCAGGTGGCAGGGACGATGGGGTGCGACTGACCGGACGACACATCGCACAGCACTCCCCCAGGACCGAGAGGGACATCCTTAAGGCGGAGGCTGGAGATGGCAGTCCGGTAGGCGGGCACCTCATCATCCATGAGCTGTGCCTCTTCCAGAGCAGAATAGTCAATTCCGGGAGCCACCTCGAACATGGCGTTGATAGCGGGGCGGGACAATGCGTCGGCCACCCGGTTCTCTTTCCCCTCGATGTAGCGGATAGATGTTGTATACTCTGAAATGTAGGCCAATTGCCGCTGCTGTCGTGCCGACCAGGGGTCGGAAACCTTCGCCAGGGCGAAAGTGAGCGGCTTGTAGTCCGTGTAGGCGGTGAATGGGCGGCCCTCCAGGAAGTTGCGAAAGTGGCGCACTGCCAGGTACAGAGCCAGGAGCTCACGATCGAACGCACTGTACTTGGTCTGCGCGCGGTTGAGGTGCCGGCTGAAGGAGGCCAGGGGCCGCCAACCTCCGCCCGTCAGTTGCTCCAGCACAACACCAACCGCCGACTCCGAGGCGTCCACCGTGAGAGCAGTCGGGGCATCTTCCCGTGGGTGCACCAGCAGTACAGACCGAGCAAGGGCCTCCTTCACGCCATCAAAAGCTGCCCCTGCCTCGTGGGTCCATTCAACGTTCTTGTTCTGCCCACCTGCCAGAAGTTGATACAGAGGCCGCATGATGTGGGCCGCGGATGGCACGAAACGATGGTAAAACGCCACCATGCCGACAAACTCCTGCAGGCCACGCACCGTGCGTGGGCGGGGAAATCGACAGATGGCGTCGACCCTGTCATGCAGGGTAACCATGCCTTGCGCAGTCACGTGGTGGCCGAGGAAGTCAATCACGGTTACACCAAAATGGCACTTGTCGAGGTTGATGGCCAAACCATGCTCGCTGAGCCGCTGACAGAGCTGCCGAAGGTGGGCGCAGTGCTCCTGCTGCGAGCAGCTGGCCCCCAGGATGTCGTCCAGGTACACAAACACGAAATCGAGGTCGCGAGAAACCATTAGGCGTTGAAAGGCCTGCGCAGCGTTCTTGAGGCCGAATGGCATCCTCGTGAAGTTGTAAAGTCCAAATGGCGTGATGATCGCCATCTTGGGTACGTCATCCAGATGAACCGGGATCTGGTTCTAACCCCGTACCAGATCCACTTTTGAAAATATTGTGGCCCCAGCCAAATGGGTGGCGAAGTCCTGGATGTGGGGTACGGGGTATCGATCCGCTGTTGTTGCGGCGTTCAGCCGTCAGTAATCCCCGCAAGGTCGCCAGCCCCCGTTCGACTTAGAGACCATGTGGAGTGGGGACACCCAAGGGCTGCTCGAAGGGCGAACGATCCACTAGGTCTCCATTGTGCGGAATTCCCGCCGTGACAGACGCAGTTTATCCGGCGGCAGTCGGCGTGCTTGTGCATGGAGAGGCGGGCCAGTAGTCTGGATAAAATGTACCACTCCGTGGCTGGGGGTCGATGATCGAAACTGTGGGTCAGAATGTCTGGGAACGGGGCCAAGATCCGTGCGAAGCGGGAGTCCACGGACGCCAGGGGCCGTCCCACCTGTTGATACAAACGCAACGTGATCAGCTTCATCGTAGAGGCGTTGACGAAACGCTGATGCCTGACGTCCACCATGAGGGAATGCGCCCGGAGGAAATCGGCCCCGAGCAATGGCTGGGAGATGTCGGCAATGGTGAACCGCCACGAGAAATGGCAGGAGCTGAACACGATGGGAACCATGCGCACTCCATATGTGCGGATGGGGCTGCCATTCGCCGCAGTGAGGAGGGGCCCCCGCTTACCGGAACAAATGTCAGCCAGCGAAGGGAGCAGGACACTGAGCTGCACTCCAGTATCAACGAGGAAGCGGGTCCCGGAGCGCCGATCCCAGGCGAAGAGACGGTGAATTTGGCCGGCCGCCGCAGGGACTATTGGCAGCCGGCCCAGGCGTTTCCTGGGAATGTGCACGGCTGGCGGCATTGTCGTGCTGCAGCACCCCAGCGCTGATGAAAATAGCACCAGAGCCTCATGTTGGTGTTACTTGGAGCTTGCCTACTCCCACTGATGGTGCCTGCAGCTTGCTGGCGCTGGACTGCAGGTGCTGTACCCCTCACTGCCGCTGGGGGCGATCGTATGGGCCGTCGGGCTGGATCTGTCACTCCTTCCACAGCTCCCCGCCCTACCGGAGGATATCGGGAGCTGCCGGGGTGACGTCATCGGCGTGCCTGCCAACGGCCAGCGCATTGATGTCATCAGGGCGTGCCAGCCTCAGCACGACCCCGTCTCTGCTTACGGCCAGCGCGCTGACGTCATCAGGGCGCGCAATCCACAGCGTGTCTGCGCGCCTCCCGAGGGCCCTGAGGTCAGCAAAGGAGGCGTCTGTGAGCTGCAGACGAATGTAGGCTGGCAGCAGATGCAGGTAGGTGTACTCGAACAACAGGCACGGCGTGTGCCCATCCAGTAGAGCCACCATCTCCTTTAGGAGGCTAGATGGCCGTCGGTCGCCTAGGCCCTCCATATGCAGGATCCTAGCAGCACGCTCCATCCTGCTTAGGCCATAAATCTGGAGCAGGAACTCCTTAAGGCCGAGATATTTATCAGTGTCCGGGGGGGCTGTGAGGAAGTCCGTGACCTCTTCAACCGTGTCCTGGTCGAGGGCCCCCACCAGGTAATAGAAGCGGGTGGCATCGACCGTGATGCCCCGCAGGTTGAACTGGGCCTCCGCCTGCTGGAACCAGATGAGCGGCCGGGTGGTCCAGAAGTTGGGCAGTTTCATCGAGACCGCGTCCAGAGACAGGGCCGGGCCAGCCTGTGAGGAGGTAGAGCTTTCTCTTCTCTCCATCATGACGCCAATGGAGCGTCGGGGGCACCAATGAGGTGCGTGGGTCTCAACCTTTAATTATGTTCCTCCCGGTTGTAGGGAAGACCAAACAAGAGAAAGATGGCACCCAAACCCCTGCCTTTAAACCCTCTGGCTAAGGGCCGCCTCCGGACTGAACACTCCCGTGCCGAGGGGTTCCACAGTATGATGGCACGACCCTTGGGAGCCGCCACAAGCTAAAACTAAAACGAAAAAACTATTGCTACCTCCTCTGGAAGGTTATTCCATGTGCACATCACCCACTGTGTGAAAATGTTGCCCCTCAGATTCCTATTAAATCTTTCCCATCTGACCTTTAACTTATGTCCACTGGTTGTCGATTCCCCTACTCTGGTAAAAGACTGTATATCTACTCTATCTATTATCCTCGTGATCTTATACACCTTAATTGGATTACCCTTCATCCTCCTGTGCTCCAAAGAATAAATTCATAGCCTACCCAACCTCTGAATAGTACAGGCCTCTCAATCCTGACAACATCCTTCTAAATCATCTCTGCATTCTTTCCAGCTTAACAACATATTTCCTGTAGCAGGGAGAGCAAAACCGAACACAGCACTCAAAAAGGTACACAAAATTGCTGGAGAAACTCAGCGGGTGCAGCAGCATCTATGGAGCGAAGGAAATAGACGACGTTTCGGGCCGAAACCCTTCTTCAGACTGATGGGGGTTGGGGGGGAGAAGGATATTGTTGTTCAATACATACCAGGGCCCCATCCCCGACCTCTACCTCTGTTACATTGACAACTGCTTTGGGGCCAGCTCCTGCACCCACACACAATTGACTGACTTCATCCACTTCACCACCAACTTCCATCCGGCACTCCAATACACCTGGACCATTTCCGACACTTCCCTACCATTCCTTGACCTCACCATCTCCATCGCAGGGGACAGACTTCTGACCGACATACACTACAAACCAACTGACTCACATGGCTATCTGGACTACACATCTTCCAACCCTGCCCCCCGTAAAGACTCCATCCCCTACTCCCAATTCCTCTGCCTACACCGCATCTGTTCCCAGGATGAGACGTTCCACACCAGGGCATCGGAAATGTCCTCGTTCAAATTGAATCTGAATCTGAATCTTCAGGGAACGGTGATTCCCCTCCGCCACCATCGATGAGGCTCGCACTAGGGTCTCATCCATACCCCACAACACTGCTCTCTCTCCCCATCCCCGCACTCGCAACAAGGGCAGAGTCCCCCTAGTCCTCACCTTTCACCCCACCAGCCGGCAAATACAACACATAATCCTCCGCCATTTCCGCCACTTTCAACGTGACCCCACCACTCGCCACATCTTCCCATCTCCCCCTAAGTCTGCCTTCCGCAAAGACCGCTCCCTCCGCAACTCCGTTGTCAATTCTTCCCTTCCCTCCCGTACCACCCCCTCCCCGGGCAACACCTGTCCCTTCACCTCCCCCCTCGACTCCATTCAAGGACCCAAGCAGCCGTTCCAGGTGCGACAAAGGTTCATCTGTATCTCCTCCAACCTCATCTACTGCATCCGCTGCTCTAGATGTCAGCTGATTTACATCGGAGAGACTAAGCGGAGGTTGGGCGATAGTTTCGCCGAACACCTCCGCTCAGTCCGCAATAACCTACCTGAACTCCCGGTGGCTCAGCACTTCAACTCCCCCTCCCATTCCCAATCCGACCTCTCTGTCCTGGGTCTCCTCCATTGCCAGAGTGAGCAACACCGGAAATTGGAGGAACAGCACCTCATATTTCGCCTGGGTTGCTTGTGTCCAGATGGCATGAACAATGAATTCTCCCAATTTTGCTAGCCCTTACTGTCTCCTCCGCTTCCTTAACCCTCCAGCTGTCTCCTCCCATCCCCCCGCCCTCGGGCTCCTCCTCCTCCCTTTTTCCTTCCTTCTCCCCTCCACCCCCCATCAGTCTGAAGAAAGGTTTCGGCCCGAAACGTCTCCTATTTCCTTCGCTCCATAGATGCTTTTGCACCCGCTGAGTTTCTCCAGCATTTTTGTGTACCTTCGATCTTCCAGCATCTGCAGTTCCTTCTTGAACACAGTACTCAAAAATGTGGCCTGACCATTGCCTTATGTTATACAGCACTGAAACAGGCCTTTCTGCCCAGCACATCCATGTTGACCTTTTTCCTATCAACGCTAATTAGTCACTATTTACCAACATTCTGGCAGTACCATGTTAGTTATTCTATATGAGCCGCTCCAAATTGACTTTCCAAAATGCCTCGCATCGACTTACTCTTAGAGGTTTCCAAGCAAGCATATTTATATGCAAGCATATTTATATTTTATTTAAAATTGTCTGAAAACAGTGACAGACAAGCTGAAATTTGTTCAATTAATATATAGCTATGTCTCTTTTAGGAAATCGAATAAAAGCCTAAGCTGCTGTAATTTGGGGATCGAGCTAGTAAAGATTAAAGATTAAAAGTGGCTTGCTAAAAAGCAATTAGCAGGAAGACAGGAGTACTGTGGATTTTACTTCGGAGTCACGTGAGGGACTCCATGAAGAAGCCCGCCCACAGCGCATGCGTGTCATATCGCAAACAACGCATGAACGAGTCGCACCTGGGGAGGACGTCCCCGTGAATGGGAGAATAAAAGCCGACGAACGGCAGGTAAGTGACTCTGCATTTCTAACTTGTTTTAGGAATGGACAGAGTGCCTACAAGAAAGTCGGTGAGGAAGCAGCAAATGAGTCGGGAAGGAGCCGGGGACCTGCAGCAGCAGCAGCCGTTGCCACAGGTGTTATCCATGGAGGAACCTGTGATGCCCGACTTGAGCCCCGCGCCGGCTAAATCGATTTCTCGACCGGGCGGGAAGGCAAAACGTAAGTCCCATCACCTTAATTCGGGTGGTGGAGGCAGTCCTTACCAGTTCAGGGGAACTGAGGAGCAGGTGCGCGATATGGAGCAGCCAGGAGCGGCCAGCCCTACGGAGCTGGAAAGCCGCTATCAGTGGATGGATGCCCAGCCGCCGGCGACAGGTGCTCGTGAGTACCGGGGTCGGGAAGGGCGGCAGGATAATATGGAGCGGCCGGGAGCGACCAGTGCAGGAAGGCATGGGGACCGGCAACGGGTACCGCGAGCGACTAGTGCCCGAGTGCACGGAAGTCGGTTGGAGCGGCCCGGGAAGCACCCGCGATCGACCAGCGCCCGAGAGCGCGAAAGTCGGCTGGAGCGGCTGCTGGACGAAATTGTCCTGAGTGGCAGGCTCCGTGAGAGGGAGGATAGCCACAGTGGGCACTATGTAAGCCCCACAGCAGGTTCCCTTAAAGGGCTGCACGATATCTCAGACTCCTCTGAGGGGGATATTGAAAGTCTGATGAGCTCACAATCGGAGCAAGAGGTGGATTCGGCTTCTCCCATTGAAGGGAGGGAGCATAACTTACTGGATATGGTGGGACAGTATTTTCAGCAGCAGCAGACCGGCAAGGACCTCGAGGAAAGGATGGCTGCAAGTATCGAATACATGTCCACACACCAGTTGCAGGCTAATACGATGGCTGAAGTATTGGCAAGGCATTTACCACCTAGGAATTGTAATGCGCTGCATGTAGCCAGTGTTAACAAGTGTATTTGGAAGCATGTGGGGGGGCGGTATCAGAAATCAGGATCTTAAGGTCCAAAACGCCCTCAAGAGTCTCACAGCGGGGCTCACAGCTCTGGCCCGTTCCTTTGAGAATGTGGAAATGAATAGCGACCAAAAGGATGCATTAGCATTACTGTGTAATGTGCAGTTTGAATTGAATAACTTAAGGAAGGGAGCTATTCAGCCGGTACTTGACCCTAAATTCGCGGTCTTGTGCAAGGAGAGGGATATTAAACCTCAAACGCTTCTATTTGGTGGAGACTTGTCTAAGCAGGTCAAAGAGTTGGATGAGGAGGCCAGGACTTTGGGGCTGATAAGGGCAGCGAAGGGGTACCTAGGTAGAAGGTATCAACCCTATGGGCGTCCTAGAAAGGGTGGCCAATTTAATACCACCAGGAATTGGAAAGAGAGGAGCCCACAGAGGCAACAGCGTCCTTTTTTAGGGTTTGGCCCGGGACGTCCGCAGTGGAAAATGCGGAAGCCAGTACATCAGCAGCCATCGTATACCCAACATCAAGGGCCTCCACATCAGCGCACCAAAACAAGAAAATAAATAAATTATCACCGATAACCATGGAGGTAGGTGAATCTGCGGCTCCGAAAGTTGTAGGGAGCACGGAGGTTGGAGGGGTATTGCAATTTCATTTGCAAGCATGGTGCAGTATAACTAAGGACAGATTTATCCTTAGCAGTATTAAGGGATATCTCATAGAGTTTATCCATGAACATAACCCTCCAGTACAACATACACCGGACAGGAAATATATACTTACTAAATTAGAACAAGCAAAAGCTCACATAGAAATAAAAAGATTATTTAATCAAGGAGTCATTGAACAAACCAAACCTGAAAAACAGGAGTTTGTATCCAACATATTTATTAGGAATAAGAAAGATGGGGGTTGTCGAGTTATTATTGATTTGTCAACACTTAATAATTTTGTGCAATATGTTCATTTTAAAATGGATACGTTTAGCACTGCTATAGACTTAGTGTCTAAAGGCTATTTTATGGCAAGTATTGACCTTAAGGATGCTTACTATACAATACCCATTAGATATAGACACAGGAGGTTTTTGAAATTTAATTGGATGGGACAGCTTTGGCAGTATAAGGCTTTGCCAAATGGACTTACGTCAGCGCCCAGGTTGTTTACAAAAATTCTAAAACCAGCCTTGGCACTGCTGCGACAACAAAATCATAGAGTAATGGCATATTTGGATGACATCCTTATAGTGGGGAAAACTTATGAATTGGCATGTCAGGCAGTGGAGGCCACCAAGCAATTGTTTCAACACCTGGGGTTTATTATCCATCCAATTAAGTCCAATTTAACACCATCAACTAATATGGATTACCTGGGGTTCACCATTAACTCAATTGATATGCTAGTGACTTTACCTCTAGGGAAAGCCACAGAGATACAAAGTGATTGTTTAGAGCTTATTAATACTGTTAAGCCATCCATTAGACGGGTAGCCAGAATGATTGGGAAAATTGTGGCTGCTTTTCCTGCCATACAATTTGGACCATTACATTACCAAAACTTACAGAGAGACAAAATTAGAGCACTTAAAAAGAATAGAGGCCATTTTGATAGGCCAATGGAGCTAACAATTGACGCTATAAAAGAACTACAATGGTGGGAACACAATGTTAAGTATGGCTCCAAACCAATAGTTATTGATAACCCGTCTATGGTATTACAAACAGATGCCAGTGCAATTGGTTGGGGTGCTACGGATACCATCTCGAGCTGTGGAGGGAGATGGAATATTCAAGAAGCTAACCTACTAAACACCACGGGTATAAATTATTTGGAAATGCTGAGTGCATTTCATGGGCTAAAGTCTTTTTGCTCAGGAATGAGCCAGCAGCATGTTAGGTTGCAGATAGACAATACCACGGTGGTGGCATATATAAATCATATGGGTGGAAATATATCAATATCTTGTGACAAGTTGGCTAATTTAATTTGGCAATGGTGTATCCAAAGGGATATTTGGTTATCGGCTACGTACCTGCCAGGGGTACTAAATTCAGTGGCGGACGCCAGGTCACGTAAATTTAATGAAAATACAGAATGGATGTTGAATAAAAAGGTCTTCGGGGTAATCATAGAAAAGTATGGAAGACCGGATATTGATCTTTTTGCATCCAGGTTAAATCACCAGTTATCAAGGTATGTATCATGGGAACCAGATCCTGGGGCAGAAGCTACAGACGCTTTTTCTCTGCACTGGGGGAAATGGTTCATATATGCATTTCCTCCTTTCTGCCTCATCAATCGGGTACTAAGGAAAATTCAACAGGATTCGGCATCTGGGATTCTCATAGTACCTGATTGGCCTACTCAACCATGGTTCTCGGTGATACAGGATATGGTTTTGGAACCATGTATGCACTTGAAACATAGTAATAAGTTGCTGGTGCATCCAGTAACCCACGATAGCCATCCGTGTTATAAAAATATTAATTTGTTGGCTTGTAGACTTTTGAAGGAACCTCTACGAGACATGGGGCTATCCAGTAGAACGGTGGATATGATTACTGCAGCCCAAAGAAAGTCAACACAGAAACAATACTTATGTCACATTAAAAAATGGATTAATTACTGTTGTTATAATCATCTGGACCACAGGGATAAGAATGTGCCGGCAGTGCTAGAGTTCCTCACCAGTCTGCACTACGAAGGACTTGGTTATAGCACTATTAATAGTGCGAGAAGTGCTTTATCTACCTTTTTGTGGCAAGGATCAGATCACCTGTCAGTGGGGTCTCATCCGCTGGTAATAAAATTGTTGAGAGGAATCTTTAACACCAGACCTCCTAAACCTAGGTATACCCAGATCTGGGATGCAGGAGTGGTCCTCAACTTGCTTAGAACTTGGTCGCCGGCCACAGCATTGACGCTGGACATGTTAACTCGGAAAATGGTTATGCTGATGGCGTTGGTTACAGCACAGAGGGTCCAGTCACTGCAAAAGTTGAGACTGGATAGTTTCTCTAAGATGGCAGGACGGTTGGTCTTTGTTATACAGGAGTTGGTTAAACAGAACAGACCAGGATCAGCAGGACAAGTCCTTGAATTTCTGGCTTACCCTCAGGACGAACGTCTCTGTGTAATGACACATATTTTATTGTATATTGAACGGACTAAGGCCGTCAGAGGCAAAGAAATGGGGCTGTTAATCAGCTATAGGAAACCTTATAAAAGGGTGTCTACTCAGACTATTTCTAGATGGATTAAATATGGTTTAAATAAGGCAGGAGTGGACACTAATATTTTTAAATCTCACTCCACTAGGGCGGCGGCTACATCCGCAGCAAAACGCCTTGAGGTCTCCATGGACCAAATCCTCAGGACGGCAGGATGGTCGTCGGAGAGGACATTTCAAAGATTCTATAATAAACCACTAAGTGGTATAGAGTCGTTTTCGGGGAAACTTTTAAGTTCCGTGTTATAATTTATCCCTGAGGAATAAGGGTTATGATTTGATTTAATAAATATTATTTATTGTTACGTTATACAATTTGCATTAAGTTTCTGGTTTTTTGAAATCATTAACAATTTCTCCCAAACTACCAAGGCAGTTGTGAAGCATGGACTCGGATTTCCAGGGCGTGAGGTCACAGAGCTTTGAAATCTTCATGGAGTCCCTCACGTGACTCCGAAGTAAAATAGTAAGATTAAACGAGAACTTACCAGTTTGAAGTTTGATCTGTATTTTATGAGGAGGAACGTTGAGGGAATACATGCCCTCCGCTCCCACCCTCATAGGGTCATATCTGGAGCTGGTATCTCTTTGTAATCTTGCTATTTTAGGTCAATATTGGGTATCTGTGACCTCACACCACTGCTTTGAAGGATGACACGCATGCGCTGTGGGCGGGCTTCTTCATGTATTCCCTCAACGTTCCTCCTCATAAAATACAGATCAAACTTCAAACTGGTAAGTTCTCGTTTAATCTTACTATTCTGTGCCCCTGAATTTCATAAGCAAGATATATTTTGGAAATTCCAAATCTCAAATCTTGAACAGAAAGTGACTGATTCTTATCTTCTGGGTCTTACTCATCAACCAAATGGTCTATTCCTTTCGATATACGTTTGCTCATTTGGCCCCCAACAGGCTTTTGAGTATAGTATTAGTATAGCCACTTGAGTAAAATTAATTTGCAAACTTATTGGAATGATGAAAAACATTTCCCAGTGAGAGTGGTTTTATTGCACTAATGGTCAAACATTGAGCATTTCTATATTGGTCCATGGTCTTTTAGCAGGCAAGCAGGATGAAGATGGTGCATTCAACAGGAAAGGAGGCGGCAATCATCATGGTATGATTCTCTATATAAGATACAAGGTTGAGGGCAGATATTGTAAACCTGTATAAAAGCCGAGGGCAAAACTAATTCACCTCTAACTAGTTGCTTGGGTGAATAATGTTCAACATTTTCTGGAACTAAAAACGGGGTTATATTTATGTTTAAAGAACAGCGTGCAAGTGCAGCTCTGAGAGACTTCTGCGAGTCAGTCAAAAAGTGCAAGTAAGAAGATATCATTATAATTCATGTTTAAAGCTGTGCGGGGTTACTGAGTACAGAGGTTATATCACTGTACCATGATATATTATATTTTACATCAAATAGAATTCCCACATGTCTTTGCATCAGAAATGCATTCACCCCAGCTCTGAACATTTTTGAGGAACATTGTATTGAGTGAGAAAATCCTGAAGATTCATGATCCTCTGTAAAGAACAAAGTATAAAGAGTTTTTTTCGCCTTCTGTTGTTAACGGATGACCCTTTATGACCACTATGATGATTAATTCTAAATTCTTCTGCCAGATAAAGCAGTTCCTCACATTTTCCTCTCAATCCCCTCACTGAACTTTATTTTATTTAGGTTTAGTTTTATCTAGTTTAAAGACAAAGGCCCATTGAGTCAAGTCAAGTTTATTCGTCACATACGCATACGAGATGTGCAGTGAAATAAAAGATGGCAATGCTTGTGGATTGTGCAAAAAAAAATTACAAAACAGAATGGAACAGAATCACATATTCACATATTACATATTTGTGGGAGGAAAAAAAAGAAAAAACAGCAATTTTAAAAAGACACCACACAACAGTAAATTGGTACAGTAAGTTAGTCCCTGGTGATATATGAGTTTACAGTCCTAATGGCCTCTGGGAAGAAACTCCTTCTCATCCTCTCCGTTTTCACAGCATGGCAACTGAGGCGTTTGCCTGACCGTAGCAGCTGGGGTGGAAGGGGTCCCCCATGATCTTGTTGGCTCTGGTTTTGCTTACACTTTCTGATGTATAGTTCCTGCAGGGGGGG
This sequence comes from Leucoraja erinaceus, assembly GCF_028641065.1. Taxonomy (NCBI): domain Eukaryota; kingdom Metazoa; phylum Chordata; class Chondrichthyes; order Rajiformes; family Rajidae; genus Leucoraja; species Leucoraja erinaceus. The sequence goes on along the minus strand of NC_073380.1, from coordinate 26,562,029 downwards.
GCGAGTGTAGTTCCCATAGTGCGTTCTGCAGAGCCTTCTTGTCCTGGGCAGAGCAGTTCCCAAACCAAATTGTGATGTTTCCCGAAAAGATGCTTTCCACAGCCGCTGAGTAGAAGCACTGGCGGATCCTCAGAGACACTCTGAATTTCCTCAATTGCCTGATGTGGTAAAGGTGCTGCCTTGCCTTACTCACCAGTGCGGTAGCATGTGATGTCCATGTCAGATCCTCTGAGATGTGGATTCCCAGGTATTAAAAGCAGCTCACCCTATCCACAGGATCCCCATTTATCTTCAATGGTGTGTACGTCCTCGGATGATGTGCCCTCCTAAGGTCCAAGATCAGCTCCTTAGTTTTTTTGACATTCAACAGGTGGCTGTTGTCCTGTCACCAGAATGCCAGATCAGCCACCTCCTCCCGGTAGGCCTTCTCATCGTTATCGGAGATCAGGCCCACCACCACAGTGCCATCAGCAAACTTGATTATAGAGTTGGAGCTGAACCTAGCCACACAGTCATGTGTGTACAGGGAGTACAGTAGGGGGCTGACGATGCAACCCTGGGAGGATCCTGTGCTCAGGGTGAGGATCTTCGATGTATGCCCCCCATCTTGACCACCTGGGGCCTGGCGGTGAGAAAGTCCAGGACCCAGGCACACGGGTGTTGAGCCCCAATTCCAGCAGCTTCTCAGCAAGTCTGGTGGGGACTATCGTGTTGAAGGCTGAACTGAAGTCTATGAACAGCAACCTCACATAGCCCCCCTTCTGGCTGTCAAGGTGAGAGAGAGCGGTGTGCAGAACCTGGGAGACCGCATTATCCGTGGATCTGTTCGGACACTATGCGAAGTGTAGCGGGTCCATGTTGTGAGGGAGGAAGGCGCAGATGTGTTTCTTGACCAGCCTCTCAAAGCATTTCATGACTACCGAGGTGAGGGCCACTGGAGGGTACTCATTCAGACAAGCTTGGGAGGCATTTTTTGGTATGGGTACAATGATGGATCTTTTGAAGCAGGCAGGGACCATGGACTTGGCCAGAGAGAGGTTGAATATTGTAGTAAGCACTGGAGCTAGCTGAATAGCACAAGACATAAGTACTCGCCCCGAGATGCCATCTGGACCTGCAGCTTTCCTTGTGTTTACCCATGTCAGAGCCCTCCTCACATCGTGCTTGGACAATGAGAATGTGTGCACATCCCCAGCGATGGACCTCCCTTCAGATTTGGTAGCCAGCATGCTGGCAGTGTTGTCGTTAGTCGGCAAATCTGAGGTGATGTTGCCCGTCTCGAAACGAGCGTAGAAGGAGTTTAGGTACACAAAATTGCTGGAGAAACTCAGTGGGTGCAGCAGCATCTATGGAGCGAAGAAAACAGGCGACGTTTCGGGCCGAAACCCTTCTCATACCCCGAAGGAGTTTAGGTCATCAGCTAGGGAGGTGCCGGCACTTCCAGTTGAGGGGGGGGTGCTGCTCCGGTAGTTGGTTACAGTCCGTAGCCCCTGCCACAGGCATCTGGTGTCCTGCTGGTCCATCTGTGACTCCATCTTGTCCCTTTACCTCCTTTTTGTGTCTACGCCGACCTACGATCCCCGCACACTAGCATTATCCTGCACACAAGTGACAATTTTCAATTTTAAGGAAGCCAATTAATCTACAAACCTGATGCATTTCGAGTGTGGGAGGAAACCGGAGCACCCGGAGAAAACCCACGCAGGTAGGGGAGAACATAAAAACTCCATACTGGCAACAACCGGGTCTTTATCGCTGTGCACCATTCAGCTTTGAAACGTTTGTTTCATATTCTTCTAATTGCTTGAGAACATGTGGCAATCTTATTCCGCCTCTCCTCAATGAACAACCTTCCTGTGGTACTTCTTATAAACACCTTTGTTAATTTCAACAGCTGCCTCATCCCATTTCTAGTGTATGTGTTCCTTTGTATCATTGCATCAACACCATCTGGGTCACAGGACCCCTGTTTTTGCCAGCTAAAACGCAAGGGATTTTCAAGACTTTTTTTTGTGTCTATCTTTGGTTCAATACAGCATCTGCAGTTCCTTCTTACTCATTTCATCTTATGATCTTTTATAAACAGAACCTGATCAAATATTAATATTGAATAAGCATGTTCAGACTGCGCATGCCCAGGTCATAGGTCACTGGAGAAAAACATTGGAGGGTGTGAATCTGCTGTGTGTTATCTTTGGTCATCAGACCTTCGTTTCAGTGATTGCTTTATGCTTTGTGCTGATCCGTGGGGTCGGGGTCCATTGTCGGGGTCGGGTGCAGGCGCAGGCACGGGTTTCTGGCACCGTCGGCGCCGCTGAGCCTCCGCTGAGCCGTTTTCATCCTCCCCCGGGTGTCCCGTCCCCATCCAAAGGCGGCCGGAGGTGTCGGGCCGGGCTCGTAGCCGGCACAAGGGGTGGGGGGGGGGGGGGTATTTAGCGGTGGCTCCAGCCCGGCTCCGCTCCGAATCCCGGGGGGCCGTCCCCCAGCAGGCCAGGGACCGCCAGCCGCGCTTCTCTCCCTGTCCAGTGGCTGTTGGATTGCCCCCCGGTGGAGGGCATGTCATTACAAACAGTGAGTCAGTCGAAGCTGGGATTGGCAATCAGTTCCAATGGAGCTGCTTGTGGTCTTCCGGCATCAAAGGCCCTGCTGTTAGAAACATAGAAACATAGAAAATAGGTGCAGGAGGAGGCCATTCGGCCCTTCGTGCCTGCACCACCATTCAATATGATCATGGCTGATCATCCAACTCAATATCCCATACCTGCCTTCTTTCCATACCCCCTGATCCCTTTAGCCACAAGGGCCACATCTAACTCCCTCTTAAATATAGCCAATGGACTGCCCTCAACTTCCTTCTGTGGCAGATAATTCCACAGATTCACCACTCTCTGTGTAAAAATTGATTTTCTCATCTCGGTCCTAAAAGACTTCCCTCTTATCCTTAAACTGTGACCCCGTGTTCTGGACTTCCCCAACATCGGGAATAATGTTCCTGCATCTAGCCTATTCAACCCCTTAAGAATTTTGTAAGTTTCTATAAGATCCCCCCTCCCTCAATCTTCTAAATTCTAGCGAGTACAAGCCGAGTCTATCCAGTCTTTCTTCATATGAAAGTCCTGACATCCCAGGAATCAGTCTGGTGAACCTTCTCTGTACTCCCTCTATGGCAAGAATGTCTTTCCTCAGATTAGGAGACCAAAACTGTATGCAATACTCCAGGTGTGGTCTCACCAAGACTCTGTACAACTGCAGTAGAACCTCCCTGCTCTTATACTCAAATCCTTTTGTTATGAATGCTAACGGGTCTCTGGCACGGTGCCAGAGACCCGTTCCTGTGCCTGCACCCGACCCTGACCATGGACCCCGACCCCACGGAGCAGCACGCTTTCTTCACTGCCTGCTGCACCTGCATGCCTACTTTCGATGACTGGTGTACTATGACATCCAGGTCTCGTTGCATCTCCCCTTTTCCTAATCGGCCACCAGTTGGAGGGTGTTGTGACACAGACGGAGAGGTTTAGTGGTGACGGGGGCCGGGACACACACGGAGCACCGCGGCAGGCCACGCAACATCTACAGAGAAGGGTCTCAACCCGAAACACCACCCATTCCTTTTCTCCGGGAATGCTGCCCGTCCAGCCGAGCTGCCGTAGCACCCCACGCGCACCCCCACCGATGGCTAGCGCTCGGCCCCTGCCAGCGCCGGGGAGGCGTTGGCCGGCAGGGGCCGAGCGTCAGCTGCCGACGGGGGTGTGCGTTCCTTGGGAATAGGAGCGGGGTGGGCTGGAGCAGGCACCTCCCACCCCCCGCACGCCGGCCGCAGTCCTGTGGGCCACAGCTCCCGGGTCGCCTCGGACATTTCCAACCGCCCCCTGGGTGGGGATTGGACACCCAGGGGTGAGGGGACAGGGCGGTTCAGCAGCGGCTTAGCAGTACCCACGGCGCCAGGGACACGGGCTCGACCCGGGCTGCGGGTGAGGCGTGGCTCTGTGTGTACTCTCCCTGTCTACCAATGGCATCTGCCCCCTCTCTCTCACTGTTACACCCGCTCTCTCGCTACCTGGCTCCCCCATTCCACAGATTAAATATATTTTTATACATAAATCATAAATAAATATAAGAACTTACATACAGTCAGTGCTTTGTTCGTTTCTTCTTTATAGCAAGTGACCTTTGACAAATCCCATGATTCCTTGTATTTTTCGGAATACCAAACTCGCTTATTAATGCAAGGGAGAATTTATTTCAGAGCTCAACGTCTGGAACTAGAGAGGCCACTTTTCTCAATATATTTAGAAGGTGATATAATTATCAAGAACAGTGTATTCTGTTCCACGTGCTCCTTTGACAAAAAAAATCTGCTGAGTTTTAGGCAAAAATATATATCTGTGCCCTCACATTCTGTGATGGAAGATTATTATTTGACAACATAATTTAAGTTACCTGCTTTTTAATTGAAGACATAGCAACATTTCATAGACGTATGTCACCTACTTTCTTTTTCTCATTGGCAATGTCCATTTCTCATTAAAGCTTGATAAAATATACTTTTTAATAATTTGTTTGATATTGGTATTGATAGCAAGTGCGACCGTTAAGGGCCTGTCCCACTTAGGCGACTTTTTGGGCGAGCGCAGGAGATGCTGCGTTCGCCTCATGAGCGCCGCATGGTCGCCACATGTTAGCTGGTGTTCTCTGGTGAGTCTCCTTCATGGTCGAGAGGAGTTCCTGCATTCTGGGAACTAGTCGCGGCCTCAGTATGGTCGCAGCTAATTTTTCAACATGTTGAACATTTTTCTGCGACCAAAAATTGGTCACCATGGAGAAAATCGATACTTTTGTAGTCGTAGGTGCAGTGGTAGTGGGGTCGCCATGTCGTTGTAGGTAGTCAAAGTAGCCGTAGGTGGTTTTAGTTCCTTTGCTCTCCTTTGCTGACCGGGCCTTTTCATTGACTCATTGAAACGTAAGCATGAGTTTTCAGAACCAAGCAAAACCGACCGGTAATGTTAAATGGCCGCTAACCTTCACAGCTGTGTATCTCTAGCTTATTAAAAGTTGTCTGGCTTCTTAAAAATGTCTCCCCTCTCCCCCCTTCTCCCCTCTTCTCCCCTACCCCCCCTCTCCGCTCTTTTAAATGACTTACCATATACTGTGCTAGCCGTCTTTAAACTTCCCAGTCATTGTGGTGTGTGTCTGTATCACCTTGGCTTTGCAATTTCAGACAGCGCTCCCCCTCTTTCCCTGGCCCCCGCCTTTGCAATGTGTTTGTGTGTCTGCGTGTGTTACGCTCTGACGGTCGCCGTTCCAGTTCGCGGTTTTTCAGGCGCGTGCCTCGAGCTTGAAGGTTGCAGGCAGTCCGCTGAAAACTTGCCTAAGTGGGACTTTAAATCTTCTATGTATATCAGGTCTCCTACCTCTAAAGATATTAGCCTACCTACTTGATTTTAGCAACAATCTGATAGTTTCAAGGCTACTTTTATCGATACCAAACCTTGTAGCAGCACCATACGTGGTGAATAAAGGAGAGACATCAGGCCGGTTCAAAGAGTTGTTTATTCAATGGTGACACGTTAGATTGGTGCGCTAACTATAATACAATGTTGCTGTAGCTGAGCGAGGTTGTTATCTCAGGCTCAGCTACCAGTCGACTACCCAAGGTCTCGCGGTGAGAGACCTTAAGTACCAGGACACTCCCTCTAGCCCATGGCCCGCCCTCGTATCTCCTGACGAGGGTTCGAGCATGAATGGCCCGTGTTTAGGCTGATGCCACACGACCCTCCCCAGAACCGTAGAAAGGAATAGCATGGTCGAGGGCGGCTCCTGCATGTAGGTCTGGAACACCCCGGCGTCAGGACAGAGGCTCCACGGGCGCAGTGACGCCCTGAGCCGGACAGGCAGCCAGCGCCCAGGGATCTTCAGGGCCCATGCCGGTGAGGTGAAGAAAGGGCGTCTTCGGCAGGCGCCCCAGGTAAGCCCACCCTATCGGGTGGCTAGGCCCTGGGCAGCAGCCGGCCTGATGTGGTGCCGGGTCTGCCGGTGAGGTGCAGGGTGTGGAGCCATGGCCGCGGCGAGGCCCGATGCGGTGCAGGTGAGGTGAAGCTGGGGCAGGGCCTGGAGCTGTGTATGCAGGGAGGCCCGGTGCAGGGTATCGGCCTAGCCCATTGTTGGGAGCGCAAGAGTGGCAGGTACTCTCTCTCTGCTCCCAGAGCCATCAGGGGTGCGTTGCCGTTGCTCTGTGTGCGGGCAGGAGACTGCTACACTCGCAACTCCTGCAGCAGGTGGTGGAGCAGCGATGGCTGGTAATACCTCTCTGCTCCAGTGGTTGGCTCCGGGCAGGTCATGCGGGGGAGCTCAGCGGCCGTCACACAAGGCGGCCTGCCCCATTGCCGGGAGCGCGAGAGCAGAAGCAGCGGCGGCTTCCCAGCTCCGGTGAGCAGCAGCTGGTGGGCAAGAGGCGGCATACCTCACTGCAAGGCCGGGTTGGCTGCAGCGTCGTTCTGCAGGGCTGGGCAGCCGGCTGCAGGCATCAGGTCACCTGAGGCTGCGTGCTTCAGGAGAGTCCAAATTCCAATTTGGACAGTCGGAGGTCACCAGTGTAGCGTCACCATACGCAGTGAATAAAGGTGAGACCAGGCCGGTTCAAAGAGTCGTTTATTCAATGGTGACACGTTAGGTTGGTGTGCTAACTATAATACAATGTTGCTGTAGCTGAGTGAGGTTGTTATCTCGGGCTCAGCTACCTGTCAACTACCCAAGGTCTCGCGGTGAGAGACCTTAAGTACCAGGACACTCCCTCTAGCCCATGACGTCACGTGCCCGCCCTCGTATCTCCTGACGAGGATTCGAGCATGAGTGGCCCATGTTTAGGCTGACGCCACTACCTCTTATTTCCAGATTTATTTTTAAATTTACTTCAATCTCCTCACCTGTAATGGTGGGGACACTGGGGACAAATTTAATGAACGACAATTAATATACATACCTGCATGTCTTTGGACTGTGGGAGGAAACCGGAGCACCTGGAGAAAACCCATGTGGTCACAGGTAGAATGTACAAACTCCTTACAGACAGCACCCGTATTCAGAATCGAACCCGGTTCTCTGACACGGTAATGCAGCAACTCTACCCTTGTGCCACTATGGCGCTCCTACCATTTTTGGTTTTGTAGTCATCAAGACACAATATCTTTGGAGGTAAAGATTCAACAAATCATATTCGAGAGAAGAAGTTGCTTATATAAAATAATCTTTACTAATTATTTATTTATCAATTATTATGAAATGCAGCAAATGATTTATGATACGAGGTACAATTTAAATGCTTGTTATGATTCCTTGAGGTGCTGTGCTTAAATAACTTTGTTTGTGTAAAATGTGAAATGTAATCAAACCGAGAATTGAGAGATGGCTTTCTTGAAAGTGTAGTTGACTCTTCCTCCAAATTTGTCATACAGTTCATTAATGTTTTAAATATACTAGAATAAAGTCCCAGCCAGCTCAACCTCTCCCTATAGCCCCTCAAGTCCTGGCAATATGCTTGTAATTCTTCTCAGCACTCTTTCGGACTTAATGACATCCTTCCTAAATCAGGGTGACCAAAACCGACCACAGTTCTCCAAGTGTGGTCTCACTGACGTCTTGTGCAACTGTAAAATAATGTCCCAACTTCATGAAGGCTACACAATGCCTAATAATCTTTGATTTCATTTATCTAGTCACAAACATGAAACAAAAGAAAGGTACTTTCCTTAAAATGGCTCAGGAGAAAGACGAGTAATTATAATCTGATAATTATTTTCAGGGTCACTCGGTAAATATGGAGAAACATACAGTGCATTCCTGAAGAAAGGTATACTTTTATTCTGTGGTTATCCCTAGATTATAGTTGTCACATTTAATATTGTTATGTTATTTTAGTATTTGGCAGACTTGGAAAGTTGATAGATGTGGTGCCACTGTTCAGTCATTTAAACTGTGCCAGAAGGGAATTGATAAAGTAATGCTATTTTTCATTGTCTAGTTTTTTGTGCACGATATGGAGTAAATGTGACTAATGTCACCTCAAGCTGCTTGATATAATGTTCACTCGGTGGAACCTTTGTTTACTGTACTTGTTTGTTACCCCATCTGTTATATAGTGCAAACAAAGCACAAGTCACTGTTTTTTTCTTACTTGATATTTTTCAGAATCTGGATGTCACTGACAACGCGAATGTTTACTGTCCATTGCTAATTGCCCTTGAGAAAATAAGAGCTGCCATCATGAAACCAGTCTCTCAAGTGATGGTATTCCCAAAGTGCTGTTGGGTAAGTGATTCCAGGATTCATTTACAGTCAGGATACAGGACAAGAGATATATTTCTATGTTAAGGTGGTGTGCAACTCTGACAGGAACTGATAGATTTTTGTTGCAAGTGTTATTTTCTACGCTGTTTTCTGCTGGGGCAACAGCATTAGTGCAAAAAACAACAAGAAGCTGGTCAAACAGGTTAATCGAGCTAGCTCAGTGCTGGAGGGGAGAGTAGACTCTGGGATGGATGTACTTGAGAGGCATATGAGGCACAAGGTGCAGGTCATCCTGAAAAACCCCGGGCATCCCCTCCATGTAATTCTGGAGAGTCAAAAGAGCAACGGAACAACAACCGGCTCCTCTCCCTGCCCTGTAGAACGGAGCGGTTCAGGAGATCCTTCACCCCTGCAGCCATTAGATTTTATAATTCGGACCGCTAGGCTGTAGGCGGATGCATTCTTGCAATTTTTTATTTTTAATTGTTAATTATTGGTCTTTTTAAGTATTTATTGCTCTCAGGTAGTGTCCACAGTGTATTCTATGTATTTTCTGTCTGCATTCATTTTGAATCTGTGGGTTTGTTGGTTGGGGGCTTCTGGACATCTGAATTTTCCTGAGGGGATCCATAAAGTATTTATTATTATTATTATTATTATTATTAGATAGTGGTGTTCCCCTATGCCTGCGGCTACTGTCATTCTTGATGGCAGGGAGCTTGGATTTGAGTGGTGCTGTCGGAATGGCCCAGACAAGTAGCTACAGTGCAATTTGTAGATCATACATACAGCAACCAATTTATGCCAGTCATATAGGGAATGAATGGTCAGAGTGGGAAATGGGGTGCCACCCAAGTCAACTGCTTTGCCCTGGATGCTGTTGAGTTCACCGAGTGCTCCTAGAGCAGATGTACAGTATTATCATCACATTCTTGACTCATTTCTTGCAGGTGGTCAAAGGACTTTAGAGGTGAAATGGCACAGGGTACACAGCCTACGACCTGCTTTTGGAGCCACTGTATTTAAGTATCCAGTCCAATAGAGTTCTCATTCAACGGTGACCTCCAGACATGCCAATAAATATCTGTGTTCAGTGAAGTGTTGCTTGTTACTCTCTATCTTGTTGGAGGATGTCAATGTATGGCACTTTTTTAGTGACACTTATCAATCCATACCTAAATATTATGTGGATAAAAAGGGCTGCTGATGCTGGTAGACACAATGCGCTGGAGTAACTCAACGGATCAGGAAGCATTTCTGGAGAAAAGAGATAGGTAACGTTTCTACGATAAACGTTGCCTATCCTTTTTCTCTAGAGATGGTGCCTGATCCGCTGCGTTGCTCCAACACTTTATTTCCTAAACAATGTTTGGGTCTTAGTACATGAACTGGCATAAGATTGTGAATGGACCAGGACATTGTACCATCAGAGTGAACACCCCCATTTCTAACCTGGAAGGAAAGTCATAAATGAGGAAGCTGAAGATAGTTGGGCCTGGGACACTGCCCTAGGACCTATAGTGATGTTAATGCTCCTCCATCTTGTGAGATTACTTCCACTGGATATTCCAGCATTGACTCACTTTGACAATCAAAGAATGGTGGTACATTTCCAAGTTTGAATGGTGTGTGCACCTTACAGAGCAGTACTTCATGAGCTGAAATGCACTTTGGGATGATGGCAAAGATGCTATACAAATGCAAGTGTTCATTTCCACCAAAAATGGAATCGACGTTGCAATTGGCATGATCGGCAATTACACTGAGATAATGGCTTAGAGCTTGCATTCAATGTATGCCATCATTTGAGATTGGAATGCATTAGAAAATCCTTTGATTGTTCTCAGGTTGGCCTTGCATGGAGTAAAGGGAATCCAACCAAAAAAAAGAATTGTATTTATATTCATATTATTTTTAAAAGTCATATTATTAATAAAAATATGTTAATACACTGATATGTCGATCAGTATATTGTGCAGGCAAGTGATGCTCTAGATGTAGTTATTTAGTAATTCAGCATAAAAAGTATTTTTGTATTGTGGCTCAGAAATCAGTCTGTTGACTGCTAGGTGTATTCTGATTGGATTTTCTTTGCTTTCACAGGAGACCTACTGTTTATGAAAGTAAATACAGATATTTCAATGCAAATTTGTCTTTATATTCCTTAATGGCAGATTGATTCCATTTATTATTGTGGCTGTGAAACATGACCGAGAATTGTATTTGTTTGTTTGTTTTATCACTGTTGCTGGGATTGGTATTGGACCAAGTGCTTTGATTCAAAATAAACTGAAAAAAATCTAAGGCAAAACATATGGACATCCCAGAGAACCATAAATAACCACTGTTTCCAAAGCCCATGACCATGGGAAACCACTATAACATGCAGATGTTATCATTGAGCAATTCTTACTCTATTTACTTCACATCTATATCCACTGGGATATCTTCATATTCATAAATCAATGACAATTTGCACTCAGAAGGGTTGATTCAATTTTATTATTTATCATGGTCTAGAGAACATACACTTTTCCCAGGAAAATACAAATGATCTATTTTTGAAATGATTACTCAACTTCATAGTGTGCCTAAATTTAAAAAAAATGGAAATAATTTGTGCAGTGGTGACTTAAATTAAAGTGCAATTTAAGAGAAGAAAGGAGAAAGGAAGAGAAGGGGGCCGAGGGCTGAGGGAGAGCTGAGTAGGGGAGGAGACAGCAAGGGTTGCCAGAAATTGGAGAAGTCAATGTTTATGCCGCTGGGGTGCAAACTGCCCAAGCGGATTATGAGGTGCTGCTCCTCCAATTTCCGGTGGTGCTCACTCTGGCCATGGAGGAGGCCCAGGACAGAAAGGTCAGATTCGGAATGGGAGGGGGAGTTGAAGTGCTGAGCCACCAGGAGATCAGGTTGGTTAATGCGGACCGAAAGGAGGTGCTCGGCGAAACGATCGCCAAGCCTACGCTTGATCTCAATTATAGTATTCTTGGTGGACATTTCATCAGTTTGTGGAATAATATATGGAATAATTTGATTTGTTAATGTAATGGCTATATCAATATATCATAATCTTTCTTCCTACAAAGTGCATTATAAAAGCACTTTGGTATATAGTTGCTTCATCGGATTAAATATCTTATATTTTATGTAAGGTATTGCTTAGCTCACAATCTACCTAATTGGAGTTCCTCGGGCTATAGTTGATCAGACTTTGCTGGACTTTATCTTGCACTAAACATTGTTCATGTGGTACACATGGCAATAAACTAAATTAAACTAAACTAAACTAAACAACAGACCATAAGGAATGAATACTGTTTGTCGAATGTGACCCTGTGTATCTTCTATAAAGCAAGCTTGTGAATCTGCCTGCAAAACGTGACAGGGAATAAATAGTGTAAGAAAAGTAAAGTTGTGACGTAAACAAAAGCAGGCTGCAAGCAGTTAAATGCAGAACTAATAATAAGAATGAAGTAAGGTGTAGGAGCGATGAAGAACATCTGAAACAAAAATATACTTCTTCTTGCATATGCATGCACAGCCTAAAGTGGTAGGACAACATTCTATTTGATCTTATTAGATTGTGCACGCCAGGTTGATTGCATTCGTTGAAACAGGGTGGACCACGTGAAGGTTGCAATCTCCCACCCCACAAAAATATGGAAGGGATGTAAGACAACCTTTTCTTTGTACAGGTACTTTAATGAACAAGTTGTTTTTCACTACTTCTTTCTGGTGTAAGGCATTTTTGACAAAGCTCTTTTGTTATTCTTATCACCTTCGATAAGGTGATGGTGAACTGCCTTCTTAAACTGCATCAGTCCTTCTGGTAGAAGTATTCCCACAATACTGTTCAATTGATCAAGGAATAATCAATAAATGGAAATATACCTCTGTGTGCAGTTGGTGTATAGGGGGGGGGGGGGGGGGGGGGGGGGGGGGGGGGGGGGGGGGGGCAGCTTGTGTAATATAAACCTATGTGGGAGTTTCTATTTTCCTTATCTGTGGTAAATGCTATGGGGTTGGAAGAAGGAATAGCCTAGGTGTGTAACTGCAGTTCCTTTTATAGATGGTGCACCGGGCATCAAATGGGCGAATTTATTCAGAATGGCACCAAGCGTCTTGAGTGTGATTGGAGATGCATTTACTGTATTCAGTCAAGAGGGGAATATTCCAACCTGCCTTGGACCTTCTATATGATGGAAGGGTTTTAGATGTAATTCAGTAGATACCCAGCCTCTGAGCTGCCTTTGCAAGCTGTAGCTCGTTCAGCTGAGTTTCAAGTAGAGGAAGACAGCTATGTTGATGGTGTTGGCTTCAGTAATGGCAACACCGACGAACATTAAGAAAGGAGAGTTCAATGCTCTTTTGTTGGAAATGGCTGTAATTAGCCGAGTTGTACACACATCAAGATACAACACATGTTTATTAGAGTTCATTTACAGTGTTGGTCTGCAGAACATTACAGTAACAAGCAGCTACTCAGACTGAATTACGTAAGCAAGCTCTTGGTAATATGAATCGCATATTAGGCGGAGCAACTACAAACAAGCACTACAATTGGTTAGTAGGAAATAACCAATCTACAATGGCCATTGTTTAACACATTTGTAATGTATATCTAATTTGCCACATCAGTGTAAGCCTGAATGTTGTCCAAGTCCTGGAGCGTGCTGGTATGGGTGGCTTAATTTTCATCGTGTAATCAAGAATAAATGACTCTACTTCTGATTTTATGATGCAAGGAAGATCACTGAAGCAGCAGAATATAACTGGGCAAAAGACACTGCCCTGAGGACATGTACCAGTGAAGTACTGGGATTAGGGCGATTAAACTCTGACATCTACATTTATCTTCCTTTATGTAAAGCATGACTCCCAAACTGTTCCAGTGCCTTCCCCTTGATGTCCATTTACTGCAGTTTATCCAGGGCTTCCTGATGCCTTATTTGGCATGGTACTTTGAAAAGAATTGTATGCGATGCCATCACTATCAATAAACCTGCTTCAAAAGAGCATCCATTGTACCAGCTTCTAATCATGTTTTGCACTGATGTCCTGTTATTTTCCAATGTTCTTACTTTTAGAGATCTTTATGTGTAATCTACGTATGATTTGTTTTTCTCTGAGTCTACAGTATGTGCCTGTGATTCTGCTGCAAGCAACATTTTCATTGTATCTCTATCTCACCATAGTGTGTATATGACAATAACATTGACTTGACATGAAGTTGCTTGAAAATTTACCTCAACAAAATCTTTCTTTCAAAATAAGTTGTTAGCTAGGAACGTTTCTATTTATTAAAATAGCACACACTTTGAATACACATGTTATATTATATACACAAATAAATGATGTACCATATTCAATTCATGCAGGTTTCAGTGCTGCATCAACATAATTAGAAGAGCATTATTTGCAAGCTTAATGGAATTAATTTAGGATGATGATTCGTGAATTTAACCATTAAACCTTTTCCTCCATTTTATTAGATCAATTATTGATTGGGTCTCTACATTTTTACGCTCCTTCAATTCCATGCATTGACTTTCTTACTGAATAAATATATATAAGTCTCGGTGCTCAAAATTTTATGGGTTCCAATATTCATTGAATTTTGAGGAGAAAGTTTCTGGGATCCACTATCGGGTGAAAAAAATGCGTTCTGATTTCACTCCTGTAGTACAAAACAGTGTCCTTAAATGTTTTTGAGGAGTTTAAATTTACGAATACCTATGTCTCAGTAGTTTAAGTGTCATGCTCTAGTTGGAACATTGTTTAGAAATCTAAAATGCCGATAGCTGGGAAAGAAAGCTAAGTTTAATTGAAGATCTGGGTTATGAGAACTTCAATTAAACCTAGTTTTTTTTTACCAGCTATCAGCACTTATAAGCTTCATTAGCGGGAAGTAAGACATGCTGGAGGAAACAATATTCCACCACACGGCAGGGCTAAAGTGAAACATATCACCAGCAGATTTTGTCTAAGGAACATTACATGCGATATGTCTGAAGAAGGGTCTCGACCCATTCCTTCTCTCCAGAGATGCTGCCTGTCTTGCTGAGTTACTCCAGCATTTTGTCTATTATAGCATATGTGATAGAATGCTGAGAACCATATTCTGCACTCTATATCTTCCCCTTTGCTCTATTTATTGTACTTATTGTTTTACCTGATTGTATTTATATACAATGTCATCTGATCTGATTGGATATCATGCAAAAAAAAGCGTTTTACTGTACCTCGTTACACATGACAATAATAAACCTAATCCTAAACCTCAACCTAAAGCCCCAAAATGTATTCCCAACACAGCAGCGCCAGCAGAGAGTCTAGAGAGTCAATAATGTTTAATTGTCCTATGTATTGTCGATGGCAGCCTCGACAAAAGTCTCTCTGGCTTTTTGTCTTTTTTGTAATTTTTAGTGTGTTTTTAAAAGTTTGTGTTAATGTTCTCTGGATTGTTTTATGTGGGGGATGAGGGAGGGGGTTGGGGGAAACTTTTTCTCAATCTCGTACCTTGCCGGAGATGCGATTGTTTTCCAGATCATATCTCCGGTCGTTCTGCGGCCTAACATAATGAAGCAGGCGGCCTTGCTCGAGACTAACTTTGAGCCCCACCACAGGGCCATGGATTAACTATTGGAGCCTGCAATCCCTTGCCTGGGATCGACGGTCCAATAGTGGCCTGCGGATTTCAACATTGAGGAGCTCGCAGTCTCGGGTAGAGACCGGTATCTGGAAATCCAAATCGTAGGAGGTTCGAGTAGCCTCAACCTGAGGTTCGACTAGCCTCGACCCGGCGCAGGGAGCTGAGATTCCCCCCAATGCGGGAGCTTCGACGCAGACGACCCGACCGCTAGCTACTGGATCCAAGATTGTCCCATCAACGGAAGGCTCGAGGCCCCCGACTATGGAAGAACAAAGAAAGGAAGAGAATGAGCTTTTTTTTTGCCTTCCATCACAGTGAGGAATGTGGAGGAGTCAGTGTGGTGAATATTTATGTTAAAATGTATTTTGTGTGTTCTGTTGCTTTATATTGGTATGGCCGTATGGCAAATCAAATTCCTCGTATGTTGCAAAACATACTTGGCTAATAAAGTATGATTATGATTATGATACTGAAAACGGAACAATGAAATTCAAAGACAGGAAAGAAAAGAACATGATTCTGTGGCAACTCCTTAATGTTGTAATTTTTGTTTTGAATTGTTAGTCAAATCTTCTCATATGTATTATTAAGATCAGGCGTGGGAACAGTCTTTAAAGTTCCGCGATTCATTGGGAGGGAAGCTGCCTTCCAGCAATAACCACAGTACAAAATCAAATAATGATATTTATTGACCTGACTAATGATTTTTAAGAAAGTATGATGAGGAGGAGTATAATAAACAATAATTATCCAAGCACATACATTGTCCTGAATCCCTGGAAGTCCATGGACATGTGGGAGGTGATCATGGCATATGTTGAAGTTTATCACTGCACCTCAATAAGCATGACAATAATAAACCAATATCAATAATGTTGGTGACCAAAGCAAGTTTCTTATCAGAGGGTCTTGAAATCATTGATGGTGATCCAGAAGATTGCAATACGTTGGTATTTGTTTCATTAAAATGTAATTTATTGCCTGGATAAGAAGGAAATTGAAACAGAGTTTTTATCGCAGTCCAGGTATTCTTTTATGCTCTGATATGGAAGACTGAGCATTCTCTCTGTGGTCCAAGACTGATGAGAGAATCAATAATGATCTGACTTGCTGTCAGGATTCCCACCAGTTGACACAAAAGATAAATCGAAAAGATCAGAGTTGATAAGCCATCTGAAGGCATCCTGTAATGATTTGTTTCAATGTGAGTTTAGCTGTGATGGGCCATATTTGTGATTTTCATCAGCAACACAAAATTGGATAATGCTTTGGCCACTATAATTGTGATTCAACAAAAACATGTTTCTTGTTTTTGAGTTATTTGTTTTGAAGGCTAAAGCTAACACTCTGGCAAGGACATACATTGTGAGCATGTTAAACAGTCAGGTTTAAACTCCAATATCCTACACACAAGTATTGACAACTTTAAAAGGTTATATTTAAATTGCATGACTTAGCAATTACTGGATTCAAATACATATTTTGCCAGAAATACTTTTATTTTAGTGTTGGAGTTGAGAACATAAATCACAGATCAAATGCACAGAGAAGATTTGTCAGTACACTAACAAATCTCTAATTTCATGTCACCGTGTGAAGATACGTTTTTATCCTGACAGTGGATTTCTTCACCCTAAAACTCAGGATGACATGTTACTCACAATCTACTTGTAAACACATACATATAAATCACAGTCCAAGAGGATTTTCTCAAATAAGCTACAGTGACATATCAGAGATAGACAAAACAAGAGCACACAGATTTGGGATAAAAGTGGGGACATTTTACACCCAGAGTGGTGAGTACCTGGAATGCACAGAGTGGCTAAACCATTTAAGATGTATCTCAATGAGATCATCAATTACCTCGGCATAGGAGACTATGCACCAAGGACTAGAAGATGGGATTAAAGGGCTGTCCCCCTGCAGTGACCTAATCCGCGAGTTCAGAAGAGTGTCTTTACCTTCAAGCTCGAGAGCAATCACCTAAAAAACCTTGAGCTGGATCGACTGTCAGCGATGAAACCGTGAGCTGGATCGACCGAACGCACACTCACACACACACACACACACACACACACACACACACACACACACACACACACACACACACACACACACACACACACACACACACACACACACACACACACACACACACACACACACACACACACACACACACACACACACACACACACACACACACACACACACACACACACACACACAAACACATCGCAGGCGGGGGCCAGGGAAAGCGTGGGAGCGCTGTCTGAAATTCACACCCGCGATGAAGAGGAAGGTAAAAGACGGCTGCACAGTGTACGGTAAGTCTTTTAGAGAGTGCAGGGGGGGAGATAAGAGGAGAGAAGGGGAGAGAGGGGAAGAGAAGGAGAGAGAAGTT
This sequence comes from Leucoraja erinaceus, assembly GCF_028641065.1. Classification (NCBI taxonomy): domain Eukaryota; kingdom Metazoa; phylum Chordata; class Chondrichthyes; order Rajiformes; family Rajidae; genus Leucoraja; species Leucoraja erinaceus. Next base: position 26,544,684 of record NC_073380.1, on the reverse strand, counting down.
GAGAGAAGGAGAGAGAAGGGGAGAGAAGGGGAGAGAAGGGGGGTGAAAAGGGGGAGAAGGAGTGGACACTTTGAAGAAGTCAGACAACGTTTAATATAGTTTAGCGGGCATTTAACCTACCGGTCGGTTTTCCTTGAACCTGAAAACTCCAATGAGCCAATTAAAATGCCTGGTCAGCAAAGGAGATTGCCTACGGATGCCCTCGATGGCCTGTAAATAAATAGCAACCCCACTCCACTGCACTACGAGTTAAAAAGTACCATGCCGACCAATTTTTACTCGCGGAAATTTTTTCAATATGCTGAAAAGTTATCCGCGACCTAGCTGAGGCCGCAAGTATGCGGGAACTTCCCTCAAGCATGAAGGAGAGTTCCAGTGACCTCATAGGACCATGTGTCGACCGTGCTGCGAGTATGAGTGTGCTGCGGCCATTAATGATTATGATATAGTTGGGATCACGGAGACATGGCTCCAGGGTGACCAAGGCTGGGAGCTGAACATCCCGGGATATTCAATATTCAGGAGGGATAGAGAGAAAGGAAAAGGAGGTGGGGTAGTGTTGCTGGTTAGAGAGGAGATTAACGCAATGGAAAGGAAGGACATTAGTTTGGAGGATGTGGAATCGGTATGGGTAGAGCTGCGAAACAATAAGGGGCAGAAAACGCTGGTGGGTGTTGTGTACAGGCCACCTAACACTAGTAGTGAAGTTGGGGATGGCATCAAACAGGAAATTAGAAATGCTTGCGACAAAGGCAAAGCAGTTATAATGGGTGACTTCAATCTACATATAGATTGGGTGAATCAAACTGGCAGGGGTGCTGAGGAAGAGGATTTCTTGGAATGTATACGGGATAGTTATCTAAAGCCCAACATGTTTGGCTATTTTAGACTGGGTATTGAGTAATGAGGAAGGGTTAGTTGGGCGTGGCCCCTTGGGCAAGAGTGACCATAATATGGTTGAGTTCTTCATTAGGATGGAGAGTGACATGTCGGAAACAATGGTGAACTTAAAGAAAGGTAACTTTGAGGGTATGAGACGTGAATTGGCCAAGATTGATGGCAAGTAATTCTAAAATGACGCTGGATATGCAATGGAAGGCCTTTAAAGATGCATGGATGAACTACAAAAATTGTTCATCCCAGTTTCCAGGGAAGGTAGTGCATTGGATAACAAGGGAAATCAGGGATAGTATCAAAGCAAAGGATGATGCGTTAGCCAGAAAAAAAGCAGCATACCGGAGGACTGGGAGAAATTCAGAGACCAGCAGAGGAGGACGAAGGGCTTAATTAGAAAAGGAAAAATGGATTATGAAAGAAAACTGGCAGTGAACATAAAATCTGACTGCAAAAGTTTTTATAGATATGTGAAAAGAAAGAGATTAGTTAAAACAAATGTAGGTCCCTTGCAGTCAGAAACAGGTGAGTTGATCCTGGGGAACTGGCGGACCAATTGAATAACTACTTTGGTTCGTTCACTAAGGAAGACATAAATGAGGCGGAAATAGCAGGGGCCCGCGGGTCAAAGGAGATGGAGGAACTGAGTGAAATCCAGGTCAGTCGGGAAGTGGTGTTGGGTAAATTGAATGGATTAAAGGCCGATAAATCCCCAGGGCCAGATAGGCTGCATCCCAGAGTACTTAAGGAAGTAAGAAATAGTGGATGCATTAGTAATAATCTTTCAAAACTCCTTAGATTCTGGAACGGGTAGCAAACGTAACCCCACTTTTTAAGAAGGGAGGGGAGAGGCGGGGAATTACAGACCAGTTAGCCTAACATCGGTAGTGGGGAAACTGCTAGAGTCAATTATTAAAGGTGGGATAGCAGCACATTTGGAAAGTGGTGAAATCATTGGACAAAGTCAGCATGGATTTACGAAAGGTCCGAATTTTTCGAGGAGGATGTAACTAGTAGCGTGGATAGGGAGAACCAGTGGAGTATCTGGACTTCCAGAAGGCTTTCGACAAGGTCCCACATAAGAGATTAGTATACAAACTTAAAGCACATGGCAAGTATTGATGTGGCATAGAGAACTGGCTGGCAAAGAAAGCAAAGAGTAGGAGTAGTGACTAGTGGGGTATTATGGGACCCCAGACAATATATATTAATGATCTTGAGGGTGAAGGCAGTTTGCGGATGACACTAAGCTGGGGGGGCAGTGTTAGCTGTGAGAAGGATGCTAGGAGACTGCAAGGTGACTTGGATAGGTTGGGTGAGTGGGCAAATGTTTGGCAGATGCAGTATAATGTGGATAAATGTGAGGTTATCCATTTTGTGGCAAAAACGGGGAAAGCAGATTATTATCTAAACGGTGGCCGATTGGGAAAGGGGGAGATGCAGCGAGACTTGGGTTTCATGGTACACCAGTCATTGAAGTATGCAGGTGCAGCAGGCAGTAAAGAAAGCGAATGGCATGTTGGTTTTCATAGCAAGAGGATTTGAGTATAGGAGCAGGGAGGTTCTACTGCCAGGGTGGTGAGACCACACCTGGAGGTTTGCGTGCTCCTCCAAATCTGAGGAAAAGACATTTTTGCCATAGAGGGAATGCAGAGAAGGTTGTAGACTGATTCCTGGGACTGTCAGGACTGTCTAAAGACTGGATAGACTTGGTTTTACTCTTTGGAGATTGAGAGGGGGATCTTATAGAAAACTTACAAAATGCAGGAAGATTGTTTCCGATGTTGGGGAAGTCCAGGTAGCTTAAGGATAAGTGGGGAAATCCTTTAAATGAGTCACTGCTATGAAGGATAAGGGGGAAATCCTTTAAAATTTAGATGGAACTTTTTTTTCACACACAGAGAGTGGATTACGAATCTCTGGAAATCTCTAGAGGTTAGTGAGGAGTGGATTGCTGGTCAGTTAGAGGCCCTTGTCGATAGGGGATCAAGGGTCTGTTTCCATGCTACGGGATCTGGATGATCAGCCATGATGCATTAAATGGACAGGCAGGCATCTGCCGAAAAACTATGCTAATTTCTATGTTTCTATGTTGATCTGCAGAGTGTTTTCAAGCAAAATTTTCTGTTCGCAGATTATTTCAGTTTTTACTGCAGCTGTTGGAAGGTTTGATTCCATGCCACATGGCTCTATAACCTTGATGATAATCTTGATATCCAGGGTTTTTCATGCTTTTCCATTAAAAACAAAAAACAGGCAATGAGCAAAAAAATTCAGAAATGTACTCCCGTTATCTTCCGGCGAAGGCCATCTAAATAAGCACATCACTATGCTCAAAGATCAGCATGGGTGCATAAGTATAAGTAGATGATGGCGACACTGGAGATAATTCCCTATATTGTACCTTCAGGCTTTCTCCGGGTAATGGTTTCCTAATTTTTGTAGGCTATTTAGCTTGGGGTAAAATTGTAATTCCCTAGTATGGAGCATAGTGTTAGTGTATGGAGTGATTGCTGGTCAGCGAGGACTCGATGGGCCGAAGGGTCTGTTTCCATGCTGTATCTCCAAAGTCTAACGAGGAGGCACCATCATTGGTAAAGAATATTTCATTTTCTGGCACATTGATTTGCCATCCAGATGACTGGAGATAATTCCCCTATATTGTACCTTCAGGCTATAATGTACATTTTTATGGTGTAATTCCCACCTGACATTATTAGGCTGAGTTGTTACTGACGAGGAGGCATTCGTAAAGAATATTTCAACTGGCACATCTGCCATCCACATACTCTCACCCTCCTTTCTTAGTTCTCTGTGAAGAAAAGGCTGGGTAGTTACAGGTATCCCTGAAATAAGATTAGATAAAATATTTTGAATCATCCTTCCCCTTGGTTTGGTTCTGCTTCTTTAAATAACATCTGTCTTTCATTTGAAGCTTCAGTTTCTCTGGCACAAGGAGAACATGATTACAAAATTATATTTTTGCTTCCATTCTCTGTGCTTGAAAGGATAAATAGAAAATACACTTGGCAGCCATCCCGAGACTGTTCACATAGTTTGACTGCTGTCAAGTGACAAAGGCTTCAGCTGACGATTTGTATAACAAAGACGTATAAATGCACATTACTACACTAGGTTTGTTTCACTGTAAAAATAATTAAACTGTGACGGTGTTGCAAGAACATTGGTAGTTGTGAATTTCTGATGTTCATCTATAATACCTAGGAGTTTCAGAATGGCATTGGGACAATTTGCATAACTGGTAAATGTACATAAAAGCAACAACTGGAACGACAAAGTGAAATTGGAACCTGCAAGTAGTGCACAAGGGGATGTTAACATTTAAGAGGCGCATTATATTGGTATGTGGCCCTCATGGATTGTTTGGGAGGTATAAGGCTTATTGTGTCGGAAAGTTAGGAAATCTGTCTAGGTCCTATAATACCAGCGCTTCACCCATCTTCACACTTGTTGAATATTATGCTAGAAGTGCAATTATATAATGCAGATGAGACTAATGTATTGAAAATTGTGTATCCATTGCACTCCCAGAGGTTTATAATATCAGTGGGTGCAAAGATCTTTTCATCTTTTACTTTGCGCATCTCAATAATTTCGCAGAGCATGGTGTGTTTCTGATACTAAATATAATTTAGTTCAGTTTAGACATACAGCGCGAAAACAGCTGTTTTGGCTCATCGAGTCTGCACTGACCAGCAATCCCCGCACATTAACACTATCTCATACACTCTATGGACAATTTTTTTAAACGTTTGACATTCTGGTCTCTGGCACTGTAAGTGATGTAAGGCAGCAACTCTACCATTGTACCATTGTGCTGCCCTTGAATATATTGCCAAAATGTTAACTTAACACATAGTGATCCCAGGCCACTTCAAGCTGAAGTTGTCCAATGCAATTTTCATTACTATTTCCGCCACAACAGTCAATTTTATAATTGATTACAATTAGGTAATTAACTAATTATATGCTTTAATTTCAGGTCATCCAAGTAAGATGTTTTCTGTTTGTTTCAGAATGCTTCAATCTAGAGCAACTGAAAATTTCATTCAGTTCTCTTAATGTTTAAGAAAGTTATGGGCTTTTGGCTGTCCTCGATCACAGCTTTTGTGTTAAGTCGATGCAAAAGCAATAGGGGACAAGATGCTAATTTCAGAGTATGAAAATGGGCATAACCTTTTTTAATACTGAAGATATGAAAGTGAATTAGGTGCCAAATCAAACTTATTTTTATGCTTTATCTGATGGGATAAATTGCAGACTTAATTTTTTTAATCTCAAAATGTTGTAACATTGTTACTATGGGGAAAGAAGGGATTGCAAGTAAATTGACAGATTTTCTGAAAAAGCCGGCAGACATATGACGACTGGTTATGTATGCGTTATTTTATTTGAATTGTAGGCTTTTCCTGTGGTATTAATAGTCCTAGAATTAAAAAGTCTTAGAACTAAACAAAATGGAAACAGACCCTTTGCTCGATTTGTTCAAGCCCACAAAGTTGCCATTCTGGGCTTGCCTCTTTTGCGAGCATTTAGCTCATATTCATCAGAACCCTTCCTATGCATATATTTATCCAAATGTCTTTTGGTCCTTTGAATTACTGAAATGTTACTTACCTTTATCACAGGGAAGTGGTGTAAGAATAGTTTATTTCCTGTTTGCTCCAGCATGTGTCACAAAGAAGTGTCATAAAGTATTTTATTTGTGATAGGTACTAAGTAATGTGACACTGTGGTGCAGCGGTAGTGTTGCAGCCTTACAACGCCAAAGACCCGGGTTTGATCTTGACTATGGGTGCTGTTTGTATGGAGTTTGTACGTTCTCCCTGTGACCTCATGTTTCCTCCAGGTGTTCCGGTTTCCCCACACACTCTAAAGGCAAACAGGTTTGTAGGTTAATTGGCTTCTGTAAATTGTCCCTAATGTTTAGGATTGAACTAATGTATAGGTGATTTGGCATGGACTCAGTGAGCTGTAGGGCCTGTTTTCATGTTGTAGCTCTAGACTAAACTAAACTAACTAAACTTCTAGATTAGTGCGATCATTTGGAGAATAAGGAAAACACACAACTAAGCCAGAAAGGATGTCCTCCCAAAGAGAGGGAGAATAAAATTTGAAAACACTTACAATGATCTTAGCAGCTAGTCAGAAATTCAGAAGAAATATGCCAGGTAAAATCATCTGACACTAAAACCTAACATGGCAGAATTTCCACACATGGATAACCTCACAAAGCACTCAGTATTAAGGCTCACTTGGAGTGGTTAATGTGCTTGTCAGTGTACTGCTGTAAAAGTAGAGACCGAAAAAACAGAGTCTGATAACAAATAATGATAAAAAATGACCTTTAAGGCCCACTGCCTGCCATTGCTTTGAGCAGGGATTATGAAAGTAAAGTCGGCAATCAATCTTTCTACTTTATAAGGGGTTGCTGCTAAAAAAATCTGCTTCTCACAGCACCATCTTTACTTTTTCTTGACAGAAATATCAGGTCACTATATTGGTGAATTAACAGAGAACTGCAAGGCCAGAGATGTCGGAAGACTTTAGTCACTCTGGCTTATAATATATAACATTCAGGGAAAAAAATAAGCAATTATCCAAGGTAACATCCATTTGAGTACATCTTATAGAAATTAGTTTCCTGATGAGATGCCACCTGGTATATTACGTATAGATCAGATCTGTCTACCTAGGAAGGATGTAAGTGTGAATAATGGAGTGTGGCAGATGAAATCCTGGGATGAGGAGAGATTAAATAGATTAGTTATACACCTACTGAAGAATAAAAACTGATCTCCAGGGAAGCATTCAAATTTTTCATGGGATTTGTCAAGGCAGATACAAGATTGATGTTTCTCCTGGATGGGGTGTCAAGCATCAAGGGACAGAGTCTCAAATTAAAGAAGGGTGGCACAGTTGTGCAGTGGTAGAATTGCTGCCTGACAGTGCCAGAGGACTAGGGTTAGATCTGGACGGTGGGTGCTGTCTATACTGTATTTGTGCATTCTCCCCATGACCGCATGAGTTTCCTCTGGGTGCTTTGGCCTCCTCCCACATTCCAAAGACATGCAGGTTTGTAGGTTACCGTATTTCCTGGTAATGAAGGTGGTATTTTTTACCCAAAAATAAGGCACAAAAATTTACCTGCCTCTTGGAGGCCAAAGGTTAGGTTGTCCACAATGCGTTATAGGAGCAGAATTAGGCCATTTAGCCCATCTTGTTTACTCCACCATGCAATCATGGCTGACCTATCTTTCCCTCTCAACTTCATTCTCCCGCCCCCCCCCCCCCCCCCAAGGAGACTGATAGAGGTGCTGAATGGTGAACTGAGTTTGTGGAAGTGACCAAAGACAAATTATACTTAATATTAAGACACTTTGTACAGTACCATTCAGCATTAAGACCCATTAAGAAGCTCAACAGTTGTTATTAAGTAGTTACCTTGAAAATAATGAAAGAGAATTAGAGCTAATAAGCACTTTTCCCGAGACCAGAAAGCCATTATGCACTCAGACCACAATCTGAAGCTGTTAGCAACAGCTTCTCATTTTCTGCCTCATTTGGCAGCACGTCTTTTATGCACCCAAGCAACGAAAAACATAGCTGAAAAACCAAACACTTAAAATAATTACATTGTTAATTATTTACGTGAACGCTAATTAGCCAAAAGGATGGACTTTTTGGGGCTTTTCACTCTACCTTGGCACATGTGACAAAGAACAACCAATACCAATACATGGTACATAGCAATACATGGAGAAAAGCACAATTTTCCATGTCCCCTTCAGTGGGAAAAACATCAGCGATATGTTAAAAAAGCGTTTAGAATGTAACAGTGTATGTATATGAACAATCAGAAAATACAAATGAGATTGAAATGTCTATGTTAAAAATTAATATACATTTTCATATTGAGCACCATTGTATTATAATTCATAAACTGAAGTATCCAACACAAACAAGGAACTGCAGGCATCATATGACAAATTGACAATGCAAGTTGTTGCATGTAACTGAATTCCCAGTTCAACATCACGGCAGCACAGTGGCACAGTGGTAGAACTGTTGCCTTATAGTGCCGGAGACCCGGGTTCAATCCTCATAACATTGTGGAACCGGCAGCCTCCAACTGGAACCGACCTGAGGGTTCCAGTCATGCAGCCTGCGGACACACCATCGCTGGCCGGCTTCGTAGCGTGGAGAGCTGTGGTGGCGCACGGCTGCGACCCGACTTCTGAGCTTCGGAGGCCCCGGCTGCAGGCCCCGTGGACAGTAACATTAGGAGCTTGGGGGTCCCTGGTGGGAGACCGCCTTGGGAGCTCTCTAGCAATGGCAACGGTCTCCCACCCACATCGCAGGGGCGTTCAGGCTTGTGCGGCTTGATTGGCAGGGTGTGTTACTATTGCCCCAAGTGCCCTAACATCAGGACCCGCAAAACTGGGGCACATTGACAGTATTGTACTTCCGGGGTGATCGTTGGTCAGCAGCCTCCACAGTGGGCCGAAGAGTCTTTTCCATTTTGTATCTTAGTTTGAAAAACTGTGTTTTTTTAATGTTTTTTTTTTGGTGTTTTTATGTTGGGGAAGAGGGCACGGTACGGGGGGATACCGTCCTTCATCGCTTAACTGATTAGGACGCGACTATTCGTCGAGTCGCAGTCGCACACCCCCCCCCCTCCCCCCACAGCGGCCTACCTACCTGGATTGGCGAAAAAGAAAAAAATGGGATCGAAGGGAGGATGAAGCAGCGGCGGGAAAGGACTGGAACATCGCGGGAAAAAGCGATGAAAAAAAAAGACTTGAGCCGTTTGATGGAGTTGGCCAACAAGTGCTTTTAACTTAACATCCTGGAGTGCGATTTGTGGAGCTCCCAACGCGGGCGGCGCTGATGGACAGTGCGTTTTCATCCTGTGACCCTGCCGGGGCTCGGCCTTTTCTCTCAGGATGCAGTCTCCGGCAGCGGGAGGCAGCTGATCAGGAGGTCGGGCTGCTGAGGAACCGGCGGCCTCCGTCGGGGTTCGGCGTCGGCATTCCACCAGCCCGGCCTGAGGGGCCTGAACATCAGGCCGACTTCGGTGCGTGGAGACTGTGGTGCTCGGACTGCGACCCGATCTTCGGATGAGCTTCGGAGGCTCCGGCTGGCTGGCCCCTACAGTAACATCCTCAGCTTGCGTGCCATTGGTGGGAGTTGTGTCGTGGACTTTCGGAGCTGTTTGCAATTTTAAAAAAAAATTCAATTTCAATTTCAATTTTATTTTTAATATGTTTTATTATTTATTTATTATTATTTTTATTATTTTTATGATACTGCCTGTAAGGGAAATTCATTTTGTTGTCTAAAATTGAGACAATGACAATAAATTTGAATACAATACAATACAATACAACCCGGAACAGGGCCTTACATCGCCCGGCGCAGCTTCAATGGCCGCAGGACTTACCAACGCCCGCCGGGGGCTTTAACATCGGGAGCCCCGGTCGGCTCAAGAGAAGAATAAAGAACAATAAAGAGACTACAGGGACAATACTTTTGCCTTCTATCACAGTGAGGAGGTGTTTGGAGACTCACAGCAATGGATGTTTATGTAAATTGTGTTAATTTTGTGTCTTGGGTTTTTTTTGATGTTATGACTGCAGGAACGACATTTCGTATGAACCATGTCTGGTTGTATGACAATACATGGTATTTTAATTCTAATTCTAATTCTAACAGCAAAAAAGGTTACTGCACTGTTGTGTCATTGAGAAGAGATCATCTCACAGGTTTCTAGACACAATTTTGAGTCAGGTGCATCAACAGCCAGCAAATCTGAAGGCACTGGAAGAATTCAAGAGTCAAGAGTCAAGAGTGTTTTATTGTCATATGTCCCAGATAGAACAATGAAAGTCTTACTTGCTGCAGCACAATAGACTATGTATACATAGTACACTGTAAACAATATGATAAACAACATAGGGGGAAAAAAAATCAGTGTGTCTATGTACACATACTCACAAGTACACATCAACCCCGATAAATCCATTCGATGGTGGGGAGGTCAGAGCCGGTGATGGACTGGGCAGTGTTCACAACTTTTGCAGTCTTTTCTGCTCCTGGACGTTCAAGTTGCCGAACTAGACCATGATGCAACCAGCCATTATGCTCTCTACTATACACCTGTAGAAGTCCAAGAGAATCCTCTTTGACATACCGAATCTCCATAATCTTCTCAGGAAGTAGAAGTTGATGTGCTTTATTTATAATTGCATCAGTGTGCTGGGTCCAGGCAAGATCTTCGGAAATATGCACGCCCAGGAATTTGAGATTTTTTACTTTCTCCACCATCGTCCCAGGATTGTTTGCCCTCATCCTTCCTCTCCCAAAGTCCACAAAGTGATTGTGTTTTTCCTGATATTGAGAGCCAGGTTGTTGTGCTGGCACCATTTGGTCAATTGGTTGATCTCACGTCTATACTCTGACTCATCACCATCTGTAATTCGTCCAACAATGGTTGTGTCGTCAGCGAACTTGAAAATGGAGTTTGCAGTGTCCGGCTACCCATTAATGAGTATAGAGTGAGTAGAGCAGATGGTTGTTAATGTTGTTAATGAGGAAGAAGTTTTTCTGCCAATTCAAACAGACTGTGGTCTGTGGATGAGGAAGCCGAGGTTCCAATTGCAGAGGGATGCACAGAGACCCAGTTCCGTGAGCTTGGCAACCAGCTCTTTCTTTGTATCAAAAATAATTTATTTAATTACGATCACGATGAAAAGCAAAACTGTGGTAACACCCCCACCACCATAGTACAAAATCACCAAATTATCTAGACACTAAATTTTCAAACAACTATGTTACAATCCTTACAAATATACTAAATAACTACTATACAACTATGTACCGCTCTAACATTGGAAACTAGCTTCGCCTGGCGCCGTGACTCGCGGATGGCCAGCTTGGCCAGGCCCAGAAGCAACCCAACCAGGACACCCTCAGTCCTACCCTCTCTCCAAAGCACAGGCTGTCCGAAGATGAGAATAGTGGGTGAGAAGTGCAGCCAGAAGGCAAGGAGCAGCTCTTTAGAACCTTACTCTTCTTGGGTACCGGTATTAATGCCCTCTTAAAGCAGCTCCTTCAATGCTAGTTGGACGTCAGCCTGGGGTGGGATGTAGACCGCGGTCAGGATGATGGAGGTGAATTCCCTAGGAAGGTAGAAATGGCGGCACTTCACCGCCATATGTTCCAGGTGCGGAGAACAGGAGTTAGACAGAACTACCATGTCTGAGCACCATGAAGAGTTGACCATGAGGCAGACGTCCCCGCCTCTCCCTTTCCCAGATGCCTGCGTATGGTCCATACGATGGATGGAGAAACCTTCAGAGTGGACAGCTGTGTCTGGGGAGCTGGGGGTGAGCCATGTATCTGTGAAACAGAACACAGAGCATTCCCTCAGCTCCCTTTGGTAAAGCAGCCTTGGCCTTAATGGGCCTGTCCCACAGGCGATTTTTCAGGCATCTGTGGTGACTGTCAAGTTGCCAGCAGTCGCCTGAAAAACCTTCAACTGGAACGGCGACTGTCAGAGTGGAACACATACACACACACATCGCTTCGTTCACCAGCCCGTTATGCGGGTGGGGCACAGGGCAAGCGGGGAGAGCATTGAGTGAAATTTACATGGTGCAAAGCCAATGTGATACAGACACACGCCGCGATGAACAGGAAGGTTGGCGCTGTAATTCAGAAGCTAAGAAGCGCAGTGTGTGTTAAGTCCTTTAAAAAGGGGGGGGGGAGAGGGGGGAGAGGGGGGAGGGGGGGGGGGAGAGAGGGGGGAGAGAGGGGGGAGAAGGGGGGAGAAGGAGTGGAGACAACTTTTAAGAAGCCAGAGATACACTGCTATGAATCTCGGCGGACAATAGGGTCTCCTGCAGTCACCTAAAAAGTCGCCTAAGTGGGACAGGCCCATAAGTCCTCAACTTTATTTTCCAGTGACTGTACATTGGCTAGTAGGATGGTAGTGAGAGGGTGTGTAGGCCTCTGTGCTTCAGTCTGACTTGTAGTCCTGCCCGCCGGCACGTTTCCGGACACCATGGCGGCCTCTCCGGTGTTTCCAGATACAGTTACTGTTCCTGCGATCCTACACTAGGTCGGGGGTTCCCTGCGATGGGGAATTCTCTTACAGTCGGCTGCTCAGTTGCTGCCGGTAGACTAAGGATAACCGACCGATAGTGTTAATGTCCGCAGAGCTTCACAGCCGTGTATCACTGGCTTCTTAAAAGCTGTCTTCTTCTCCCCCCTTCTCCCCCCCCCCTCTTTTATATGACTTAACGTACACTGTGCTTTTTAGCTTCTTAATTACAGTGCCAACCTTCCTGTTTATCACGGGTGTGTGTCTGTATCACATTGGTTTTTGCTGTTTCTTTTGTACAGGTAAGCTGAGAACTACTATATTGATTTTCTGCTGTGATGCTGGCAACATTTCACCACAGACAGGCGCCATCTTCCTCAAGCTCCATGCACCATTTATATATTCCTGGCATTTTAACGGGAGAAACAAGTCAAGAGAAATGTCATCTCATTCTTGAGATTCTCCAGAGGGATTCATTACCGCACAGGCTGGATGGAATGAAGAATCATTAGGATTCACATCATCTTTCTTAACCTATTACATTATCTGAGGTACTGTCTCTTAACCCACATTGGTGGTCATGATTTGTCTTTATGTGTGGTCTCCATTACAGATGCACATTGTGTTCTGCTATTTTGCTTACAATGATTACAAGAAGACATTCCACAGCCTTCATTTAAATGTAAATGTAATAAAAGGGAAGCTGCTGGATGACTACAGGGGAGGAGAGGAGGTGGATGGGAAGCATCTATGGAGGGAGATGGATCGTCAGTACCTAAGGTCAAGGTCATTCAACTAGACTGAAAGAATAGAGGGGAAGGTAGATGGTATAAAGTTGTGGGGAAGAGGAAGATAGACACAAAATGCTGGAGTAACTCTGCAGGTGAGCAGCATCTCTGGAGAGAAGGAATAGGCGACGTTTCGGGTCAAGACCCTTCTTCAGAAGAGGGATGGAAAGGGAGCTAACTACAAGTATAAAGTTGATTAGCAGTTGTTGGCGGGTGAGAGTCAGGTGGTGGAGGGAAGGCTATAGATAGCGACAGAGGCTGGGAGGTGATAAGTGGAGAACATTTTTATGGTGTAGATCTATCTTGATTATTTGTCTACCATCGTTCAGTCTGAGTATTCAAGAGATGAAGTCAACAGCTATCCCTCAGAATTGCCCCTTCTGAGAATCATAGTTGAATCATTGAATCATAGAGCCAAACAGCACAACCACTTCCCCTCAGCCCAATTTATCCATGCCAATCAAGATCCCATATAAATCTGAAGAAGGGTCTGAACCTGAAACATCACCCATTCCTTCTCTCCAGAGATGCTGCCTGTCCCGCTGAGTTACTCCAGCATTTTGTGTCTATCCTCAGTTTAAACCAGCATCTGCAGTTCCTTCGTGTCCATATAAGCCAGTGTTTGGCCCATACTGTATCTCTCTCAACCTTTCTTATCCATGTATCTGTCCAAATGTCTTTTAAATCCCTTTATAGTACCTACCTCAACTACCTCCTCTGGCTGCTCATTCCATATATCTTGAGTGAATATACTCAAGTCAGGTTCCTTTTAAATCTTTCTGCTCCTACCTTAAACCTACAGTATGTCCTCTGGTTCTTGATTCCTCTACCCTTGATAAAATGTTGTGCATTTACCATATCCATTCCCCTCAAGATTTTATACACCTCTATGGGATCACCCCTTAGCCTCCTGTGCTTCAAGAAATAAAGCCCAAGCTCTTCCTATAGATCAGAGTCCTGGTAACAGGAAGTTACGATACATTAACTATTTCAGCCTTCATCAGTGCTAGGGTCCTGGCAAGCAGTTGCACCATTTTCAGCTTTTATTTTTAGATACAAAAGTATTTTTAGAACCATGAGAGGAACAGATTGGATAGACGCAGAGAGCCTCTTACCCAGAGAAGAGGAGTCGAGAACCAGAGGGAACTACGCCATGTCACAGAGACAAAGCGACAGCACCGTAAGGAGAGAGAGAAGAGGGCTCAATGACTACCAATCACCGCTGGTCTCCACTGCCCACATTGCACCAAGGTGTATGGATCAGCCTCTACAGACATCTGCAGACCCACAGGTAGACGACCCTATGGAGAGGACAGTCATACTCGTTTCGAGTGACCTCTGGTGATGAGGTTTAAGGTGAGGTGGGGAAATAGGAATCTGAGGGGTAATTGGTTCAAAGAAAGGGTGTTGGGTGTATGGAATGAGCAGCCGGAAGAGGTAATTGAGGCAAGGACTATTGGAACATTTAAGAAACAGTTAGACAGGTACATGGATAGGACAGGTTAAGAGGGATAAGGGCTAAATGCAGGCAGGGTGAGATTAGTGTAGATGGACACAAGTTCACAAGTTGTAGTAGTAGAATTAGGCCATTCGGCCCACTCCGCCATTCAATCATGGCTGATTTCTTCCCCCTAATCCCATTTTCCTGCCTTCTCCCCATAACCCTTGACACATGTTGGTCGGTGTGGGCAAGTTGGGTCAGAGGACTTGTATCCACACTCTATGGCCATACACAGCAACTGCATACTTCTGAATATTTTTGTTTTTTATTTAATGGAAACATTAATTTTATCACTAAAATTTAAAAGCTTTATGAATATTTAAAGATCCAAAGCCTTGGCCATGGCTTTAATTCCTATGAACCAACAGAATCATGATACAGCTTGTTTAATGAAAACTGTTATCAGAGATAAACACTCTATTCAGTCAAGCTTTTACTTTGTGATATGTACAGGCTTTGACTAATATCTAAGTTGCAATCTCCCCAACTTAGCTGAAAAAAATTGAAAAATGACAAATTTGCTTTTTAGCTTATTAAACAGAAAAAAAAAGCAATTGCCACATACGGTTTAATCCGGGTTTCCAGACTGGCTTTCATCAGCGCTAATTAAACGCTTTGTAAAACCGTCAAACGCTGAAGAAGCAATTCATTATTCAGGTTTCTTGATGATTGAGTGAAAAGATCAGAAGAAGAACAGAAAAAAAAGAGCACAACGATAAACAAATGATGAATTGGAGGTGGGGGAGGGTGTGGAAGTTTGTTGCAATTGGCACTTTGTGCTTAGGCAAACGGAAATTAATTTTCCACTGAGGATTATTTAGTTGCTTCATGTGCAACTTTTTAATAAATTAATTTGGACACAGGGATCAGTAGGCCCTGATGGATTGGATTTGCCGCAAAATGCATCATGCAATGTACTCACAGGGAGCGGGCTGCTTTTGCATTATGAGTGGGCTGTAAGCATTGAGCTGGAACCATGTCAGGAAGCAAAATTGAAAGATGTGTGTTTCGGCATTACCTTATCATGCCTCTCAGAAACTCCCCAAGCTCTTCACACACAATATACTAATGCCTGCTACAAGGGCTTTTGAGGTAGCTGTTCTTTCGCCCCCGCTGGAAAATCCCAACAACAAACATTGAAATGATTCAACAACTAATCTGCTTCGGTAAATGCATAAAAGGCTGTGTGGTTTTTTTTGGTAGTATCACAGCTTCCAGGAGAAGGCGCAGATAAAGTCTGATTTTAACACATAAATCCCCATTGAATTCTTACACATCCCAGTTTTTCCTCCAATGATAAACTGGAATCTCAGTTTTCATTGTCCGTTGGAAAGGGCCTTGAAACGCACTCATTGAGCCTGAGGAAGCCCAGTCTGAAGAAGAGTTCTGACTCAAAACATCACCTATTCCGTTTATCCGTAGATGCTGCCTGACTTACTGACTTACTCCAGCACTTTGTGTCTATCATTTGATTTAGAGATAATTGTTAGTCACTAAAGGGGTCAAAAAAATGTCCTGTTGAGACACCTTCAACTGGGAATTGAAAGCAACATCTCCAAGTTTGCGGATGACACAAAGCTGGGGGGCAGTGTTAGCTGTGAGGAGGATGCTAGGAGGCTGCAAGGTGACTTGGATAGGTTGGGTGAGTGGGCAAATGCATGGCAGATGCAGTATAATGTGGATAAATGTGAGGTTATCCACTTTGGTGGCAAAAACAGGAAAGTAGACTATTATCTGAATGGTGGCCGATTAAGAAAAGGGGAGATGCAACGAGACCTGGGTGTCATGGTACACCAGTCATTGAAAGTAGGAATGCAGGTGCAGCAGGCAGTGAAGAAAGCAAATGGTATGTTAGCATTCATAGCAAAAGGATTTGAGTATAGGAGCAGGGAGGTTCTACTGCAGTTGTACAGGGTCTTGGTGAGACCACACCTGGAGTATTGCATACAGTTTTGGTCGCCTAATCTGAGGAAAGACATTCTTGCCATAGAGGGAGTACAGAGGAGGTTCACTAGACTGATTCCTGGGATGGCAGGACTTTCATATGAAGGAAAGACTAGATAGACTTGGCTTGTACACGCTAGAATTTAGAAGATTGAGGGGGGAAACTTACAAAATTCTTAAGGGGATGGACAGGCTAGATGCAGGAAGATTATTCCCGATGTTGGGGAAGTCCAGAAATAGGAGTCACAGTTTAAGGATACGAGGGAAGTCTTTTAGGACTGAGATGAGAAAATCATTTTTTACACAGAGAGTGGTGAATCTGTGGAATTCTATGCCACAGATGATAGTTGAGGCCAGTTCATTGGCTATATTTAAGAGAGAGTTAGATGTGGCCCTTGTGGTTAAAGGGATCAGGGGGTATGGAGAGAAGGCAGGGATGGGACACTGAGTTGGATGATCAGCTATGATCATATCGAATGGCGGTGCAGGCTCGAAGGGCCGAATGGCCTACTCCTGCACCTATTTTCTATGTTTCTATGTCTATGTTTCTATGTGTTTACGTATTGGGAAAATAAAAGACATTTGCGTGGAAATAGAAAAACTAAATGCACTAATTTAAAAAAAAATCTATTTCATACTGTTCAATATTGATGCTTATCCCCAACCTACAATTCATTCCTCTGACCACCCCCTCCTCAGTAGCTTTGGAATCATTTTGCCTTTGGGATGTCCCAAGATGGAAGTCATGATTTGGATACTATAGGGATATAAGGTCCAAGCAAAGCTTTGTCCATCTTTGACATTTTTTTGATAGTTTGAGAGCATCCATGTGAGCTTCTACACTCTGAAAATATAACAAATACATGCCATTCCAGTTTAGAACCATCCTAGGATGCCTAGGGCTCTGCCTTTAAGACCACATTGGAATTATATTGGGGCGGCACAATGGATGGCACAGTGGCACAGTGGTATAGTTACTGCCTCACAGCACCAGAGACCCGGTTCCAATCCTAACAATGGGTGCTGTCAGAACAAAGTTTGCACATTCTCCCTGTGACCACATGGGTTTTCTCCGGTTTCTCTGGTTTTGTTCCACATCCCAAAGACATGCAAGTTTGTAGGTTAATTGGCTTTTATAAATTGTCTCTAGCATGTAGTGACTTAGCCCCCCTACACATCAACGGCGAGTGTGTGGAGAGGGTCAACACCTTCCGGTTTCTCGGCGTCCATATCGCTGCTGACATCTCCTGGACGGACAACACGACAGCAGTCATCAAGAAGGCTCAGCAGCGGCTGCACTTTCTGAGGGTCCTCAGGAAGCACAACCTGGACTCTAACCTGCTGCTGACCTTCTACCGCTCGTCCATCGAGAGCCTGCTGACATACTGCATTACAGCATGGTATGGCAGCTGCACCATGGCAGACAGGGAGAGGCTTCAGAGGGTAACCAGGACAGCGCAGAGGATCATTGGCTGCCCTCTCCCCTCCCTGATGGACATCTACACCTCCCGCTGCCTTAGCAGGGCAAAGAAGATCATCAAAGACAGCCCCCATCCTGCGTTTGGACTGTTCGACCTGCTGCCCTCTGGAAGGCGCTATAGGTGCATCAAATCCAGGACAAACAGACTCAGGAATAGTTGCTTTCCGAGAATTATATCTACTATAAATTCAAATTCACACATGCACTGACTGCACCGCCCAACACGGACTTCCATCTGTATATATGTATATATGTATGTAGCGCCGCAGAATTTGTGCACCTATTGCCCCCCCCCCCCCCCCATCTCCCTTCTGTTTTTTGTTTTTTCTGTTTCTTGTTTTTTGTGCTAAATTGTATGTATGCACTGAGTACGAGCAGCTTTCAGTTTCACTGTACATGTATAGTGACAATAAATGGCATATCATAGTGTGGATCTAGTGTATGGGTGATTGTTGGTTGACATGGACTAGGTGTGCCAAAGGGCCTGTTTCCATGCTGTATCTTTAAACTAAACTAAACTTAATTAACCTAAACTAAACTAAAATAAACTAAATTGATTTCAAGGTCATTCATGTTATCCTTTTATATGACTGTACCATGCTCTGGGTGATGTTGTAACCCAAGTGCACTTTCAACCTGACAGTTGTAATAACTGCAAAGCAGAAAGCAGTTTACACAATTACAGAAGTAAACTTCACCCTTGATCTCTGCCTGTCCTCCAGTGGATTGTGAGGAGGATCCAAAGTAGTTTCAGAGGTACATAGGCAGGTTACGTGATGCAATAACAAGTAATGGCAAATAGAATATAATGCGGTATATGAGGTTGAAATGAGGTTGAATTGTCAAAATCAGTGAGATTGTATACCTGTATTGAAAAACAGAAAGGTGCAGGTTCTTTTTAAATGATGAGTGATTGAAAAGTGCTGGTGTTGAAAGAGTACAGATCTGAAGCATCGCCTATGCATTCCCTTCACAGATGCTGCTCGACAAGTTGAGTAACTCCAGCACTTTGTGTTTTAGTTTACTACATTAAGCATGCTATATAAGTGCAAGTTGTATTTACTAAAGGTTTGATCCATCAACTGAACAACACAATACCTTTTCAGAGGCAAATGATGATTTCTGCAGTTGAAATTACATTTGAATTACTGAATTACAGTTAAATCACTGAAATTACAGTTGAAATCTTAATTCTCCGTATCTGCAATTATTTCTGAAGCACTCAATCTTTTTCATTACCTTTGGCTCTACAACTATTTATTTCTGAACAAGCTCAATCCAAACAAATGCTGATGGTTTGGAATGAAGAATTTATAACTTATCAGGGAGATTTTACTGGGCAGTGTCATAGATTGCTTCCTAGTCTGACTTTCATTGCATTAGAAAATCTTTTTTTCTGACATTTGAGTTAGTCATTTACTCATTATGCTATTCATTACATGCTGTTACAAACAGCACAGGTTAATTTTCTGTTTAACCATTGACTGTAAATGATAGCATAAAGAGAAAAGTGATAAAACATTGATAAAAATGCTGACCATTAGTAAATGGAGATACTGTGACACAGGCTAATGCCCATCAAGTGGAACAACCCTGTTCCAGTTGCTTACTCACTATATTCCTGGAAGTGCTGACAAATAGTTCATTAAGCTGCATGGCTGTGCACTCCTCAAGAACCATTTATCAGCTGAGCTCTTTTCGAATAATCACACCTTGAAGGCCAATTGCCACAGCACATTTTTTTTCTATTTAAGAACATAGAACAGTACAGCACAGGAACAGGCCCTTCAGCTCACAATGTCTGTGCCGAATGTGATGCCAAGTTAAACTAATCTCCTCTACCTGCACATGATCCATATTCTTACATTCCCCGCATATCCATGTCTGTAACAGCCTCTTAAATATCACTATTGTATCTGCCTACACCAGCAATGCAGTCAAGGCACTCACCAAGCTGTGCAAAAAAACTTGCCCTGCACATCTCCTTTAAACTTTGTCTCTCTAATCATGAAACTATACCCTCAAATATTTGACATTTCCATCTTTGGAAAAACATTCCGATCACAGCTTTACAGGAAAGATGTGAAGGCTTTGGAGAGGGGGCAAAAGAAGTACACTGGGATGATGCCTGGATTAGAAGGTGTTAGCTATAAGGAGAGGTTAAACAAATTTGGATTGTTTTCTCAGTAGAGTTAGAGGCAGAGGGGAAACCTGATTGAAGTTTATAAAGTTATGAGAGGTATAGATAGGGTAGCTGCCAGTGAGATAGTGGAAACACTTGCAATAGTAGCATTTATGAGGCATTTAACAAGCATTTGAACATGCAGGAATGAATGGATGTGGATCACTTGTAGGCAGATGGGGTTAGTTTAATTTGGTATCATGGTCAGCATGACATTGTGGGCTGAAGGGCCCATTATCGTGCTGTACTGTTCAATGTTCTATGTTCTATTGGCTAAATAATGAGCAATTAATTTTATTTCTCTCCCTTATTGGCTGGACACAAAAGACCAACCTAAAATAGATTGAAGATCATTAATATTCTATAGTGATTCTGAACTTTACTGCTGTTTTCACAACCTGGATCTTAGATAGTAGGTAAATTAGTTCATTAAATTACAATTCCTACAATGAATCATTGCACTCATTATTCCCATTTTTGATAATAGGGCTAATAAACCAACTGCTGCAGGAATATCCAGAACAAAGTGAATACTTAACCTGTACTCCTCATCTTAATTTAACAATACGTGTCGCTGAAATCAACAAGCACTTGTGGAGATGAGGGGAGAAAATATTTATTGCAAAATGTGCCTTTGGAGGTCAGCATGGTCAATGTTCTTGATCGATTCAGTGCTTTTCCTCACATCTTCAATGCATGATAAATGGAACGGTCTGGCTTTCAGCAGTATGTTGGATGCTGAGATTCCCACTGGGATCCGTTCTGACAGATGACACAAGATTGATGATGAGACTTACCAGGTGAAGCTCTGTAACTCTTGTTTCTTGTACCTGAATAGGAGAAAACAATATTAAAAATATAATTTGTTGCGTCTCTCTGACTGTTGCATTGGCTGTCACATAAATTTTCCATCCCACTTCCACTCCATCACAATATTTCTATGAAGCCAAATCTAAGTGGGCGTGGGGAGGGGGGAAGAACAATGGAAGACCCGGCATAGAAACATAGAAACATAGAAATTAGGTGCAGGAGTAGGCCATTCGGCCCTTCGAGCCTGCACTGCCATTCAATATGATCATGGCTGATCATCCAACTCAGTATCCCGTACCTGCCTTCTCTCCATACCCCCTGATCCCCTTAGCCACAAGGGCCACATCTAACTCCCTCTTAAATATAGCCAATGAACTGGCCTCAACTACCCTCTGTGGCAGAGAGTTCCAGAGATTCACCACTCTCTGTGTGGGGGGGACCGCCGTGAGGGGAGGGGAGGGGGAGGGGGAGGACAACAAAGGAGGAGCCAGCAGGTGTACTTTGTCAGTGCCGTTAACTATGTCAGCACCGTTTATGTGGCAACAATTTACATACCTTGGGTATCCAAGCAAAGAATTTCATTGTGCTTTGTCACATGTGACAATAAAGTATTCCATTCCATTCCTAAGTATGAGGAACAGTATCCAATCTTCCTTCTGATGAAGTGCGAGCAACCTGAAACATTACCTCTGTTTCCCTCTTCACAGATGCTGCCAGACCTGCTGTGGCATTTTCTGTTGTGAAGCCGCTTTTTAATTCAGTTTGCAAGATTTCAAACAAAGTAAAACTTGCTATTGTTGGAATGAGGAAGTGCAAGTTATTCCAGTCTTGGAATCTGGCTAAAGTTTTGCAGTGATATTTAGGAGGAATCAAAAGGATTAACATAATATTATAAGAGCTTGCTAGATCCATTGAATTTAAGCCTGAGGAAATGAGAACTTAATTAGAGAAATGAGCCAGAAAGACTTTACTCCATGTTTCCTTGAGAAACTGCTGGATATCTGCTGCCGGGCATTCAACTCATCTCTGTCTTCCTCCACTGCATATTGAAATGCATGAGTCGCACGCAAGCTGGAAGTCAGTGGCTGATGCATCTGTCACACACTCACCCCCAAGGGTAGCAACGAGGCAAAGATGCACCCAATGGAGAAGCCAAATGCACCTCAAATCAAATCCCTCTGCTTTACATCAGCTGTATGAATGGGACTGCGAACCCTGAGGAAAACGTTAAGTGCAGGTGCTTACTTATTTATATTTAGCTTGTTTTAGTTTAGTTTTGTTTAGAGATACAGTATGGAAACAGGCCCTTCGGCCCACTAAGTCTGTACAGACCAGTGATCGCCTGTACACTAATACTATCCTACACACTAGTGACAGTTTACAGAAACTAATTAACCTACAAACCTGTGCATCTCAAGGATGTGCGAGGAAACCGGAGTACCCGGAGAAAACCTGTGTGGTCAACCTATTAACTGGCGCTGTAAGGCAGCAACTCTACCACTATCCACCGTGCTGCCCAATTTATTTTAATTAATCTCATATTGACTGGAACTGCCTTAGTGCTGAGGACTTGTATGGGGCAGAATTTGTTAAATGTATCCAGGAAAGATTTTTCAATCAATAAGTAACAGTGCTACTCGAAAGGGAGCACATCTGACCTCCAATCAGGAAATGGGGCAGGCAAGTGACTGAAGTGTCAGTGGTACAGTACTTTAGGATCAGTGGTCATAATCTATTCGTTTTTAAATAGTCTGTAAAAAGATAGGACTGGCCCAGAAGTTAAAGTGGGTCGGACAAGTTAAGAGGGATAAGGGCCAAATGCAGGCGTGGGACTAGTGTAGATGGACACAATTTCACAAGGTCACGTTGTAGTAGTAGAATTAGGCCAATCGGCCCACTCCGCCGTTCATTCATAGTTGATCTCTGGCTCCTAATCCCATTTTCCTGCCTTCTCCCCATAACCCTTGACACATGTTGGTCGGTGTGGGCAAGTTGGCCAGAGGGCCTGTTTCCATGCTCTATGGCTCCATACACAGCAACTGCATACTTCTGAATATATATATTTTTAATTTAATGGAAACATGAATTTTATCAGTAAAATATAAAAGCTTTATGAATATTCAAAGATCGAAAGCCTTGGCCATGGCTTTAATTCCAAGTGAACCAACAGAATCTTGATATAGCTTGTTTAATGTATACTGATATCAGAGATAAACATTCTATTCAGTCAAGCTATTACTTTGTGATATGTACAGGCTTTGACTTTATATGTAAGCTGTAATCTCCACAACTAAGCTGCAAAAATGTGAAAAATGACAAATTTGCTTTTTAGCTTATTAAATAGAAAAAAAAAGCAATTACCACATATGGTTTAATCCGGGTTTCCAGACTGGCTTTCATCAGTGTTAATTAAACGCTTTGTTAAACAGTCAAACGCTGAAGAAGCAATTCATTATTCAGGTTTCCTGATGATTGAGTGAAAAGATCAGAAGAAAGAAAAAGAGCACAACGATAAACAAATGATGAGTTGGAGGTGGGGGAGGGAGTGAAGGTTTGTTGCAATTGGCACTTTGTGCTTAGGCAAACGGAACTTAATTTTCCACTGGGGCCCTGCTTCTATTCTGTATGACTATGATTCTATGACTGTAACTTGGCAAGATTGACTGGGAGAGGCTCTTTGTAGGTAAAGGGACATCTGCAAAGTGGGAGTCTTTTCAAAGGAATGTGCTAATCAGACATTCATCAGACCTTCTGGGGACAGGAACTCAGGATTCACCCAGTTGTGCACCTGCACTGTTCTGCTTTGCAGGAAATCCATTGATTAGGGAGGAATAGCTCGCAGCTTTGCATCCAAAACAAATTAGTGCAGGTGTATAGTGGATGAGTTCAAGGAGTTGGTTGCATCCACTGCAGTCTGGCCTGTTGTGTTAAGCACAGAGTTGCAGAAGGTTTTCAAAGTAGGGCTTTCTCAGTGCCTTCTTCTAAGATAATGGATGAGAGCCAGTAAATTAGATTGGAAAACATAGGTACTTTGTCCATAAAATAAGTTGATTTGTGCAAACAACTATTTCTTTCAGTGACTTAATTAGAATGTAGAAGGTTGACAAAAATGCTGGAGAAACTCAGTGCGTGTGGCAGCATCTATGGAGCGAAGGAAATAGGCAACGTTTCGGGCCAAAACCCTTCTTCAGACTGATGCAGGGTGGGAAGGGGGCAGTGGGGGAAACAAGAAGAAAGGAAGAGGAGGAGCCAGAGGGCTGAGGGAGAGTTGAGAAGGGGAGGAGACAGCAAGGGCTACTGGAAATTGCAGAAGTCAATGTTCAAGCTGCTGGGGTGCAGACTGCCCAAGTGGAATATGAGGTGCTGCTCCTTCAATTTCCGGTGGTGCTCACTCTGGCCATGGAGGAGGCCCAGGACAGAAAGGTCGGATTCGGTTTGGGAGGGGGAGTTGAAGTCTGAGCCACAGGGATATCCGGTTGGTTAATGCGGACCGAGCGGAGGTGTTCAGCGAAACGATCGCCAAGCCTACGCTTGGTCTCACCGATGTAGATGCTGGTTAATACACAAAAAGACACAAAGTGCTGGAGTATCTCAGCAAGTCAGGCAACTTCTCTGGAGAACATGGATAGGTAATGTTTCGGATTGAGATCCTTCTTCAGACTGGAGAGGGTCTCGATCCGAAATGTCCCCTATTAATGTTCTCCAGAGATGTTGCCTGACCTGCTGAATTACTCCAGCACTCTGTGTCCTTTTGTGCATCCACTAATTAGTTAGCAAATAGCCAGGGTATCTTTGGAATACTCTTCCCTAGGTATCGATGCAATGTACAGCCTGAGCACAGTTACATTTAATTCTTAACAAAGTACATGCCCAATATTATATGAACCACTTATTTTGCAAGGACTTGGGATAAAGAAGGAACACTTCTTTTAGGATTATAAATAGCAGTGCAATCCTTTTAAAGCACCGCTAATCTCTTAAAAAGTTTGATTATCGAGATTAAACCATCCACCTTGTCAATTGTAGTTGTTGAAAGCCCTATTTGAAAGGCTCCACTTCCAGATATCTGCACTAATTTTAACCTCTGCAGGTCTGCACGTGCCCTTTTATCCCTTGTTTCTCATCAAACAAGGTGACTAACAATTATAACAATTTGTACGTCATTCAAATGGCTTTAATTTTGACAGAATGATAATAAAGGCCAAAATGTTTCATTTGCTTGGAAGATGGAAGATGGAAGGGTGGAAGTGGTCGTGGAAGAATTATGGATTAGAAAATGTGCAAGCTATATGCAGCGTGTGAGCTAACTCAGTTAGATTCACTCACTCACCATTCACCCACCCACTTTGTTAAACATTCAATGGGATTGAATTAATTCCAGAAGCAGAGTTATGATATAAAAAAGAAGATATTTGGTTCTGACAAAGGACATGATGGATTAACAGAGTTTAATCAATTGTAGACCTTCCTTTATTTTCCAGATCTCAATGAACCGTGTTCACTTTAGGATAAGTGGCAACTGTTTCCACAGGAACGAATATTGCACCAGCTAATTCAACAATAATAGAAGATTTATTTTGTGCAGCAACTATAATGTGCTATTAAAGCACATTAGGGATAGGAATATATGCACGTTTGCAGGTTTACACGCTTTGGCAATAAACCACGTAAGAACTTATTTATATATTTTAATGTGAAAAACAGCTGGAGGCTTAGATTTGACCTTTGAGATGATTATTTAGTTTATTCAATGTGCTAGGTTCACATATCTACAAACAGGCATTCAACCAAAATCTTGAAGATCGCAACAGTGACTGAAGATAAGCCCCCAAAAGCACCACGATTCTTGCTGGCTTAGAGGAACACATCTATCTATCTATCTATCTATCTATCTATCTGTCTGTCTGTCTGTCTGTCTGTCTGTCTGTCTGTCTGTCTGTCTGTCTGTCTGTCTGTCTGTCTGTCTGTCTGTCTATCTATCTATCTCTATTTATCTATTTATCTCTGATCTTGTTATCTTCCGGTCTTTCTATTTGCACAAAACAGGTTCGCGATAGCACCACAATCTTTCGCCAGTTCACTCACCGTTCTCCTGTGCTGCGAATCCACCAAGTTTCATTCTGATATGTTGAATGTCGTAAAGGTTAGCAAGGTTTAAAAATCTTAAAAACCGCGCTTGCGCAGATCGATCTCTTCTCCTGCCAGTCAGCGCTGCATGGATTAGTCTCGTCCCCTGTCATTCCCCGAGACGGTCCGTCCTTTCCTGCGCTTTCGCGTCTTTACTGGAGCTGAGGATGGCCGGCGGAGGTTTCCAACCAGACACAATTTTCGGAGGGACCCGAAGCAGCCCAGCCCCAAGCAGCCCAGCATCGGAGACCCTGCCCAGCCCAGCCCAATGTGGGAAACCCAGACCAGCCCAGTCAGTAGGTATGTTACAAAACTTACCTTCAGCGGCGCTGCAGTTCTGCCACTGGCCGTGTGCACGACTTTGGCGCCTTTGAGGGGGGGTGGGGGTGGGGGGGGGGGGCAGGATTAAAATGACGTTTTCTCCTGCCTGTCCAAGATATATTTTCTCAGGCTACTACCTGATGATGAAAAATCGTTCCGAATGCCGTTCTCGGAAGTTTAAAAAAAAACGCTGGACAATTTAATCGCTGGAGTAAAATAAAAATCTACTTCTAACGCCGTCAACGCCGACAACAGGACGGATCTCACAAAGGGGACAAAACATAAGGTAAGTCGTTTATTTTACATATAAACTTGCTTCTTAGGATTACTTTAATCAAAATTTCTTCGGCGAAAATGTGATTAAGGCCCCATATGAACCGGCAGTGTTTTTCTTGCCGATATGGGGTTGAAATTCACCGCAACTGCAACATTCCAAACAATCGAGTTCCATAAAATCTCACTCGCAAAATGATTTAAATGGCCATTAATTTACAGGTATTAAACACTAAATTCCTTCCATTTGGCCTATAAATTCATGATAATGGGATTTAAAAATCATGCTATATTGCGAATTTGTGTGTGAATGTTATTTGGACACTTAGGCTATTTAGAAATGTTAACCTTTTCTTAAGAAATTGATAGATGTTTAGATCTAGTAATTGAATTTTGTAATTAGCTACAATTGGGTAACTAACTAATTATATGCTTTAATTTCAGGTCATCAAGTAAGATTGTTTCATATTTGTTTCAGAATACTTCAATCTATAATAACTGAACATTTCATTCAGTTATATTAATTTTTAAGAAGGTTATGGGCTTTTGACTGTCCTCGATCACAGCTTTTGAGTTAAGTCAATGGAAAAGCAATAGGGAACAAGATGCTAATTTCCGAGTATGAAAATGTCCATAACTTTTTTAATACTGAAGATATGAAAGTGAATTAGGTGTCAAATTAAACTTATTTTTACGCTTTATTTGATGGGATAAATTGCAGACTTGACTTTTAAAATCTCAAAATTTTGTAACGTTGCTACAGTCAGAGATCCAGCCCAACCCATCCCATGGCTCTTCCCCCGTCTTTTCTCTGAGCTCACTCCCCCCCTCCACCCCCCCCGCCCACACATCCCTCGCCCCCACAGAACCTCCCCACCCACACACACCCCTCCCCCCCACATGCCCCACGCCCGCACACACACACCCCTGCCCACACACTCCCACCCCCATCATCACACACCCCCCAGCCCACACACCCATGCCCCCACACCCCCCCCTCGCCCACAACCCCCCCTTCCCTGACACCCCCCCTCCTCCACAACCCCCCCACCTCACAACCCCTCTAACAACCCCCCACAACCCCCCTCCCACACACACACTCCCCACCCACACACACCCCCCTCCCACAAGCGTACACACTTCCCCTCTTACCCCACACCCCACCGCAACACACACCCCTCCCCCACACCACCCTCCCCCCACACCACCCTCTCCCCCTTTCTACATCTCCCCGTCCACACACACGCCTCCCCCCCTCCCCTCTCCCATATGAAGAGGAGGGAGAGGGGGTGCTCACGGATGGGGAAATGAGCCACGCCTACCCAGTTAGGGGCTATGGCTGAGTGGTGGAATGTTGCGTTGAGGGAAGGGTTGCGTTGGGGGCACGGGTGAGTGGTGAATATTGCTTTGGGGAAAGGGTTGCGTTGGGGAACCAGGCCTCCCGTGAGACTGGAACCCAACCGGTCCCACTTAGTATAGTACATTATATATTTATATATTTTTTCCAGGCAGGAGATACAAAAGCTTTAAATTATGCACCACCAGATTCAGAAATAACTTCTTCCCCACTGTTATCAGACCACTGAACGGATTTCCCAGCTATGGGTGCTGTCCAATCTCCCAGCCTAACTCATTGGGCCCTTGAACTATATTTTATCTGCAACTGTAACTTTATCCGTAACTAATGCTGTAGCACTAGATTCAGCACTGTGGTTATTTTTCTCTGTGCACTATGGATGGCACGATGGCACAGCAGTGGAGATGCAACCTTACAACACCAGGGACTGGTTTCAATCTTGACTGCGGGTGCTGTCTGTATGGTGTTTGTACATTCTTCCAGTGACATGCATAGGTTTTCTCCGGGTCTCCGATAATACAAAGATGTATGGGGTTGCAAGTTAATTGGCTTGGTATAAATGTAATATTTATCCTAGTGTGTAGGATTGTGTTAATGTGTGGGGATCGCTGGTTGGCACGGACTCGGCGGGCCGAAGGGCCTGTTTCCATGCTGTATCTCTAAACTAAAAATAAAATAAACTAAACTACCCGTTGCACTAGTGATTGACTTGATTGCACTCTTCATTGACTTGGTTGATTGCAAAATACATGTATTATATGATTTGATTGGTTTGCACTGTACCTTAGTATTTGTGACAATGATAAACCAATGCCAATACAAATGGAATAAGCTGCCAGAGGAAACGATAGAAGTGGATCCAACAACGGCTTTTAACATACAGTTGAACATATATGTGGATAGGTAGGGTTTCGCGGGATATGGCCAAATGCAGACACATGGGACTAGCCCAATATGCCAACTTGGCCAGCCATGAACAAGATAGGTTTAAGGGCCTGTTTCCGTGCTGGATAACTTTATGACTCTGTGACTCTTTAAATACCTCTCATGTTAAATGAACAAAAAACATGATGTAGATCTCTCTCTGCTAGAGAACATGAACTCTGCTTTGGGAAGTGCAGGACCTCTTGATAACCTTTATCTGATTTCCTCAGTATTCACAGACAAAGTGTCCAGATCATCCATCATTGGTATTTGGCTCTTTATTTCATCAGGAAGGGTCTCGGCCTAAAACATTACCTATTCCTTTTCTCCAGATATGCTTCCTGACCCGCTGAGCTACTTCAGCTTTTTGTGTCTATCTTCAGTTAAATCTGCATCTGTATCTTCAGTTTAATTCCTTCATCAACTTTTGCCTTAGGTGTTGGAATGCATTTGAGAGAGCTTCTGTCTTTCCCTGTCTTGAAAGCAATAGTTTATGGTCAAAGCCCTTCTTCAAACTCAGAGTGAAAAAATACATGCTAGCTTCATTTCATGGAACAGGGAAATCAGGCGTTTGCGATCTGTGTAAATCGTGTGTATTTAAGAAGCCTAACATGTTGGCTAAATCTTCTTGATCCAGCTGATAGTATTTTTTTCTCCCTTTCTAATAGTGATCTGGGTATAAACATTAGCTTCTCAGAACAATCTTCCATCGATAGGATAACACTGCAGCAAAGCATCGTAAGATATGTTTAACTCTCTGTCTGGTGAGTAGTGAACTAACACATCAGCAGACAGCAGCAATTGTTTGGAATGCACAAGAGCCTTTTCTTGCACTTTGCCCCATCCTCACTTCCCATCTTTCCACTGCAATTGATGCAATGGGGCTAAGGATGTTGGTAAACTAAGCAAGTATTTATTACAGTAAAATGATCCAAAAGGTGCTTTCAGCTCAGTTACATTAGCTGGGGCAGGAGTATCAGTAATGGTTTTTTTGAGATTGATTGTGGGTCTTTTACTGCCTACATGAAGTTTCAAATACCATGCCTCGTTCACCAGTAAAATACACGTACATCTCCTTAAATGCATTCTTGCCTTTTCCTGTCTGCTCAACACTTGTGTGAGATCATGCAGATGTGTATCTTTGAGGTTCCCATAACCAGGATATTATCTGTGTACACATTCACCCTAAGAACGCCTTGTTCTATAACCTCCATAGTCATGAATGACAACAATTTAACCCAGAGTATGGGAATCGAGAACCAGAGGGTATAAGTATAACGTGAGAGAGGAAAAAAATGATAGGAATCTGAGGGGCAACTTTTTTACAGAGGGTGGTGGATATATGGAACAAGCTGCCAGAGGAGGTAGTTGAGGTTGGTACTATAACAACATGTAATAGACATATGGACAGATACATAGATAGAAAAGGTGTTGAAGAATATGGTCCAAACACAGGTAGTTAGGGCTATTGTAGCTGGAGCATTTGGTGGCAAGGGCAAGTTGGGCTAAAGGGCCCGTTTCCATGCTGTATAACTCTAGAGCCCTATAACAGGCACTGACAAAAATCCAAGGGGAGCTAATTCAATATGAGCAAACCAACGCATGAGTTAACAGTCAAAGATACCTGAAACTGATCCTCTGACACTCTCTGCTGGTGTTCATGACTCATATCTATTTCCATTGCCCTTCCACCATAACTAGAATGAATGCGATGTTACAGGGACAAGACTTAATTAACTGTCAATTTGCAATCTCCATAAATCCATGCATTCACATATCCTTAATAGGTTCAAACCAAGTCAAGTCAAGTCAACTTCATTGCCACACTCACACATACAGTGAGGTACTGGTGCAATGAAAATCTTGCTTGCAGCAGCATTGCAGACACAAAGACCCAGACAATACACAGAACATAAACTATAATTAAATTATATAAGATAGTAAAAGAAAAATACTGCAAAATCAAGACAGAAGTGCAAAAACACTGTTAGAAAATGTGTCCATCATAGTGCAAAAGATCATCATCCCTCATCCTCTTGTGCTTCTTGCCCTAACCTGCCCAATCTCTCCCTATAGCTCAAACCCTGAAGTCTAGGCAACATCTAGTGAATAAATTTGCAGCGGAGACCAGAGACAATGTATTTGGACAGCACTACATTGTAGCTACTAGAACCATTGCCTCACAGCTCCAGAGACTCAGAGTCAATCTTGGCCTTGAGTACTGTCTGTTTGGTGTTTTCCCGTTCTCCCTGTGACCACATGGATTTCCTCCAGGTACTGCGAGTTTCATTGGCAACTGTATGTCACCCCCAGTGGATGGGAATATCAGGGGGCTAGTGGATGAGGATGTTGGGAGAATTCTAAATATGGGGTTAATGTAGGATTAGTGTGATTGAGTGGTTGATGGTTGATGTGGTGGAATGGCCTGTTTCCTTGTTGTTTCTCATTGCTTCTCTCTGTAGCATTTCCATTTTCATTGAGAACAATTGGATGTTTCGTACTGTCTGCTGACAGTGTAGTGTCAGTGGAAGAATGGAGAAAGGTAATGTGAGGTAGGGTTGGATGTCTTCATATGTGAAAAGTTATATTACGCTTCTGAATAATTATGCTGAGAAGAAGCAGCTTCCCTTCCATTGACTACATCTACAACATGCTGCCTCAGCAAGGCCACCAGCATAATCAAGGGTGAGTCTTACAACAAACACTTCCTTTTCTCCCCTCTCCAAGCAGGCAAGAGGTACAGAAGTGTGAAAATGCACACCTTTGGATTCAGGGACAGTTTCTTCCCAGCAGTTATTAGGCAATTAAACCACTCTATCACCAACTAGAGAGCAGTCCTGAGCTACCATTTACCTAATTGGAGACACCTTGGACTATCTTTAATCGCACTTTACCTTGTACGAAGCGTTTTTCGCTTTATCCTGTATCTTTGGATGGCCTGATTGTAATCATGTCTAGCCTCTTCACTGACTGGATAGCACACAACAAAAAAGCTTCTCGCTGTACTTGGTGCATGTGACAATAAATTAAATAAACTAAACGAGAAATAGAAAGCAAGCTTGAATGGATCCCTGGGGAACCCCAGAGTTTACAATGCAAGTGTGGGAAGAAAATCCATTGAAAGTAATTCAGTGTTCATAACTGGTGAGTCTATTAGAGGAAAATGATTTGCATAACTTCTGCAATTGTCATTCAGCCTACACTTGCAACGATGTGGCAGTGGAGCTTGTGATAACACATCTGATGAGATTAGTCAGACCATCATTCCCATGAGCTTCATTGGAGCTTTAACAATTCTATGATTTAATTCTATTTTTCTTACCCAAGGTAAGATAGCAATAATTCACAGTGCATGCCTATACATACATACAGTATTCTGATAAAGAGATAGGATGGAAAACTGTAACATTATCATCACCCCTAGTTTATTTCTTACAGTGCAACACTAGGCAGGCACTGGGTCTTTACTTCCCTTATCACCGTATAACCTCTTCAACAGACATGATCATAATTCTACGAGAAAATCTTACTGTATTTTAATAGCGTGCATTTTAATTATTAATGTAAAATAAGATTGCTTATCTTCATTTCAAATATTATTTTTAAATATTATTGCTGCAGCTCTGCAAGAACAAATTTACATATTTTCTTCTCCTTATTTATCAGAAATCCCAGTTGATTTTTTTTACAGGAACATTCCAGTACTTCCTAATTCCTGAGAATAGAAAGCCTGAAGAAGGGTCCAGACATTGAAACGACACTTATCCAGGCGCTCCAGACATTGCATCTATCTTGTCCCTCCCCTCCCTCTCCACCTCCATTCTTAAACAATGTTCAGCTTTTCAATAATCTTCACACAATAAGTAACTCTCTACTCCTTTTGCCTCGTACCTTGTGTGTGTTCATCTCTGGTCGTTTCCCACCTACCTGCCTATTATCCCCCATCCCCCTCGATGCTGTTAACCTATGACCTGCCAGGCTTTGTCCTGCCCCTCCACTCTTCTAGCTTTCTTTCCTCCCAACCCTGCAATCAGTCTGAGGAAGGGTCCAGACCTGGAACATTGCCTATCCATGTTCTCTAGGGTTGCTGCCTGACCTGCTGAGTTGCTCCAGCATTTTTTATCTCTCCAGATTGCTGCCTGACCCACTAAGTTACTCAGGCACTTTTGTGTATTTTCCTGAGAGTAAATAGGAGTGAAGATTAACTGTAGTTTCACACTTTGCTCTTTTGGGGGCAGCATTAGCTAAATCTCAGCATTGTACTGGTTGCTCGGCTGGTCAAATGAGCCACAAAGCTTTCGAATTAGAGCAAATTTTGTTTTAATTTTGATTTTACACAATTTCTGGAAAGAACATTGTGGCAGATAACAAAATGGGTTGTAAAAATGATGATGGCATTTCTTAAACCTACTTTGTGTAGGTTTGGTTTTGTTCTCTGAAAGAAGTTTGAGCGTTGATTCTGAGGAGCCTGCAGAGTGGAACAGGGAAGAGATTGTCCTTTGCAGAAACGTACACGATTACAGTGGTTTGGTAAGCAAATTAATTCGATCTTTGCTGTATAACGTCTTGTGATGAACTGCATCCTTCGTCTTTTAAATAGGACAGATACAATTATGATCTCACGTGTTAAATAATAACACACACGTCAATGCAGCCCCAAGCACTAAATATCTCTGACAGGTCAAAAAGGAAGTTGAAAGTATTGTACAAATGCTAAGAATTTATTTTGTAATCTTTTCTACTCGTCTCACTCATTCGCTTAATGCAAACAGGTGCTCTACAAAGTATCATTGCAGCTGATGTGATGTTTAGTTTGCTAGTTTAGTCATAGAGTCATGGAAAATAAAACATAGAACAGCAAAAAAAACAGACCCTTTGGCCCACAGTGTCTATGCCAAACGTGATATCAAAACCAATTCTTATCTGCCTGCATATAATCTTTATTCCTCCATTCCTTGCATATCCATATGCCTATCCAAAATTCTCTTAAATGGTACCATCATAACTGCCTCAACCACCACCCTGGCAGAATGTTCCAGGCACCCACCGCCTTCTGTGTAAAAGAAATCTGCCCGGCACTTTAAATTTTGCTCCTTTCACCTTAAAGATGTACCCTCTAGCATTTAATTTTTCCATCATGGGAAAAGGGTTCTGACTGTCCACCCTATCTCTCATAATTTTATATTTCAAACAGTTCTCTACCCAAATTCTGTCATTTCAAAGAAAACAGTCCAAATCTATTCAACATGTCCCTGAAGCGGCTATCCCTTAATTTGGATTTTACATACTTTCTGGAAAGAACATTGTGGCAGATAACAAAATGGGTTGTAAAAATGATTATGGCATTTCTTAATTACTTTGTGTAGGTTTGGTTTTGTTCTGATCCCTTCACCCAGGCATCATTCTGGTAAACCGACAGCCTCCATTCCACAGCCTCCACATCCTTCCTGCAATGGGGTGGCCAGGACTGCATGCAATACTACAAATGCAGCCTAACCAAAGTCCTATAAAACTACATCATGACTTCCTGACTAATGACATCCTGTTATAGAAGCATACAGCAGGGAAACAGGCCCAACCTGTCCATGCTGACCAAGATGTCCCATCTAAGCTTGTCCCATTTGCTTGTGTTTGGTCAATCTATACTATTACTAAAGGTCTCATCTTCCTATCTACGTTGTAAATACATTTTAGAAAAAAGCTACCCTATATCGCTATGATTTTTTTGGCCATCTTACTCACCGTTCTCCTCTCCTCCAACCGCCCCAAGTAAATAATAAAAAAGTTATGAATGTTTACAAAATCGTGAGATCAGCAGATTGGTCTTCTCGCCTGTCAGTCACCATGATGAAGGTAACGCCCCTTCCGGGGGGCCAGGAGAATAAAGCCCCAGAGGCCAGCCGTGAGTCAGTCACCCTGGAAGACCGTGAGTGAGAGTTGAGTCCAGAACTGTGAGTCTACTCTGTGAGTGAACTGAACTGTGAGTCTGCACTGTGCTGCTTGAACTGAATTGAAGGGTTGCTCAGCAAACTGTGCTGCTTGAACTGAATTGAAGGGTTGGTCCGCAAACTGTGCTGCTTGAACTGAATTGAAGTGTTGGTCTGCAAACTGTGCTGCTTGAACTGAATGTCGCGCGGATGTCCCGCTCACTGTGGAAGTCCCGCTCAGGGGAGAAGCCACGCTCAACTGTGGTGAGTAGATTCAAGAAAGTTTTACTGTCATATATATGTTGTGTGTGAGAGTGTGTGATGGATGGTGTGCGTGCTTGTGTGTGAGAGATAGTGCGTGTGTGTGAGATGCAGGGTGTGTGTGTGTGTGTGAGATGGAGGGTGGATATGTGAGTGTGTGTGTGTGTGTGAGTGTGTGAGATGGGTGTGTGTGTGTGTGTGTGTGTGTGTGTGTGTGTGTGTGTGTGTGTGTGTGTGTGTGTGTGTGTGTGTGTGTGTGTGTGTGTGTGTGTGTGTGTGTGTGTGTGTGTGTGTGTGTGTGTGTGTGTGTGTGTGTGTGTGAGATGCAGGATGTGTGTGTGTGTGTGTTGATGGGGTGTGTGTGTCTGTGAGATGGAGTGTGTGTGTCTGTGAGATGGAAAGTGTGTGTGTGATGGAGGATGTGTGTGTGTGTGAGTCAACTACCAGCCCACCAGCCGTGAGTGAGTCAACTGCCAGCCCACCAGCCATGAGCGAGTCAACTGCCATCCCACCAGACGCGAGTCAACTGACAGCCCACCAGCCGTGAATCGGCTGCCAGCCCACCAGCCGTGAATGAGTCGGCTGCCAGTCCACCAGCAGTGAGTCGGCTGCCAGACATAGACTACAAGACCTACACCAAACCCAAACCAATTAGGAGCAGACGAGGGCATTCGATCCAATATGTGATCCCAGCTGCAAAGACAGATGTATACAGCAATTTACTCGAGCAGCTTGTTCCAAATAACCACCATCGTCTAAGTGAAAAAGCTGCTCCTCAGATTCCAATTCTTGTCCCTCTCACCTTAAACCTGGTACTCTGGTTGTTGATTCCACTACTCTGGGGAAAATACTCTGTTCACTCACCCTATCTATTCCATTTAGTTCTGTTTTGAGATATAGGAAACATCATAACACGCTTTGGCCCACCGAGTCCACACCAAATATTGATCACCCTTTCACACTATGTTATCCCACTCTTTCTATGTTATCCCCTTTTCTTATCCACTCCCTAAATGCTAGGGGCAATTTACAGAGGCCAATTAACCTACAAACCTGCACGACTTTGAGATGTTGGAAACCCTCGCTGTCGCAGCAAGAATGTCAGGATTGAACCCGGATCTAGGTATAGATCTAGTTATACCAGCTACGCCACAGTGCCAAGCTGAATAAAACATTTTGTAATAGTTTCCATTCCTCTCACACAGTCCCTTATTGCATGCAGGAACTCAACAAAAGCATCTTTGTTTGCTTAATTTGATAGTTTACTTGTCTGGAGTAATGCTGAGTGGAAGCAATGGTCTGAAGTTTTTCTACTTTGTTCAGCGAATAAAGCTATTACCTGGGGTGGAAATGGTAATGAGATAGTGTTGTCTGTACACACAGAACCGTGCACATGAGAAGACAGGGAGACCGGTACTGTGACCAAATGTGAGCCTGGGATGGCATAGAAGTGAAACAGTTCACTGAGAAGCCAGCCATTTTGTTTGGGCTGTAATCATGTTGCCATGGAAATCATAAAGGTTTGGAAGGAAGGAGTAACGGCTTCTGTCACTGGATTGGCAGGGGGGCAGGGGGAATTTGTGTTTCAGTTTGTGTTTCAGTTAGTGATTACCCTCCAGATTGCAGGAATACGTGCTGGGAGATGCACTAAAGCTTGATGCAGCCACGCCAAGGCTCTGTGGGGGGAGGAGCACAGACTAGAGTCCTTCATGCAGGAAGGGACTGCAGAGGCTGGTTTATACCAAAAATAGACACAGTGCCTGAGCAACTCAGCGGATCAGGCAGCAACTCTGAAGAAAAGAACAGGAGACATTTCAGGACGGAACACTTCACTCGAAACGTCACCTATTCCTTTTCTCCAGAGATGCTGCCTGACCCACTAAGTTACTCCAACATTTTGTGTCTGTCTAGGGTTTGTCCATTGCTGCATATTGGGGGGGAGGGGCTGGTGGATACGCCTCTCAAAGAAGGGATATAATCCCAGGGTGTTTTTCCTCATCTCCGTTCTAAATGGCCTACCCCTTATTCTTAAACTGTGGCCCCTAAATCTGGACTCCCCCAACATAGGGAACATGTTTCCTGCCTCTAGCATGTCCAATCCCTTAATAATCTTACACGTTTCAATAAGATATCCTCTCATCCTTCTAAATTCCAGTATATACAAGCCCAGTCGCTCCATTATTTCAATATATGACTGTCCCGCCATCCCGGGAATTAACCTTGTGAACCTATGCTGCACTCCCTCAATAGCAAGAATGTCCTTCCTCAAATTTGGAGCCCAGATGTGGCTTCACCAGGGCCCTATACAACTGCAGAAGGACCTCTTTGCTCCTATAAGCAACTCCCCTTGTTATGAAGGCCAACATGCCATTAGCTTTCATCACTGCCTGCTATAGTTGCATGCTTACTTTCAGTGACAGATGTACAAGGCCACCCAAATCTCGTTGTACTTCCCCTTTTCCTAACTTGACATCATTCAGATAATAATCTGCCTTCCTGCTCTTGCCACCAAAGTGGATAACCTCACTGGGGAGAAATTACAATTATACCAAGCCAATTAACCTACAAACCTGTATGTCTTTGGAATGTGGGAGGAAACCGGAGCACCAGGAGAAAATCCACATGGGTCACGGGGAGAACATACAAACTCTGTAAGGACATGCACCCATAATCAGGGTCAAACCCAGGTTTCTGGCACTGTAAGGCAGCAACTCTATCGCTGCGCCACTTGTTTTATATATATTTTTTATATTGAATAAAGTTTATTGTTAGAAAATAAAATCCAAGTTGAAGGGAATAAAAAGTGTCTCCTGAGGGGCAACATTTTCATTCAGAAGGTGATGAGTATATGTCAGAAGAGTCAAGAGTGTTTAATTTTCCGTTGTACTGTGGCGGAAAAGTGAAATTCTTATTTACATCAGCACAACAGGTTTGTAACCACGGTACTCAATATAATAAACACATTTAAAAAAATGCGATAAATTAAAAAAAACAATCTTTTGCAAGACAAGGCAAAGCCCGATGAACGAGCTTCCAGTGAAGGTAGTTGAGGCAGGTACCTCCTTCCCAGGGTTCTGAACTCCATGTCCTGCGGTGACAAAGCCTTGTGAAGACTTCCCTGCTCTTGTAACTAAATCCAACTGTTCTCTTGAAAATTAATTTGCTGGGCTGGAAGATTCTTCTGCTAATTAATAACCTTCAAGGTATAAGTCTGTTCAGGATGAAATGCCAGACATTTGTAGCAGAACAGTTGCTGTAATTCACTGGAGTATACATTTTAATTATGTATGATTTAATATTAGTTTTTTTAAATGTCCTTATGGTGACTTTTTTTTCTCCACTCAAGGCAAAAGAACATGCTGCAAGAATGTGAAAGGCTCCCTCTCATCAAGTAAATGGGTGCAAGCATCAACATTAGAACATAACAAAGGAGATAAATGCAGGATAAATGCATCGCAAAAGAGATACAGTAAATGCAGGAGTCAAAACAAAGGAAAGCAGCCGGAATTGGTAATTAATGTCAATAAACTATGGCTGATCTTTTACCTTAATGTCATTATCCTATACAAACTCCATATCCCTTAATTTCCTTCATATTTAAAATCTTCTTCACCACACTATCTACCTGCAATGCCACTTTATGTAGTTGTGTATTATGTAATTATGATGTAGAGATCCCTCTGCTCTAAAACACTTCCAAGGGCTCTATTGTTCACTGTGATGATCCTGCCCTGGTTTGACTTCCCAAAATGAGACATTTGATACCTATCTGATCTAAACTCCATTTGCCATTCCTCTGCCCACATGCCCTGCTGATCAAGATCCCATTATAATTCTTGATAACCATCTTCACCGTTTACGACACCACCTATTTTAGCGTCATCTGTAACCTTGATAATCATGCCTTGTGGAGCTTCAGGCACTGTCACTACTAACTGCACGATTGCGCTGCCTAAAACACGGATGCATCAGTCCTTGTATTGTTTTTTTAGATCATATTGTTTGCACCTATTTGTAGCTCTTTTAATGCAAATAATGGTGAGCTGCATCACAGTGATATGGTGCAAAAACAGAAAAGATGAATTACTACATTCTTCCCTTTCAAGACCTTAGCCAACTAAATTGCCATTTGAGATGGGGGATGAGAAATTTATTTTCTCAGAGGATTGTGCATTTTGGAATTCTTTACCAAGGGAGGTGCAGAGATGGATTAATTAAATCTATTTAAGGCAATGATCATCATACACTTGAACCATAATGGAGTGTAAGGGTTACGGTATGGAACAGGAAAGTTGTGTCGATGACAAGATTGGATCAGGCAGCAGCTTATTAAAAGATGTGGCAGTTTCGAGGGCCCAATTGTCTTACACATGCACCGTTTCTTGTGTTGTTATTTCCGGGTTGTTCTATTTTAATTCAGATTTATCTTCGGAATAATGTTAGAGGCTGATAGACGGCGCGACTCACCCGTTGCAGCGGCCCCTACAGCCTGTCTGTCTTTTTTTTTTTTTTTTTGTCTAGTTAAATGTAGTGCTTGGTGTTTTTTAATAGTATTTTTAAATGTGTAAATGTGGGGGGCGGGGGGGGGGGGGGGGGAAACTGTTTAAATCTCTTCCCTGTCCGGGAGACCCGACTTTTTCCCTGTCGGGTCTCGGCTGTCGTTGGGGCCTAGCACCGTGGAGCAGCCTCCAGCCTGAACGACCCGGGGGCTCCAGTCCCGGAGACTGCGGTGCTGCGGAGCTGCGGAGCTGCGGATCTGCGGACTCACCATCGTCGGGGGTGGCCGGCCTCGGAGCGTGGGGAGCGGCGGTGACTCGCTGCTGCGACTCGACTCCTGCGGCTCGGAGGCTCCAGCAACGCAGCCGCAGGTCCGGTGGACTGTGACATCGGGAGCTCCCGGGTCTGGGAGGAGAGAGAGAGACCGCTTCCCGGAGCTCCCGCAACACGACTTCTCCAGCCGGTGTCACGGGGTTGGAACAACCCGGACCGGGACAGTACATCACCCGGCACGGCTTCATGGCCGTGGGACTCACCATCGCCCGTGGGGGTTCCAACCTTGGACTTTCAGACCGGGAGCGGGGCCGTAAATCGCCCCGCGCAGCCTAAAATGGCCGTGGGACTCATCATCGCCCGCCTGGGGCTTGGACATCGGGAGAGACACGGAGAACATGGGAGAGAAAAGACTTGCCTTCCATCACAGTGGCTTCACTGTAATGGATGTTTGTGTGAATTTAATTATGTGTATGTCTGTAAGACAGTGTCTTTGTTTGTATGGCTGTGGAAACAACATTTCGTTTGAGTCTCACTGGGGCTCAAATGATAATAAATTTGTATTGTATTGTATTGTATATATTGGCTTTTGTTGACCCAGGAGATCTTCCCTGCTGTGTCTGAAACAGGAGTGTAGATCTTTCAGGTCCCCCAGAGAGGGGACCTGAAAGACAGCGAGTCATGACCTCTCCCTCCCCCATCTTGCATAGACTGAGCCACGCCCACACTTCCGGGTTTTATAGTCCCTTCCCCCACCATCAGAAGAGGCATGGCCTTCATGGCGTGATTGACAGGAGAGAGAATATCAACATTTTCTAAACACTAATAACTCTTTTATTTTTCATCGATGGGCACAATCCTCAGCTCCTGATAGCAGAGGGGGACTGTGAGTAAGATGGCCATAAATCACAGCCGTACGTGGTAGCGTTTTTTCTAAAATCAATATCAAGTGCAAACAGGCAGTGGTCAAGATTAGACTTTTAATTATATAGAAGTCAAGGCAGCTCTAATTAGACAAGGTAGTTCTAAATGGGCAAGGCAGCTCTAATTAGGCAAGGCAGCTCGCCTTAGCACTTTCAAAACCAAAGGCCAGGCAGCTCACTTTAGCACTTTCAAAACTAAAGGCAAGGCAGCTTGCTTTAGCACTTTCATAACCAAAGGCAAGGCAGCTTGTTTTAGCACTTTCAAACCCAAAGGCAAGGCAGCTTGCTTTAGCACTTTCAAAACCAAAGGCAACACAGCTTACTTTAGCACTTTCAAAGCCAAAGGCAACGCAGCTTGCTTTAGCACTTTCAAAACCAAAGGCAACGCAGCTTGCTTTAAGCACTTTCAGAACTAAAGGCAACACAGCTTGCTTTAGCACCTTCAAACCAAAACACACTTTTGTATTTTCAAACTACATTTTCAAACCACATCAATCAACCTTTATTGTTATCTTGCAAGCCACAGTTGTATAGTGCAAAATGAAAAGACGTTTCCCAGGGAATATCGGAGCATCGCACATGAAATTTAAAACATTTCACACATAATAACACTAAAAACAATCCAGTCCCTGATGGAACAGTATAAATAGTTAAAAGCAGGTAAAACAACAACGTTAAAATACAGTAAAACCAATCATAAAAATGTCCGGGGCAGCTGATTTGAATGGCCAGTGCCAGTTATTACAGTGGCCAGTACCAGTTATTAAAGTGTCCGCGCCAAGCCTCAGAATCAGGTGACTGAGTACAGAGTGATTGTTTAGCAGCCTCACAGCCTGTGGCAGGAAGCTGTTTAGCAGTCTTGTAGTCCGGGCTTTGATGCTGCGATATCTCTTGCCTGATGGCAGGAGATCCAGGTGTATGTGGAGGGGGTGCAGTTTGTCCTTAGCAATTCTCTGAGCTTTTTTCAGACAGCGGCTCTGGAACAGTTCTTGTACCGAGGGTAGGGAGACGCCAATTATCCTCTCTGCCTAACTCACTACCCTCTGCAGAGCCTTCCTGTCCGAGCAGTTGCAGGTGGAATACCACGTATTTATGCAGTACGTGAGTACAGACTCCACCGTACCCCTGTAGAAAGTCCTGAGGACGTTGGTGGGGAGTGAGGCCTGTTTTAGTTTCCTCAGGAAGTGCAGTCGCTGATGGGCCCGTTTGACGGCCCCAGTGGTGTTCCTGGACCAGGTGAGGCTGTCTGGAATTTGCACACCGAGGAACTTTATGCTCTCCACTCTCTCCACTGTGGTGCCACTGATGTTGAGGGGTGTATGCTTTGGCTGCGCCCTCCTGAAGTCGACAACCATCTCCTTTGTTTTGTCGACATTTAATTCTAGATTATTTTTGCCGCACCAGTCCACTAGTTGTTTTACTTCCTCCCTGTACAGTGGGGAGGGGGGATGTGGGGGGGGGGGTGGGGTGGGAGGGGGGGGGGGGGGGGGGGGGGCTGAGGGGGGGAGGGGGGGTGTGGGTGAGGGGATGTGCGTGGGGGAGAGAGTTTGTGTGGGGTGTGTGGGGGAGAGGGCTTTGTGGGGGAAGGAGGGTGGGAAATGGGGGGTGGTGGAGGGGGGGGGGGTGTGGGGGAGGGCGGAGGAGGGATGTGGGGGTGTGTGGGGGAGATGTGGGAAGGGGGGGGTGTGTGGGGAGAGGGGGTGGGAAACAGGGGTGTGGGGGAAAGGGGGGATGTGGGGAAAGGGTATTGTGGGGAAAGGGGTGATGTGTGGAAAGGGGGATTGTGGGGAAATGGGGTGTGGAGGAAAAGGGGGGGGGGGGGGTGGGGGAAGGGGGTGGGGGAGGGAGAAGTGGGGAGGGAGAAGTGGGGAGGATGTCAACTTATTTGACTTGCAGCAGAGGGGAATGGTGGGTAACGTGGTAAAAAATCGGGGATCGTTTTTGCGCATATTTAATTGCAACACAGACCGGAAGTGGTCAAGATGAGAGTTTTAGTAATAGTACATAGATGTGGCTATTCAAGGAATAGGGAGATATGGATCAAGAACCAGACGGCATAGGGTTAAGGTGCGGGAGATAAGATTTAATAGGAACCTGAGGGCAAACCTCTTTACACAAAGGGTGGTAGGTATATCAACGAGCTACCAGAGGAGGTAGTTGAGGCAGGTACTATGATAACATTTAAAGAACATTTCGACAGGTACATGAATAGGATAGGGTTAGAGAAATATGGATCAAATACAGGCAGGTGGGATGAATGAAGATGGGGTATATTTAAAAGCGTGGGCAAGTTAGGCTTAAGGGCCTGTTTCCATACTGTATGACTCTATGGATCATGTGCAGGCAGATGGGAATAGTAATCTTGGTGTGATGTTCAGCACAGACAATTTGCATGTTCTATGCAAAGTCGCATTCAATAGATGTTTCAGCTGCTTGTGTAAATCTCTCTCAGCCTTGATTTTTGTGCTCAGTTTCTGAAAGAGAATTGAATCTACTGCTTTAAAAAACTCTCAGGCAAAAAACAAGAGAACAAAGCCAGAGCTTCCATGTGCGTTTCTACCTCATGATGTACAACCCCTCTATCACTAAAGCATAAGAAAGAAATTAAAGCCATAAACATCAGGCCATTTTTTTCTCAACCTATCAGAAAGGGGGGCCTTTGTGTGGCTTTTGTAGAACACAGAACGATTGAAGAATTTGAAGAGTAGCTGATGTTAGAATTGGTCTGTGAGCCATGCTGTTTGGCAAGGGACCAAACCAGTTCTCTCAAATGGAGTACTTCAGTTAACATCAGGCACACTCTCAAGGTATGAACAGAATACACATGCAGCTTTTCATATTGTAATTGTGAAAAGCAAATTTAATAGATTCTTTCACAATAGTGTTTTGCAGAGTAATATGTCAATAGACAATAGGTGCAGGAGTAGGCTATTCGGCCCTTCGAGCCAGCAGGGTCATTTGTCATTAATATTTTTTTTATTTTAATTTTGGAATTGAATGGAATGTATGCATTACTTTGTGACAATGCAAACTCCAGCAAAGCTGTTTGCTAATTAATGTGAATACATCCATTAACTAAATCTGTTTTGATTACGGTAGTCATTTTAAATGTATTTTGATGGACTTTTTAAATAGTAATTTTTTAATTTGTCTTCAACCATTTTAAATTAGTTACCAGACTAAGTTAGTTTCCTTTGGTCTACTCCAAAGTGGTGATGTATAATTAAAATGTATCTATTCTATACATAATGTAATTGTTTACCTATTTAAATCTGCGAGACCTGGTGAGCTGCAGTATTATTTTTAAATTAAAAAATATATTTTACACATGGAAAGACACAAAATGCTGGAGTAACTGAGCAGGCCAGGCAGCATCTCTGGAGAACATGGATAGCTGGCATTTCAGGTCGGGACCCTTCTTCAGGCTGATTGTAGGGTGGGGAGAAGAATGCTGGAAGAGAGGAGAGGCAGGACAAAGTGTGGCAGGTGGATACGTGGATGCAGGC
This sequence comes from Leucoraja erinaceus, assembly GCF_028641065.1. NCBI lineage: Eukaryota > Metazoa > Chordata > Chondrichthyes > Rajiformes > Rajidae > Leucoraja > Leucoraja erinaceus. Next base: position 26,500,571 of record NC_073380.1, on the reverse strand, counting down.
GAGGTGGGTTCTGATGGGCAGATGGTTGGAACAAAGGCTAGAGATAAAAGCAGAAGGTGTGAGACAGGATTGCAGCGTTGTGAATTGTGAAGCTAGAGAGAAGCTGGAAGATGTAGCTGGGGAAACGTGGATTTGGGTGTGCACCCACTTATCTTTCAACCTAAAACCATTGGTGTTGATTGATCTCAAGGCTTGTAACCAGTTGTTACAATTTCTACTGTAAAAGCTTGAATATTGAATGTCAGTAGACTACCCAAGGTTAGGATCTTCATTCCTGCTGAACCAAACACTGACTGTGCAGGATTTTGTTTAGTTTAGAGATACAGCATGGAAACAGGGTCTTCGGCCCACAGAGGCCACGCCGACCATCAATCACCCGGTCACATTAGTTCTATGTTATCCGTCTTTCTCATCCACACCCTACACATGAGGGGCTATTTACAGAGCCCACAAACCTACATGAATTTGAGATGCGGGAAGAAACCGTAGTACCCGGAAGAAGACCACGCGATCACAGGGAGAATGCGCAAACTCCACACAGACATCACCTGAAATCAGGATCAAACCCAGGTCTCTGGTGCTGTGAGGCAACAGTTCTACCAGCTGCACCACTGTGTTGCCCATAAATGGATGCAACTATGCATGCAAATAGTTACATACATGCAGGCACACACACGGTGTACAAGTGTTATTGTCTAGCACTGTGTAGTTTCTAGATTTACATCAGGATCTAATTTCGCTCGCCAAGCTTGGAAGTGCGGGCTATATTTCACCACTCTAGTCTTTTATTTTTCACTCAGTACAGTTTAGGATATTGACTACACACTCGGGCTCCACAATGTGACATTCAGATGTCTTCAAGTTCAGCTTCACATTACATGTTGATGATTTCAAACAGTAGCTAATTTGAGGCTAACTAAATAGATCCAGATTCCTCTATTTAATTTGACATGATTACATGGGTTAATCATTAGCTCCTATAACTGATCACAATGCCGATATTAAAGAGCGCTGACAAAATGTGTAGGAAGGAACTGCAGATGCTGGTTTACACTGAAGGTAAACACAAAATGCTGGAGTAACTAAGCGGGACAAGCAGCATCTCTGGAGAGAATGGGTGACGTTTCCCATTCCTCCTCTTCAGAGATGCTGCCCGTCCCACTGAATTACTCCAGCATTTTCTATCTATTAAGGAGTGCCTTATTTGCTGCTGTGTCTGGGTGAATTCAGGGTTGTCTTTTAGTTTAGTTAAGTTAAGAGATAAAGCATGGAAACAGGCACTTCGGCCCATCGAGTCCATGCCGACCATCAACCACCCATTCAGACTAGTTCTATGTTATCTCACTTTCTTATTCGCTGCCATACACTAGGACCAATTTCCAGAGGCTGATTAACCCTGCAAATTTACACGTCTTTGGGAGGAAACTGGAAACCTGATGGAAACGCTTGTGGTCATAGGAAGAACATATGAACTGCACACACACAGCACCCAAGGTCAGGATTGAATCCAGGTCTCTGATGCTGTGAGGCAGCTGCTCTACCAACTGTAACACTGTGCTGCCCTTACTTCTTCAATGTCTCCTGTATCTCTCAATAGCTACTGCTTACCATCTTCTACTGACGAGAAGCTGGTCCCAAATTTATGCAGATAATTGGAATGTCTAGGCAATCTGATATCTGAGCCAGGGAGGGCCACAGTATTTCTGGGAACGTGAAAGTTGCCCAGCTAGCCTAGTTCAGTAATGGTACCTGGAGGAATGTTTAAGAAGGAGCTGCAGATGCTGGAACAATCGAAGGTCGACAAAAATGCTGGAGAAACTCAGCGGGTGAGGCAGCATCTATGGAGCAAAGGAATGGGTGATGTTTCAGGTCGAGACCCTTCTTCAGATCAGTCAGTCAACTGGAACTGAAAGTCCCTGCAGTTTATTGAAGTCACGGCTTCAACGGCTGCAGTGATCCTGGCTACACTTACGGCAAAAAGAGTTTTAATGTTTACTAGACCAAGTGGGACCTGATGGGCCCCGTCCCCCAAGGTGGCATCTGGATGGGGGTGTCGGCATCACACGGGAGGGCTGATCCCCAAACGCAATATTCCACCACTCACCCATAGCCCCCAACTGCGTAGGCATGGCTGATGGGATCCGTTGTGACATAAGCCCCCCCCCCCACACACACTAGTCCGCCCCCACATATTAACCCCCACACACACAAACCTCCCCCCCACACACTAACCCCAACCCCACACACAAACTAACCCCCTCCACACACTAACCCCCCCCCCAAACTAAACCACACACACACACTAACCCCCTCCACACACTAACCCCCCCCCCAATCTAACCCCCCCCCACACACACTAACTCCCCTACACATTCACTAACCCCCCCCGCCCCCTACAACCCACCTCCGCACTACTGCCCCTCCCCCCCACACACACACATTAACCCCATATCTGTCTCTCTCTATCTCTATATTTGCCTCTCTGTCACCTTTCCCTCCCTCTCCTTTTCCCTACCCTCAGTCACTGTTGGGTGGCAGCCGAGATCCCATTGCGATGTCATTGTCGGGTGGCAGAATGTTCACTGCAGTGTATGTAAATGAGATCCCATTGTCACAGTTATTCTTCTCAAAGTCGGCTTTTTAAATGTTTAAATATCAATAACTTGTAAAATATAACGTCAAATCTGAAGGAAACTTTATAGGAACGCAAACGGGACAATGGTGAGTAAGGCGGTGCAAAGATTTTAGCACTACTGTGTATCATTTTGGCATAGGTCCTAGATAGATAGATAGATAGATAGATGGATAGATAGATAGATGGATAGATGGATGGATGGATGGATGGATAGATAGATGGATGGATGGACGGACGGACAACAAAACCTTTAATAGTATATAGATGCTCCTGGTCTCCAGAGACATTGAGGTAAATTGACTCAGGTTTGAGATGAAGTGCACTCCTTGCAGAACAGACTGTGGACTTCTCAATACATAGATTGATGTAGAGGTTTTGAGGATAATGGTGAACTCCAATGTTGTTTAGACAACTACCTGGCCAAATAATAAAAGGGAAGCAACAAGGAAAAGGCAGGAGAGATTCTGCTGGTTAACAGTGTGTTGACGATATCACCATATTATCCCCTTCCATCCTCCTTCTTGTGATGTTCACGGTTGAAATATTTTATTTGGTGTTACTTTGAGTTCTTCTGCTATTCGTTTCCATTCTGCTCTTTTCCAGGATGTTTAAAAGTACTTTAAAACATTGCTTCTCCTTTCTTTCTACTCTCTTACTAAATCCAATCCTTCTTCGTCTCTCTTTTTGAATCTAAAGTAATGCTCACTCATCATTTCCTTTCTGATATTCCTCTGACTGGAAAATAATACTTTTGATCAAACAATCATTAAGATCTTAAAGGTAGACAAAAATGCTGGAGAAACTCAGCGGGTGAGGCAGCATCTATGGAGAGAAGGAAATAGGCAACGTTTCGGGTCGAGACCCTTCTTCAGACTTCAGACATTAAGAACTTAAATATCCCTTTAACCTTACCTGGATTAATAACCACACACAGCTTGTAATATTCTAAACGCAATCCATAAAATGTTACACACAGCTTGTTCCACCTTCACATATACCAATTCCCTTAAATATTGACCAACACCCCAACACACACAAACACACTGACAAACACAAATTTGCCTATACTCCAAAAGCCTTCACATCCACACAAATACACACACATATAATTCCAACTTCCTTTTAGTTTAAGAGTTAAGGAAGACATTTTTACAGATCAAGTGTACTCCGTCCATTTCCTCAAATCCTGGGTTAGTATATATTTTAGTTGTCTTCATAATGCAAGATCATAAAAAATAGGTCATAGGCCTTTGCAGTTTATCTGCCAGTCACTTAGATCATGGCTGATCTTTTACTTCACTACACTAGAGGGAAAGACTAGAGATCTTCTTCACATCGAGCCAGAGCTGAACACACTTCTCGGAATCTGCATACAATGATGTCTGTCTTACGCTTAGAAACATAGAAACATAGAAATTAGGTGCAGGAGTAGGACATTCGGCCCTTCGAGCCTGCACCGCCATTCAATATGATCATGGCTGATCATCCAACTCAGTATCCTGTACCTGCCTTCTCTCCATACCCCCTGATCCCCTTAGCCACAAGGGCCACATCTAACTCCCTCTTAAATATAGCCAATGAACTGGCCTCAACTGCCTTCTATGGCAGAGAATTCCACAGATTCACCACTTTCTGTGTGAAAAATGTTTTTCTCATCTCGGTCCTAAAAGATTTCCCCCTTATCCTTAAACTGTGACCCCTTGTTCTGGACTTCCCCAACATCGGGAACAATCTTCCTGCATCAAGCCTGTCCAACCCCTTAAGAATTTTATAAGTTTCTATAAGATCCCCCCTCAATCTTCTAAATTCTAGCTTCTTGTGCTTCTTGTGCATGGTGGTTGAAAGAATGGTGATAACAGGGCCGCGACGTGAACGCTTTTTCCTTGACCCCAGGCTAGAGGTGAGAGGGGCAAAGTTTAAAGGAAATGTGCGGGGAAAAACTTTTTTACACTGAGAGTGGTGGTTGCCTGGAACATGCTGCCAGCATGGAGGCAAATATGATAGTGGGATTTCAGAGGTTTTTAGATAGGCACGTGGATATTTAGTGAATGGAGGGATATGGATCATGTGCAGGCAAAGGAGATTAGTTTAATTTGAAATCATATTCAGCATAGACATTGCGGGCCAAAGGGCCTGTTTCTGTGTTGTATTGTTCTATGTTCCATGTTCCATGTACAACATCCTGTATAAAACCATATCCCTTAATTTGCTTAAAACCATGAGAGCAAAGAGTCAGAAACATAACTTCTGAATAGTGATCTGTTCAGTGTTCTTTTAACGCACTGAATATTTCACAGTGCTAATAGTTACAGGACTAAAGGGGCCACTTTGCAATGTAAAGAACAAAATGTATTACTGATGTTGCTTCTACTCCAGGAACCTAACGTGACTCCCTGCTCTCCTTGCTGCAATGTATTGCCATACCAGGAGCCAAGGAGAAATCTCTAGACCGATGATGTGCTGTGCAGTCAAGCAAAGAGACAGGAAGGAGGCAGCTTTCATCACATCCAAGGGGGTGATGTGGGAGACCATATGGTCCGGGTGGTCTGGCAACATGGAGCCAAGGTTGGCAAACCACACTGTGTGCACCAGCCCACACCTCAGAGCACCATATCTCAGCTCTGAATGGCTGCATCAAATCAACAACAGTCATCGCAGGTGTTCTCCCCTCTCTGAGCTGTGGGGAGATTAATTGCTGACAGCGCTCCGGTGGAGGGCAGGCATACATGCCAGGATCTAGCCACAGCTGCTCACTGCCTGAACAGGCAGGTCCTTTTAAAGTAAAAAAATACACAAGTGCTGGAGTAACTTAGTGGTACAGGCAGCCTCTCTGGAGAACATGGATAGGTGAGATTTCAGGTTGGGACCCTTCTTCAGACTGATTGTACTTGTTGGAGAAAGCTGGAAGAGAGGTGGGTGTGGAACAAAGCCCGGGAAGTTTAGCTTTGTGTAGCTTAGACAAATAGCACAGAAATAGGCCCTTCTGCCCACCGAGTCTGCAACAACCGATGAGCACCCATACACTAGTTGCATACCACAGAATAGAGGCAATTTACAAAGCCTATTAACCTACAAACCCACAAATCTTTGGAATGTGGGAGGACCCACGCAGTCAGAGGGAAAACATACAGACAGTATCCATACAGACAGTACCCGTATTCATGATTGAACCCGGTTCTTTGGGACTGTCCCACTTAGGTGATTTTTCAGCCGATTGTCAAGTCGCCAGCAGTCGCCTGATAAACCAGTGATAGGAATGGCGACTATCAGAGTCACACACATCGCTTCCTTCGCCAGCCCGTTATGCAAGCAGAGGACCGGGCAAGCAGGGGGAGCGATGTCTGAGTGAAATTTACATGGTGCAAAGCCAATGTGATACGGGCACACACTGCGATGAACAGGAAGGTTGGCGCTGTAATTAAGACGGTGAAAGCACAGTGTACGGGAGGGGTAAAGTAAGTCCTTTAAAAAAGGGGGACGACGGGGGGGAGAAGTGGGGTGAGATGGGGCGAGAAGAAGTGGAGACAACTTTTAAGAAGCCAGAGATACACGGCTGTGAAGCTCGGCGGATATTAACATTGCCGGTCGGTTATCTTTGGTTCTGAAAACTACTGCTTATGTTTTTTTTCCCAATGAGCCAATGAAATTCACCGGTCAGCACTGGCTATAACCTACCAGAACCTACAACAACTTTCGACCTCCTGGAAACCCACTACCATGGCACCAGAATTCTCGCTACTCTCCATGGCGGCATCATTCTGGTCGCCGCTAATTTGTCAACATGTTAAAATATTTGCGGCAACCACAATGAGGATGCGATTTGTTCCCAGAATGCGGGAACACCTCACAACCATGAAGGCTACCCGGCAACCACCCTCAAACATGTGGCGACCGGACAGTCTCTGGCAGTTGCTAAACACGTCGGCTAAGTGGGACCGGCCCATAAGGCAGCAAATGGTGATAGGTACCTCGTACCTCGGTGACTGCCAATCACCCCCCCCCGGACACTTATTATTTTTTTTTAATTCAAATCGTTTGCTATGTCGCTCTTCAAGGGAGATGCTAAATGCATTTCGTTGTCTCTGTACTGTACACTGACAATGACAATTAAAATTGAATCTGAATCTGAATCTGAATAGGTGCACTTTGTGTCATATTTAGTAAACCAGTTCCTTGTGCCTACATTTTACTCCTCCACTGTAAACCATCATTAAGGTAAGCCTAACTTGAGGAAATTCTCCTCCTCTCTCTGACAGGAGTTTTGTGAGACCCTCTCTCACTGCTCCCCCTCTGTGATTCCTGCTGTTCTCCTGCTTTTCCAACTATCACTTGCCAGGTTTTGTCCTCTCTCCTTACCCCACCTCTATTCCAGCTTTCTCCCCCCCTACTGCAATCAGTCTGGGTAAGGATCCCGACCTGAAACGTAGTCTATCCATGTTCTCCAGAGATGCTGCCTGATTCATTGAGTTAGTCCAGAATATTGTGTCCAATTTTGTAAACTAGCATCTGCAGTTCCTTGTGTATTTTTTAAAGTACAGGAGGAACATGAGGGTTAGGGTTCGGACTAGAGGATCAAGAACGCTGTAACAAGTCAGAGTTCTGCAAGGTAGCGATAGGCAGAGTTACCACTGTAAAACCAAAATGACTGCACTAAATTTTTTCCATTTTGTCAAAGTCTGTGCCACATGTACACCCCGCGAGTGCAATCAATACAGCATTGCATCCTTTCCAGATTTACAGTCACATAATGGGATTAGTTACTAAAAACTGCCCATTATCTTATCGCACGAAGAACAAACACCAATTCCATCAGGCTTCTTTTGAAGCAGGGCTGTTAACACTGTTGCAACTAATCTTATTTAGAGAATCTGAGCCTGTCTAATTTGATCAAATTACGGACACTTGCACTGACATTTATGGATTTTGACAGGGCCGAGAGCAAACAGCAGCAGCTAACTTCACCATGTATGGCACACAATAGTGCTGTTATTTGCATGCACTTATCAGTCTCGAAACGATTGCTCACTGTTCAGCAGAAAGTATTTCAGTTGAATTTATGCATCACTGTATTTACTGGCTTTCACTCAAGCAAATAGGTCACAGCTATTAGTCACAAAAGATCAGCATGCTAGCTCTAATGGGGTCCTGAAGGGCATTGTCTTCATGCAAACTATGTTTGAGAAACAAATTGTCTGTTTACCATGCTCTGTAATGTTTCACTGCCTGCCATTAGTTTGTGCAAATATCTCTGTTATCCTCTGCAACATACCAATGGCAAATTCACTGGCCTGTGCGATGCCGTTATAAATCTTTTAGGTTCAATCCCTAGCACACCTCACATTGACTTACATAGGTCGTAAGATTTGAAATTCACTCTGTAACGTTACCTTGCTCTCCATTACAACCCTGAATAAAGCCGACCTGTTATCTCTTTTTAAGGATTGTTTGGTTTAGTTTAGTTTAGAGATAAAGTGTGTAAACTAGCCCTTCGGCCCAACGAGTCCATGCCGACCATCGATCACACATTCACATGCTGACCGGTTGCATTGTGGCTTGGTTCGGCAACTTGAGCGCCCAGGAGCAGAAAAGACTACAAAAAGTAGTAAACACTGCCCAGTCCATCATCGGCTCAGACCTCCCTACCATCGAGGGGATCTATCGCAGTCGCTGCCGCTGCCTCAAAAAGGCTGGCAGCATCATCAAGGACCCACACTATCCTGGCCAAACACTCTTCTCCCTGCTACCTTCAGGTAGAAGGTGCAACGTCCAGGTTCAGAAATAGCCCTTCCCCACAGCCATCAGGCTATTAAACTCAACTGAAACAAATCTCTGAACATTAATAGTAAGATTAAACGAGAACTTACCAGTTCGAAGTTTGATCTGTATTTTATGAGGAGTTACGATGAGGGATTACGTGAAGAACCCATCCAGCACGCATGCGCGACATACTTCAAAGCAGCGGTGTGGAATCACAGAAAGACACAATAATTGAAATAAACATAGTAAAGAAAAGGAGAACTTAAATACCAATTGATCTCTATAATTGAGGGTGGGAGCGGAGGGCACGTAATCCCTCATCGTAACTCCTCATAAAATACAGATCAAACTTCAAACTAGTAAGTTCTCGTTTAATCTTACTATTTTACTTCGGAGTCACGTGAGTGACTTCGTGAAGATTTTAAAGCTCTGTGATTTCAAACCGTGTAACAGTTCATACTTCACTCACTGCCAAAGTCATTTGAGGGAGGAAGTATGTTATCGTAATCAACCATTAATCTGTTTGTAAAAACAATAATGGTGTTTATTAAACAATAACAAAAAATAAAAATGCTCCCCCGGGCTTAAATTATATATTTGCAGATTCTAATATTTTTTCTGCAAACGATACAGGTTCTGCCAGCGGCTTGTTATAAGAAGTTTGGAACTTTTTTTCCCTAGACCACCCCGTTGTAGCCAGGATGTGGTCCATAGGTACGTCCATCCTCTAATCTGCCGACGTGGATGCTGCCCTGGTGGTGTGAGATTTATACACCTTAGTATTTACTCCAGCAGCTTTCAGCACCTGCTTGAGCCATCTCGAAATAGTTTGGCTCGTCACCCGACCATGAGGTTTCTTGTGGCTGACCCATAAGGCTTTTTCTCTCCCTCGGGGATTTCTTGTTGTGTCAATGGAATTCAATAAGTGGGTCATGACACATAACCGTGGTTCAGGTGGGTAAGCCTGGAATTCCATGACTGGACCTGATGTTCCTGGTCTACTCTGTTTGACCAGCCCCTGGATGGTAAATGAGACACGGTCTAATGTTACAACCATATTGTCCAATCGTAGTAGATGGAGGGACTGGACTCTTTGTGCTGAGACAAGTGCCATCAGCATGACCGTTTTCAGAGTTAGTTGTTCCAGGGTGATGGACCTGGCTGGTGACCATCCCCTAAGGTATGTCAGGACCACACTGACATCCCAGATTTGGGTGTACCTAGGTCTGGGGGGATTAGAGTTAAGTATGCCTCTCATGAGCTTGATCACCAGCGGGTGCGACCCCATGGCCTGTTGTCCTGGTGCCTGAATTAAATAGGCTGACAGAGCACTTCTGGCTGTATTAATGGCGCTTTAGCTGAGTCCTTCATTGTGGTGAAGGCCTGCCAGGAACTCCAGTACATTGGTTATTGTAGTAGTTGAATATGTGGTTCCTGTGTTCGAACAGTATCTTTCCCACTTCTTGATGTTTGACAAGTATTGTTTCCTTGTGGACATGCAGTGGGATGCTGTCATCGTGTTGATAGTGTTGTCTGACAATCCCAGGCCCAGCAGAGGTCTTTTCAAAATCTGCAACCCAGGAGTTTAATTTTATCGTGGCATGGGTGGCTTATGCCTGATACCGGGTGAGTTAATAAGTCTGGGCTACTGGGAAAAGTCATTGGGGTTTCGACGACCATGTTGAGGACCACTGGGAACCATAGCTGTGTTGGCCAGTCGGGTACTATCAAAATACCTGAAGCAGAGTCCATCTGTATTTTGCGTAGTACCCGACTGATGAGGCAGAAGGGAGGAAAAGCATAAAAGACGAATTTTCCCCAGTCCCGGGTGAATGCATCTGCCGCTGGTGCCTCGGGGTCTGGTTCCCAAGCGACATACATTGGTACCTGGTGATTTAGTCTGGATGCAAACAGATCGATATCTGGCGTGCCATATTGCTTTGTAATTTTAGCAAAGGCTTTGGGATTTAACATCCATTTGGTGTTATCATTGAATTTGCGTGACCTGGTGTCTGCCACTGTATTTATCTTACCTGGTAGGTAAGTTGCTGATAGCCAAATCTGTCTATCGACACACCATTGCCAGATTGTGTTGACCAAATTGTCACATGATATGGATTTTATACCGCCCATATGGTTAATATAGGCCACCACCGTGGTATTATCTATTTGTAAACAAACATGCAAGTGATGCATATTTGTTGAATATGCTTTTAAGCCATAAAATGCACCCAACATTTCCAGATAATTTATGCCCAGTGTCTGTAGTAAAGATGACCCTGAATTAGTCCATCTACCACCTGTGCTGGATATGGTAATAGTTGCTCCCCAGCCTTGAGCACTGGCATCTGTTTGACTAATTAACGTTGGGTTAATGATGATGATAGGGCTGGAACTATGCCAAACATTTACTACCCACCACTGTAATTCTAATATTGCTTCAATGGGTAATTTCATGACTTGGTCAAAGTGACCTGCATGTCGTTTTAACGCCTGTACTTTTGCTCTTTGTAAGTTTTGATAGTGCAGAGGTCCAAATTGTGTAGCTGGAAATGCTTCTACCATTTTTCCAATTACTCTTGCCACTTGTCGAATGGTTGGTCGATCGTTGACCATTAAATTGTTACATGTTTGTGCCAATTCTGCTGCTTTCTCTTTTGGCAATGTTACAGGCATGTGGACTGAGTTAATTGTGAATCCCAGAAAGTCCATGGTTGTGGATGGCATCAACTTAGATTTATCTGGATGTAAGACAAATCCCAAGGTTTCAAACAATTGTTTGGTAGCTGACACAGCATATTTAGCCAATTCGATGGTTTTGCCTACTATTAAGATATCATCAAGATATGCCATGACAATATGTATCTGTTTTCTTAATATTGCCAAGGCTGGTTTTAATATCTTGGTGAATAATCTTGGGGCTGATGTTAATCCATTAGGCAATGCTTTAAACTGCCACAGTTGCCCCATCCAGGTAAATTTCTGGTATCTGCGATGATCCTTTTGAATGGGTACTGAATAGTAAGCATCGTTAAGGTTGATGCTTGCCATGAAGTATCCTTTGGAAATTAGTTGTTTGGCAGTTACAAACGTTTCCATTTTGAAATGTATATACTTAACAAACATATTTAGTGAAGTTAAGTCAATGATGATGTGACATCCACCATCTTTTTTAGTTTTAGTGAATATATTTGAGACAAATTCCAAGGGTTCATGTTTGGTTTTCTCAATGATACCCTTTGTAAGTAGCCTCACCAGTTCTGCTTGGCCCGCTAGTTTTCCTTTAACTGAGAGGATAAAGACCCTTTGGGGTGTATGCTGAACTGGTGGCATGTTTTCTTGAACAAATGCTATTTTGTATCCACGAATGCTATTGAGTATATATTTATCATTTGTGATAGACATCCATGCTTCCACAAACAGGTGTAATCTCCCCCCTGTTAGTATAGATCCCCCACTTTTTATATGCTGGTAGGAACAAGACCCACCTACCTCCATGGTTATGGGTGTTTCTTCTGTTTCTTCGTTGGACGATGTGTTGTCTGATGTGCTGCTGGTTGGGGGTAACGCATTTTCCATGGGGTCTGCTCTGGGCCCTGGCCTAAAAAAGGCTTTCGGGGATGGTGTGCGGACCCCGAGCTTTCACCGGTCCCATGAGGCTGACGTCGACTGGTGGATGCGGTGGGGTACAGCCGTCTGGGCCTTGTGGGTCTGCTCGTTCCGGGGCCTGCCTTCATGAGGCCAAATGTTTTGGACTATTCTTCCAGGTCCTTCACTTTTTTAGAGAGGTCCTTACCGAAGAGCAGGATTTGTGGCTCTGAGGCCGGTGTTTTGCACAACCCTGCAAATTTTGGGTTGAGTGCAGGTCTTAATATCTCCTTACAGAGGTTGTTGATCTCAAATTGGGTGTTGCACAGCTGAGCTAATGTATCTTGCTGGTTTGTGGTCATTTCCACCCCATCCACGGAACGAGCATAAGATATAATGGCTGACGTCAGGAGCCTGAGAATCCGCTGTAATTTTAATTCTTGGTTGCGGATGTTCTGCCCAACGTGCCCCCAGATTTGGCTGTTGACGGCCGGCACATTGAGCTAAGCGCAATTTTCTGGGGCCGAATACAGCTCTAGTGCCTCATTGACTACGTGCTCTTGTACAGGTAGTCTATGATGGCCACCAGTTTTGGCTCTAATGGCAGTCCTGCTCGTGGAGCTGCCATGTAGCAGTTGACCACACCCAGCAGCTCTTCCTGGTCCTGTACCCCAAGCATACTCCCGACATCTTTGGCCAGTGACCCCTCTTCTTGACCAGCTCTCCTAACACCATTCTCCTGCCTTTTCCCCCATAACCTCTGACACCTGTACTAATCAAGAATCTATGGAAAGAAAGCAAGGGCTATCTGAAATTAGAGATGTCAACGTTCATACTGCTGGGGTGTAAACTATCCAAGCAAAATATGAGGTGCTGTTCCTTACTCTGACAATGGAGGACGCCCAGGACAGGAAGGTCAGATTTGGAATGGGAGGGGGAGTTGAAGTGCTGAGCAACCAGGAGATCTGGCAGGTTACTACTGGCCACATCTTCCCATCTCCACCCCTTTCTGCTTTCCGCAGAGACCGTTCCCTCCATTACTCCCTGGTCAATTCATCCCTTCCCACCTAAACCATCCCCTCCCTTAGTACTTTCCCCTGCAACTGCAGGAAATGTAACACCTGTCCGTTTACCTGCCCCCTCAACTCCATCCAAGGACCTAATCAGTCTTTCCAGGTGAGACAGAGGTTCACCTGCACCTCATCTACTGTACCCGCTGTTCCAGGTGTTAACTTCTCTACATCGGCGAAACCAAGCGCAGGCTCGGCGATCATTTCGCTGAACACCTCCGCTCAGTCTGTCGTAACCTATCTCCTTTCCCAGTTGCTCAGCACTTCAACTCCCCCTCCCATTCCCAATCTGACTTTTCTGTCCTGGACATCCACCATTGTCAGAGGCCCAGCGCAAATTGGAAGTACAGCACCTCATATTCTGCTTGGGTAGTTTACACCCCAGCGGTATGAACGTTGACTTCTCTAATTTCAGATAGCCCTTGCTTTCTCTCTCCCTCCCCTCCCCATTCCTAGTTCCCCTACTCGTCCCACTGTCTCCACATACTTTCTATTATTTGTCATGCCCCCTCCCCTGACATCAGTCTGAAGAAGGGTTTCGACCCAAAACGCCACCCATTCCTTCTCTCAACAGATGCTGCTTCATCCTGCTGAGTTACTCCTGCATTTTGTGTCTACCTTCAATTTTCTCCAGCATCTGCAGTTCATTTTTACACAAGAATCTATCTATCTCTGCCTTAAATATATCCTTACTTTACGTACGTCCTTCATCAAGACTTCTGACATCTTCTGTAATTGTTCTGATAACCCATGTGCTTTACTTTCAGCTGCCACCCTCCATTCCACTGCTCCTTCATAGCCATCAGTGAATTGAACTAATTTGCTTTATGTCTAAAAATCTAAATCCCTGCTGCAAGTTAAAGAACTGTATGGCTGCAAGTAATGAGCTTTTGGGTTGCTCACGTTGTACTTTTCTCCACAATGCACAACATGACATTACCTCCTGATCCTTTTCATCCTTTTTGCTATTTTCTGATCTACAGCTGAATTTATCTCTGAATCCTTGGAGCTCTGGGTTACAATAGGGACCACTCATGTGGAACCTTATAAAACGCGTGTTAGGAATCTAACAAAACATCATTGTGTCTATTACAAATGATTCTGTTTGTCACTTCCTCAGGGAAATTAAGAATGTTGGAGCTTCCTCAGCTGAAATCATACCGACTATTGTTTATTAGGTTGTTTCACAGATATCCCTCTAGTTTACACTCAGAAATCAATTTAATTATTAAAACTACAGATGCCGTGGATGGTTTGGCCATCGGCTGTGAATAAGGATTTATTTCCAAACACTTGTTACAGGCCTAATACCAGCAACTCTCTCATTTTGACTGCTGAAAACTTCCAAACTTCCGTTCAGCACATTGTTGGGCTTGGAGGTGTTTTTTTTGAAGAACTTTTAGCTTACCTAGGTTCTGTATCTTAACTCATAAAGGTTTATTTTCCCAATGGAGTAAGATGAGCGTTTTGATAAAATCATCACAAATTGTTCACTATTTTTTCCTCATCAGTTCATTGTTTTACGTTGAGAGTTCGTTTCTGTGACCTTTCTAATTTTCCTGGCATTTGCACTTTGCATCATAGAATCATAGTCATAGAATGATACAGTGTGGAAACAGGCCCTTCGGCCCAACTTGCTCACGCCGGCCAGCAATGACCCAGCTACACTAATCCCACTTTCCTGCGCTTGTTCCATATTCCTCCAAACCTGTTCTATCCATGTACTTGTTTAACTGTTCTTAAATGATGGGATAGTCCCAGCCTCAACTACCTCTTCTGGCAGCTTCTTCCATACATCCACCACTCTTTGTGTGAAAAAGTTACCCCTCGGATTCCTATTAAATCTTTTCCTCTTCACCTTAAACATTTGTCCTCTGGTCCTCGATTCCCCTACTCTGGGGACGAGACTCTGTGCATCTACATGATCTATTCGTCTCATGATTTTGTAAATACCTCTGCAGTTAATTTTTTTTTATATATCTCTTTGTCTTTCTGATCACCTTTGTAAGGTGTTTCAGCTAATGTTATAGTTCTCTGTATATTTTTGTCCAGCAGGATTTGTAATAATTTGTCAGGATTTGTAAAAATAATAGAACGTATGATAATTTTTTGATAATGCACTAGCAAAAATTCCTTTAAACCCCCCCCCCCCCCCTGCTATGTCCCTTTACCTGCAACAACCCTCTCCCAAATAATCCTGGCAGATTACAGTCACAGAGTCATAGAGGCATACAGCGTGGAAGCAAGCCCTTTGACCCAATTTACCCACAACAACCAACATGTCCCACCTACTCATAGTAACATAGATATTAGGTGCAGGAGTAGGCCATTCGGCCCTTCGAGCCTGCACCGCCATTCAATATGATCATGGCTGATCATCCAACTCAGTATCCCGTACCTGCCTTATCTCCATACCCTCTGATCCCCTTAGCCACAAGGGCCACATCTAACTCCCTCTTAAATATAGCCAATGAACTGGCCTCGACTACCCTCTGCGGCAGAGAGTTCCAGAGATTCACCACTCTACTCCTGCCTGCATTGGACCCATATGCCTCTAAACATATCCTATCCATGTACCTGTCCAAATGTTTCTTAAACACTGTAATAGCACCTGCCTTAACTACCTCCTCCAGCAGTTCATTCCACACACCCACCAACCTTTGTGCAAAATAAGTTACCCCTCAGGTTCCTATTAAATCTTCACCTCAAACCTATGTCTTCTGGTTCATGATTGTCCAAATTGTCCCTTTGTTTAAATCAAGGGTTCCCAACCTGGGGTAAATTTACCTCCAGGAGGTAAATTTCACCTACCCAGGGAGTAAATTTGTTGATACTGGATTTGTACATATTTCTTGTCATTGACTGACTGTGTTTGGTTCTGGTATACCGGTATCTGTTCATCATTAGTCATTCATAAATAAGTGAAATAACATTGTTATGTGCTATTAAAGTCGCCAGGGGTAAACGGGATGAAAAAGGTTGTAAACCCCTGGTCCAAATTGTCCATTTATCTAATTCATAATTTAACTTTGAATCCATTCAAGTAATTGAGGTATGGCCTCACCAAAGCTCGGTAAAATTTCAACAACACTCCCTTGCATTTCAACCTCCTGGCATGAAGGTCAGGGAAGAATTTACCTTCTTTATTGCTTGGTGGAGCTGCTGTTTACTTTCCACATTTCAAGAGCCATAGGCACAGAACAGTTTAGTGGGTCAGTCATTCAGAACTTGAAATAAGAGAGGTTGATTTATGCAGTGATTACAAATCTTTGTAATTCTTTTTTCTGGAATGATTTCTCTTTCTCTGATACTCAGATGTTGAATATATTTGAGGCTGAGACTTATAGATTTTTGGGTCCTAAAACAAATAATGAAAATATGAAGATATATTGTGAGTTATAGGAAAGATATTGACAAGCTGGAAAATGTGCAGAGAAGATTTACGAGAATGTTCCAAGACAAGAGGATGTGAGCTATAAAAAAGTAGGCTGGGATTCTATTTCATGGAGAGTAGAAGGATGAGGGGTGATCTTATAGAGATCATGTATATGACCATGAGAGGAATAGATAGGGTAGATGCACAGAGTCTCTTACCCAGAGTAGGTGAATCGAGGACCAGAGGACGTAGGTTGAAGGTGAAGGGGAAAGATTTAATAGGAATCTGAAAGGTAACGCTTTCACACAAAGGGTGGTGAATATATGGAACAAGCTGCCAGAAGAGGTAGTTGAGGCAGGGACTATCCTGACATTTAAGAAACACTTAGACTGGTACATGGATAGGACAGGTTTGGAGGGATATGGACCAAATGCGGGCAGGTAGCTGGGTAAATGTTGGCCGGTGTGGGAAAGTTGGGCTGAAGGGCCTGTTTCCACACTGTATCCCTCTAAGTTTGAAGTTGGGTCCAGACCTAAAATGTCACCTATCCTTTTTCTCCAAAAGCCTCTTGAGTTACTTCATCGCTTTGCATTTATCTGAGGGATAAACCAGCATCTGCAATTCTTTATTTGCACTAGAAAGAAATGAAAATTGAACAGAAATGGAGTGGAGATATAAGATCAACCATGATCTTAATATATGTTGAAACATGCTTGAGGGGCTTCATAGATTATTTTCAAGTCTACTTATGTTCTTTTGATAGTTTTGTTCAACTCACCATATATGTGTTGTTGTTCAAGAAGGAACTGCAGATGCTGGAAAATCGAAGGTACACAAAAATGCTGGTGAAACTCAGCGGGTGCAGCAGCATCTATGGAGCGAAAGAAATAGGTGACATTTCGGGCCGAAACCCTTCTTCAGACGTTATGTGTTCTTATCAGGATCACTTTCATCTTGTAGGATCACTTTCAATTTCATCCCTTGTTCCTATCTAACCACCCTTTCTGTCATAAAGGTAACCAGTCATTTTAGCGTTCTTAAAAACACTTACTAGGAAAATGTTGATTAACCACGGCTTTGATAAATGTAATAACATTTACTTTGGCTAGCTTCCATCATTATGTAACCACTGCAGGAAGAATTTACAAGATTAATTAGAATTGGTTATAGGTGTCTAATTTGACTCCAGGATAACTGGTTCTCCAGAACTAACAGCGTGCAAAATGTTTGATTCCCAGCTGGAAGACATGAAGCTGACCCAAAACTCAACCCCTGTGCATTATTTCAATCAATTTTCCAGTTCACCTGTTTGAACCAGCTGCTTTAAGTTTCAACATCAGTAGAAGTCCTCAGATAGGGAGATACAGAGGCTTGAGGTGACACACAACAAGGCAGGAGTCAAACATTTTTGTGTGAAGGTGCTCAAAAGGATATTGAGACTCCTCCATCTTCACTGCTACTTAAATATTAAGTGGATTTATTTTATGGACAAAATAACTATTTTGCTTATTTTTCTTTTTCGTGTTCTGCCTTTCTAACAAGGAAACCTCTCTTTTCCCTGCTGAAATAAAGTCTGTGAGCAGAATCTTAACATACAACCTTCATATCTCTCTTGAACAGTCTGAAGCTGCATGCTCACCTTCATGCACAATAAGAGATTGGAGGGCAGTACCATCAATAAATATCCTCAGATACATCAATCAACAAGATCAGTGTGGTCTGAAGATGCACAGACTGTAGTTATTGGATGCCAGGAATAACTTTGGCATCTCTGGAGAGAAGGAAGGAGTCTGAAGAAGGGTCTCGACCCGAAACGTCACCCTTTCCTTCTCTCCAGAAATGCTGCCTGTCCCGCTGAGTTACTCCAGCATTTTGTGTCTATCTTGAAAATCTGATGTTTGCTCAGTGTAAAGCACTAGCTAGGATGTCATTGAGAGATAATTTTACAGACATAATGAAAAACTATGGGGAACGATGTAATAATAAAGGGTCCATCAGCCTCAGCATGGAATATCCCCAGAAGGAATCTTGCAGAGAGCGACAAAAAGAAGTAAGACAGAAATATTTTGTTTTCTGGCAAGCTTCCAAAATAGAAAGGTAGAGGTTCAGGAGAGGTCGAGGTCAGAGATCAGAAAGTATTTCTCTACAAGTGGATGATTGATAATAGGTTGCAAAAGGGAGCATTTCAAGCAGGGCACTTTGTTTTATAAACAACTGGATGGCATAATAGGAAGATCGCAAGGGTATTATGGAAAGATGAAAGCAAATTAACTGCAGAACATCTTGATCTGAATTCATCTATGATGACATTTGCTGCCAGTGCTGCCATGTGTGATTTTGGTTTTGCAATCTCAGCAGCTGTACTTAAAATCTTCACTCAACATCATAATTGGAAGAAGTAATTGCAGTCACAGATTGGAGCAAATTAATATCAATCACATGGGGAGCAGAGAAGGATGGAAATTGAAGAAATCTTACCATTAAAAAAATCAGAAGACTATTATGTCCTTCATTTTCTTTGAGCAATTGCTTTCAGATTTGTCTTTATGAGCTTTAGAGCTGTTGCTTTTGGCTATTGGTCTTGAGGTTCTCAACAACTAATGAATAGTTGTGTTTTATTTTTCTTACATTAATCACAAAGCCAAATGTACATGAAATCTCTGCACGAGTTACAAATCTACATCAAGAGTCAAGAGTGCTTTATTGTCATATGTCCTAGATAGAACAATGTAATTCTTACTTGCAGCAGCACAACAGAGTATCTAAACATAGTACACTGTAAACAATATAATAAACCAGAAAAAAAAGTTCAGTGTGTGTACATATACACATACATATATATATATACAGATCACACACATATATATATTTATATATATATATATATATATATATGTGTGTGTATGTGTATATATATATATATATATATATATATACACACACACACGCGCGCAGACATACATACATATTCAAGAGAGAGTTAGATTTAGCTCTTAAGGCTAATGGAATCAAGGGACATGGGGAAAAAGTAGGAATGGGATACTGATTATGGATGATCAGCCATAATCAAAGTGAATGGTGGTGTTGGCTCGAAGGGCCAAATGGCCTACTGCACCTATTTTGTATGCTTCTATGCATACACATAAAAAACAAACAAACAATAATAGTGCAATAATCACAGCAATAGCCAGGATATTGATGTGTTAGACTGTATCATCAAGGTATATTGTATTGGAATGTAGGCGAGTCGAATGGCTTCATTAATACTCACCAAGAGATGTGCTGTGGAAGGATTAAAGATTTTGCAGGCACAGTGGAGTTCACCATTCGAGGACATTCAAGTGAAACGATTAGGATGAGATCCTCAAATGTTTCTGTTGTTTTCCTTTACCTTGTAATTTACCACAAAGTCATGTTTCAATGGACCAATTTTACCTCAACATTTATCTTACAACAAAGTGACAAATAATATGGATCATGTGTACAAAGTAGATTAGATTAACCTGACAAGTTCGACGAGGACATTTTGGGCCATTAGACCTGTTCCTGTGCAGTTCTAAGTTCTAATATGTTCAAGTTAGTTCCAATTGTTACTGTTGTGTGCATCAAATTCTCAACGTATTCTACACAAGTCTACAAAGTATATGCAACAATAATAAGACTTCTTGTACATATGTTCACATTCATAACTTCTAGTAGCAGAATAAGGCCATTCGGCCGATCAAGTCTACTCCGCCAGTCAATCGCGTATGATCTATCTTTCCCTCTCAACCCCATTGCCTTGCCTTCTCCCCATGTGAACCCCTGACACCCTTATTCATAAAAAAATTGTCAATCTCCACCTTAAATATATCCATTGACTTGGCCTTCACTGCTGTCTGCAATGAATTCCACAGATTCACCATCCTCTAATTAAAGAAAATCCACCTTATCTCCTTTCTAAAGATATGTCCTTTTATTCTGAAGCTATGGCTTCTGGTCCTGAACTCTCCTACTAGGGGAAACATCCTCTCCACATTCACTCTATCCAGGCCTTTCACCAATCTATAAGTTTCAATGAGGTCCCTCCTCTTCCTTCTAAACTATAGCGAGTACAGGCCCAGTGCCATCAAATGCTATTCCACAAGAAATAGAAAATAACTTAATATAGGAATAGATAAAAATGAAAAAAAATGCAGTATGAGGAAGATAGAGCAAGGAGATGGAAAGCAAAATATTTGTGGTTCTGCAAATAGCTGCCAGGAATATACTGAAGAGACTAAACTGGTGGCGTTATCTGACCTTGGTCAAATTGTTAGCAAGGATAGATCACACCAACATAACATTGTGGGCCGAAGGGCCTGTACCAGTGTTCTGTCAAACCAGCTGTCAACCAACTTCCTATCTTGCACTGATATGCTCTAAAAGCATATAAGAAGATTTTATTTTCTAATTTGAGAGTTTTACATTCTGGAATTCACTGCCTAAAATTGTGGCAGAAGAAATTATTTTGCAACAGGGAGTTTCTATGTTTGCAAAAGTAAAAGAGCAAGGTAACATGGATTCTAGTCACTGGATGGATCTTTCAAAGGCTTACTATTTATTACACTTTAAAAAGAGAATTGCAAAATTAAATTAATAGAGGTTTGTTGAATCCCACTTTCACAGTTCAATGAGATATTCACTGGCCTTTACCCCACAATTCATAAATTCCAGACATGACTGTCGATGACCTAGATGCTCTAATTGTATTGCACCCTTTTTTAATATTAGCCTGCTACTTGGATCCATCCATCAACAGGCCCCTGTGTGTGTCAATTGAAACATGAATCACACAGCTGGCTGAGGTCATTCCACAGAAAATAGGTTGATTTAATGCTTTGTAGAGGTGCTGATGTTTTAATTAAAATGAAATCTAATCTTCATTAATGCATCCTTGTGTTTTACCTTTTGAAAAGATGCTCGCTTTAGACAATTCTTATTAATGGTAGTACCCTACAGATTTTATTTATGGCTCCTTGTAGATTTTACTGAAGAATTTGGGATTTTTATCTGTATGAGAACTATAAATGATATTTCTTATGTTATAGGTAATGATAAAACTTTGTAAATGGGAAGCTGATGATTTGTTAAATTATAACAACCAACTTTGAGGTTTTGTACCGACTGTCTATTTTGATGGATAGGTAAGATTGGATAACAGGACAGTAATAGATTCTGCCAACATTGTCAAGGTACTCAGATCGTGGGAGGCATATGGCAGATATGGGGTTCACCCACAAAGGAATTATTGATACATTTTAGGAGAATGGTCCTGACCCTAAACATCACCTAAACAAGTCCTCCAGTGATGCTGCCTGACCCATTGAGTTACTCCAGCAATTTGTGTTTGCCACAAGATTCCAGCATCTGCATTTCATAGAGTCTTACAGCATGTAAACAAGCCCTTAGGCCCAACTTGCCCATACTGGCTAACATGTGCCATCTACACTAGTCCCACATGCATTTGGTTCAAATCCCTCTAAACCTGTCCTATCCATGTATCTGTCTAAATGTTTCTTAACTTTTGCAATAGTAACTACCTCAACTACTTTTGGCAGCTTGTTCCATACACCTACCATCCTTTGTGTTAGAAAATAGTAAGATTAAACGAGAACTTACCAGTTTGAAGTTTGATCTGTATTTTACGAGGAGTTACAATGAGGGATTACGTGAAGAGCCCGCTCAGCACGCATGCGCGGCATACTTCAAAGCAGCGGTGTGGAATCACAGATAGACACAGTTATTGAAGTAAACATAGTAAAGACAAGGAGACATCAGTTTATCAGTTTGACCCATATTATTGAGGGTGGGAGCGGAGGGCACGTAACCCCTCATCGTAACTCCTCATAAAATACAGATCAAACTTCAAATTGGTAAGTTCTCGTTTAATCTTACTATTTTATGTGAGTGATTCCGTGAAGACTTCAAAGCTCTGTGATTTCAAACCGTGTAACAGTTCATACTTCACTCGCTGCCGAAGTTATTTGAGGGAGGAAGTATGTTATCGTAATCAACCATGAATCTTTTTGTAAAAACAATAATGGTGTTATTAACAACAACAAGACCAAATGCTCCTCCGGGCTTAAATTATATATTTTTTGCAGATTCTTTTTCTGCAAACGATACAGGTTCTGTCAGTGGTTTGCAATAAAAGTTTGGAATGTATACTCCCTAGACCACCCTGCTGTAGCCAGGATGTGGTCCATAGGCTCGTCCATCCTCTTAGTTACTGACGTAGAAGCTGTCCTGGTGGAATAAGATTTGTACACGTTGGTATTTACTCCAGCAACTCCCAATACCTGCTTGAGCCAGTAGAGATAGTTTAGCTCATCACCCGACCATGAGGTTTCTTGTGGCTGACCCATAAGGCTTTTTCCTCTCCCTCGGTATTCCTTATTGTGTCGATGTAGATCTCTAAGTGGGTCATGACACATAAAACTTGGTTCAGGTGGGTATGCCCGGAATTTTATGACTGGACCTGATGTTCCTGGTCTGTTCTGTTTGGCCAGCCCTTGAATGGGAAATGCGACACTATCTGGCGTTATAACCATGTTGTCCAATCGCAGTAGATGGGAGAACTGGCTCTAATGCATTTCGTTGTCTCTGTACTGTACACTGACAATGACAATTAAATTGAATCTGAATTAAATTGAATCTGAATCTTTGTGTTGAGGTAAGGCCACCAGCATGTCCATCTTCAGGGTAGGCTGTTCCAGGGTGAGTGACCTGGCTGGTGATCATCCCCTAAGGTATGTCAGGAATTCACTGACATCCCAATTTGGGTGTACCTATTTCTGGGGAATGGATTGAATATACCTCTCCTGCATCTGATCACCAGTGAGTGGTACCCTTTACCCTGTTGTTGTGGTGCCCAAGTTGAGTAGGCTGACAGAACATTTCCTTCATTGTGGTGAAGACCTGCCAGGAACTCCAGTACAGTTTTTTGTTGTAGTTGAATGTGTAGTTCCTGTTTTGGAACAGTGTCCCATTTCTTGATGTTCCTCAGGTATGTTCCCTAGGATATGCGACAGAATGCTGTCATCATGTTGATAGTGCTGCTGATCCAAGCACAGCAGTGGTCTTCCCAATTCTGCAATTCTTTTAATGACCATGTCGGGGACCACTGGGAACCATGCCTGTGGACTTAGTCCACTGTAATTTGCGTAGTACCCAACTGATGAAGCTGTAGTACCTATTGAAGAGGGAGAAGGAAGGGAGAACATAGAGATTAGATTCCCACCCACCCCTCAATATGCGGGAATGTGTCCATCACCGCTGCCTTGAGATTGGTTTCATGAGACGTGGCGATTTAATTGAATATAAGGAAATCGATATCTGGTGTCCATATTGCTTAGTAATTTCAGCAAATATTTTTGGTTTAAATGTTCGTTTACAGCATTTAGCTCACCTGATAGGTAGTTACTGATGGTCAAACATGTTTGACGACATACGGTTACCAATTGTTAATAAATTGTCACCTAATATCGATGTTCTACTCCCAAGTGGTTTGGTATATGCCACCACTGTGATGTTGTTAATTTATAAACGAACATGCAAAATGGTGCATTACTGAGCAAATGCTTCACTAGAAGTAAGTAATTTAATATATAACACGTTTAAGTCAATTCGCATTAGCACTAAGTATTACAAGCTTAGTAACTCATCAGGACACATAAGATGTTACTCAAAACAGGTGGAAGTGTAAAACCATAATCCTTCCTATGCAGATAAATTCCATGATAACACTCCAGATTAGTCCATTTGCCCCCATATTACAGGTATGGAGATAGTTTGAACACTAGTATCTCAGCTCATAGGAAAGTTACAATGTTCAGTAGCTGGTAATGCTGCTACTATCCCAATTACTTTGCCACGTAGTTGATTGGTGGTTAATTGTTACCATAACTGATAGTCTTAATGAATACCAGATAGACAATGTTGTGGATGGTCAACGTAAATATCTGGATATATGACAGAGCCCGCTAAATAAGTTAGTAGCTAAAGCAGCTAATAAGCTATATTCAAGGATAGTCTGTCGTTAATATATAGACATGCCATGACGGAATGTTTCTTAACTGTCAGGGCTGGTTGATTCTGGAATAGCTTCGACTTAAATGCCAATTCAATACTCAAATCAAGTTTATTTGTCACATACCCACGCGAGATGTGCAGTGAATGAAAATGGCAATGCTGATCATGGTTACCCCATCCAGGTAATTGTGGTATATCCGAAACTTATATGAAAAGGTACTGAATAGTATGCATCTTCAAGGTCGATGTCTGCCATAAAGTATCCTTGGATCCATGGTAGAAGTTACAAATCCCATAAGTTGGTATACTGGTGAAATACTCAAGTGGTTAATCAATGATGTTGCGACATTTACCATCATGGGAGGGTAGACCCCTTGGGGTGCTTGCTGAATTGGTGGCAAGATATTAATTCTATTCCCCTTGTATATATTTTTTGGTATATAACTACCAAGAGTGATAGCTTCCTAACCAGGCGTGATTCACCCACCCCTTGTTAGTACAACCCTTCACCTTTATGTGATGGTAGGAAACATACTTATCTGTCTTCATTGTTGTTTTCTTCGGTTTCTGGTTCCTTGTTCTTGTAGGGACGATGTTTGTTGGGGGGTGGCACATTTTCCATGGGGCCTGCTGTGGGCCCTGGCCTAAAAGGCTTATGGGATTGGCATGCAGGCCCCGAGCTTTCACCAGTACCATGAGATAGGCGCCCCTGGTGGACACGTAGAGGTACTGCTGTCTGGTTTAGTGTGGTGCTCATTCCAGACTCTGCCCTCTTGTGCCGAATAGTTTGAACACTTCGTCCAGTTTTTTAGGACTGGTTTGGTAAGTGCCAGGTAGCAGGATCTGTGGTTGTGAGGTCGGCGTTCTCATAGTCCTGTTAATTTCATAGATTGAGGGCAGGTTTGTGACTTCCCTTGAGAAGTTGAACAGTAGGGTCAGGTGTTTTGCCATACTACCCTGCCCTTCTGGAATGAGCAGGTGGACATGGATAGCCGACGTCAGGGTATCAAATGCAATTTTGAGATATTTGGGTTAAATGCGCTGCTCAATGTATCCCCCAATAATGGCGGGCACTTTGAGTAAATGCAATTTAGGGGAGGCGTGATGAAACCAACGCCTCATGGCTACCTGTCTTGGAGAGGTTTTTTGGAAAAGACAGGTAGTAGGGTGGCCATCAGTTAAGACTGAAAGCCATCTTGCTCGTGGTGAAACCACGTAGCGGCCACACCCAGCAGCTATTCCTGTTCCTGTACTTCAAAGCATACTCCCGATGTTGTTCAGCCAGTGCCCCTCTTCTTGACCAGCCCAGCCCTGGTCGCCAAAGCTGTCCTCGGATGAGGAAAAAGCAATGGACCAGTGCACGGGGCACTGTGGAGGGAGTGCCTGAACTCCCTCTGTGAAACTGCTCCTGCAAGTCTTGCTGGAACTTATGCTCCACGAGCCGCTCCATGTGGCTCAGGTGGCTGTCTCTGCCCTAAGCGGGCGGTGAGACGTCCCCGTCCGACGAATCGGATACCACCGGCCAGATGGCTTGACATCCAGTCCGCTGCTCATGCGTTAGCGAAACTGGGCTCGGCTCGGTGTCGGGGATGGCGGAGCGCCGGGTTGGCGGTCCTACCGCCCTCTGTCCCCCACTGATGAGACGCCTGTCTGCTGGAGCTGAGCTGGGGACACGTTTCTTGGAGAGTCTTGTTCCTTGAACTGTAGCGGGAGCGCCTGACTCTCGCTGTGCCTCTGGACTGGAAACCAGCGCAGCTCTGTCTGTGGACCGCAGCGTGTGCGGTCCTGTGCCATCTCTCTCCCTTCCGCGAATGGAACGCTCCTTCCCCGGAGTTCAAGGGGGGCCGCTTGCGTCTGGACTGGCACCGGCGCAGCTCCCTGTCCGTGGATCGCAGCATGTGTGGTCCTGGTGGCGTCTCTTCCCCTTCCGCGAACGGAACGCTCCTTCCCCGGAGTCCAACGGGGGCCGCTTGCATCTGCTGCTTTGCTCCACCTTGAGCAACAAACAGACGCGAGTCGCTGGTTAAACGGAAGGTAAGTACTTACCTAAAGCTTCCTCTTTCAGGCTTGTAGCGGGAGCGCCTGACTCCCGCCTGCCGCTGTTGCCTGCTGAAACGTAATGCTGCGCATGCGTGCTGAGCGGGCTCTTCACGGAATCACTCACGTGACTCTGAAGTAAAATTACCACTCAGGTTTCTATTAAATCTTTCCCTCCTCACATTCAACCTATGTTCTCTGGTTCTCAATTCCCCTACTCTGGGCAAGAATCTCTGTGTGTCTACCCGATCTATTTCTCTCATGATTTTATGCACCTCTAAAAGATCACCACTCATCTTCCTGTGCTCCAAGAAATAGAGATCCAGCCTGCTCAACCTCCTCATGTAGCTCAGGCCTTCAGGTCCTACCAACATCCTCGTAAATCTTCTCTGCACCCTTTCTAGCTTGAATACATATTACCTATAACATGGTGCCCAATACTTGACCCAATACTCTAAATGCAGCATCACCAACTGCAACATGAACTCCCATCCTCTCAACTCAATGCACTGTCTGAATAAGGCCAATGTACCTAAAGCCCTTTGACCACCCTAAGTGATGCCACTTTCAATGAACTACGTGTCTGTATTCCTAGATCCTTTGCTCCACAACATTACCCAGAGCCCTACTGTTTACTGTGTATGTTCTGCCCATGTTAGTGCTCCCAAAATGCAATATCTCACATTTCTCTGTATTAAATTCCATCAATCAACCAGCAGCCCTAACTGCCTAACTGATCAGGATCCTGCTGCAATTTTTGACAACCATCTTCACTATCTACAGTACCTTCCACTTTTGTCTTATCTGTAAATTTTTCCAAAGTTGATTGGAATATTATAATGGGAAAGGTTTTGACGGGGTAATATTTGTCAAATGTGTTCAGGAAAATTTCCTCTGGCAATATGTTGACAGCCCTACACTGGAGAGGGAACACTTTATCTAGTCTTGGGAAAGTGGATGAATTGTTCGTGGATGATCCTCCCAGCCAATCTACATACTTGCTGCTGAAAGCTGCCGCTCCTCTTCCAATCTCTGAGTTGTTGATTTTCTTGTTTCTCCATTTCTTGTTTCTCCATGGACTTCATTTTTGCGCATGGGCTGATAGAATGAATGAATGAATTAATGAATTAATTAATTAATAATATGTTTATTGGCCAAGTATTCACATACAAGGAATTTGCCTCTCCACCCACAAGTGACATGACATACAGTGACAGTTAAGAATGATACATAAAACATTAAACATTAATAATAAAATAATTGAACCTCTATGAACAGAGTATCTAAGCAATGGTGGG
Source organism: Leucoraja erinaceus (assembly GCF_028641065.1). Taxonomy (NCBI): domain Eukaryota; kingdom Metazoa; phylum Chordata; class Chondrichthyes; order Rajiformes; family Rajidae; genus Leucoraja; species Leucoraja erinaceus. The sequence continues at coordinate 26,472,758 of NC_073380.1, read as the reverse complement.
CATGACAATCAATTATAATCTTATCCATGCCCTCATATGGACACTTTCCTAAAGGCCACTGAATAAAAATCTAGAGTGGAAGCCATATTAAGTTAAAAAAAAAGACGGAAAGTGCTAGAGTAACTCAATAGGTCAGGCAACATCTCCAGAGAACATGATCAGATGATGTTTCGGGTTGGGACCCTTCCAACCATGATTTATGAAACCATATTCAGTTGTATCCTACCCTTTGCTGGGTGCTGAGGCCAATAGTGGTGTTCATGCTAATGACTCAAATGAAATCAAGTAGCACAGGACAGAGCATGGATCAAACCCACACACATTATGATATTTGTAGTTTAGTACCTGATTAGCTGGAGTATTTAGTCTGTAATGCATTCAGGAAGCTCTGAAGTTGTATTCTAAATATCAGTGCAATGCAATAGAATTGGCTATCACATTCCAGTGCAAATTCCCCCACTCAGCAACATTTAATAAAATGTGTGTCTCAAGGTGACAGTGTAATAAAGCAATGACAGTCTCTAAATTAGACATGCTAGCTTCTGACATACATCTAATTATTTTTTCCATCTTTCGTAATAACAGGAAGAGCTTGTGGAAGTCATATATCAGGATTTTTGTACATAACAAGAGAAAGCATCCCCAAGAGAGTCTTAGTTTTCTTTGCTCATTCTTCAGAGCCCCAGATTGAATGAAGGTGACATCAATTGGAATATATCTCCCAGGATTAAACTTCTAATATGAGCACGAGGTCAATCTTCCAGGAATTTCTGCACTCTTAATAATTACAGTTAGTTTTGGGAGCCATAGCTGCAGGCTGTGAGATTGACAAATTGCACATTGATGGCCAATTAAAATCCTATAATGGGCCGTTTGCCCACAACCTTCACTTCAACTGGAACAAAAATGTAACTTGAGCTGAGCAAATGATGTTTTTGATATCGAGGGGGTAACTAGAGTTGGCTAGAGACTGTAACAGCTACAAGTCTGTACTATGCCTAAATGAGATTCTGGGTAACTCACCACACTAAAGCCGATTGCATTACATATATTGAATTGTTAGCCGGGTCCAATAGCATGAAGTTGCAAACATTATAGGGGGGGGGCAAGAAAGGCTATTAGTTCCTTTGTACACATTTTATATTAAATCGTATATCTTCAAGAACTCTCCATCTTCTTAACCACTCTATTGTCGAGACAAATATCTAACAATGAGTAGTACGTATAATACATTCATGAATATCGCAAGTCATAGTCATATAGTTATAGTGTGGAAATAAGCCCTTCAGCCCAACATGCCCACGCCAGCCAACATGCCCCGTCTATACCAGTCCTACCTGCCTGCGTCTGGCCCATATCCCCCTACACTTGTCCTATCCATATACCTGTCTAAATGTTTCTTAAACGTTGTGATAGTACCTGCCTTAACTAACTCCGCTGGCAGCTTATTCCAATGCACCTACCACCTTTTGTGTAAACAAGTTGCCATTCAGATTTATCTTAAATCTTTTCCTCCTCACCTTAAATGTATGTGCGCTGATTCTTCATTCCCCTCCTCTGGGCAATATACTCGATCTATTTCTCTCATGATTTTGTAGACCTCTTTCAGATCACCCCTCATCCTCCTGCGCTCCTTGGAATAAAGTCCTCACCTGCTCAACCTCTCTCTGTAGCTCAGGCCCACGAGTCCTGGCAACATCCTTGTAAATCTTCCCTGTACCCTTTCCAGCTTGACAACATCTTTCCTATAACCTGGTGCACGAAACTGAACACAATATTCAAAATGTGGCCACACCAATGTCTTATATAACTGCACCATGACCTCCCAACGTCTATACTCAATATTCTGACTGATGAAGGTCAATGTGCCAAAGATATGTTTTGGACCCTATCCACCTGTGATGCCACTTTCAAGGAACTATGTACCTGCACCCCTAGATCCCTGAGCTCTACAGTGCTCCCCAGAGCCCTACAATTCTCTGTGTTGATTCTGCCCATGTTAGAATTCCCAAAATGCAAAACCCAAACCTGATTCAAACAGCACAGTCAGGAAGGTGAATGGACTGACAAACAACTGTACGATGCCTATTTCCCTCGCTCCATAGATGCTGCTGCACCCGCTGAGTTTCTCCAGCTTTTCTGTGTAACCTTCGATTCTCCAGCATCTGCAGTTCCCTCTTAAACAATTTTAACAGTTGCTCCAGCCAGCCACGCGATGGGCCGTCAGACCGGAGACTCTAAACCTGCCTAAAAGATATGTAATCCTGAAACAAACACACAAAAACAGTAAAGCCAACCCTCATCCGTCCCAAGTCAATATTTGTTAACATGTACAGAGGAAGATATATAAACTCCTTTGCCATGTGGCCAGAACCCCCACAGCTCACACCAGCTGTGGTGCTCAGCCTTGTGCAGGGCGAAGAAGAAAGAGAATGCTGGGAGACTCTGCTTTTAAGCTTCGGACGAGTCACATGATGCAGCTTGGCCAATCGGGTACAGGAGCCTTTAACCGCGTGATTCCTGACTCACACCCACGAGGCCTGCACTCGGTAGAAAACAGAGAAACAGGTGAGTACCATATAACACCAGCAGAAGGAGCGCATAACATGCATTACCATCCACTTAACTGTCACAGTGATATCTCAAATAATATAATGTCCATGTGTGTCTGGGCAAACAGAGATACAATTTCCACAGCTATCTGGGCAAAGAGAGGTCAATTTTAGTTTAGTTTTGGTGATGCAGCGCGGAAATAGGTTCTTTGGCCCACTGAGTCCACGCCAACCTGCAATCCCTGTACACGAGGACTGTCCGACACACACTAGGGACAATTTTACATTTTTTTATGGATGAAAAAATAATATACACAAGCACCGGTTCTGGTGGGAACCAATGTCACCTGAATCCTTGTTGCTGGATCGCCTTCTGTTCCATGAAGGACCACACAACCTTTTGAGAACTATGGAAACAATATACTCAGAGCTATTCTGCAATGTGAAGTTTTGTTCAGTTGTATATTTGCATCCATCTTCCAGCCTCAGGCAGCAATCCTTGAAAAAAATAAATCATCCTTTCAGAATTTTTTATTATGAGAATACTATGCACTGTATCTGGGAAATGCCAGAATATCCCTTGGAGATCATTTACAGGGATGATACAGATAACTGCCACAGAGGATGAATTGAGTCCTGGGGTAAATCAGTCATGATCATTATATACTGTATGTTGGGGTAGACTTGAGCTGTCAGGTAGCCTACTCTTGCTGCCATTTTGTTATAGACACAAGGGACTATTGATACTGGAACCTTGTGTAGAATACAAAGTGCTAGAGAAACTCAGAAGTCAGGCAGCAACTCTGGAAGAGATAGATAGGCGACGTTTCCGATTGAAACCTTTCTTCAGTCCATTTTCGGATGGTTTCATCTGACAAGCCAGAATTTAAATGTTAGTGATTGGTGAGTGTAAACACTTCAGTCATTAGCTCCATAGATGCTGCTGCACCCGCTGAGTTTCTCCAGCATTTTTGTGTACCTTCAGTCATTAGGATGTTGGCTTTTGATTTTGCAAACCACAGTAAAGCAGGCATGTACATTCTTCATTCCCTAAACCCTGGCACCAGTGTGTAATTTGAGGAACTACATAGCAATCGCAGGGATCATCAAAGACTCACAGAACACCAGCCACTTTGGCTATTTTATCCACGCTAGCCACAAATGGACTTTAGATTGTTCCTATTTCCCAGTTTTGAATCATATCCTTAGATTATAGCTTGGCAAGTGTCCATTCAAATTCTGCTTAACTTTGCTGAGGGCTTCTCCCTCTGGCTATGACTTTCAGACTCACACCAAATAAATAATCACTATTTTTATTCTCACTATCTTTCTACCAATTAACTGAAATCTTAGTCTGAATACTCTTATTTATTTCAAAAGATGCTTCCATGTTGGGCAGTGTGTACATTTACAGTGCTTAGTCTTGTCCTCATTACTAAGGGAAATTGAGTACTCTTGTTCACCATGACTAATCCTCTCATAACTTTATCCATCACAGTCTTTCAAAACACCCGCCTTCCTAATTGCTCCCACATGGAACACTCTCACTCTTGCAATATCGTCATAAATCTCATCCTTCCTATGGTGTGCTGACCAGAATTGTAAACAGAAACCCAGTTGTAGTCTCACTTTGTTTTACACAGTGCTGGCATGGCTTCCCAACACTTGTTAGTCTAGCTCAGCGATTCTCAACCGGGGTTCCCCGGAATGCTAGGGTTCCGCAAGAGGTCGCTCGTGGTTCCGCGAGAAAAAGTGCTAAACTAAGCAAGGGGTGTCAAACTACCCACATGTGTCCCGCGAAGGGGTCCAATCTGGCCTGCGGGATGATTTCCCCAATGCCAGATTAGGCTGCAGCTGTCCCCGGTGCCAGATCAGGCTGCAGATGTCTCCAGTGCCGTGGGCATCCGGGCTCCCCTTGAGCCACTGGTCGTGCGAGTGACCCGCCTCCCTAGTCAGCCGTGTGCTCCTTATATGGAGTGAGAGGCCACGGGTGCACGCTGCCAGCATTGTGACGACTCCTTGACAGACACCTGACCCGACCAATCGAATCGCAGACGCTGCTCGGCGGGGGGGGAGGGTCTGAACCCGGCGAGAGCCAGACAAATGGGCTGGCCATCATCCCGCGTGGTTGACACCAAAGAGGCTGGCCCAATAGAAGCGACCGCCCTCTGGGCAGTCAGCTATGGCCAATGAGGCAGGAGGGGGCGCGGTTAGGTTGTGCATTGTGGAGTGGTTGGGTGCTGGGTTTGAATGCTGTGAGGAAACAATAACAACATTGTAGCGGTGGATACTTTACTCTTTACACTGTGTGGAGCAGCATGGCGGAGGAGAGAGCTCAGCCAACTACAAAGAGACTCGGTTCTAGGCCCTACCCAGTCTCCCGATCGTCCCAGAAGCCCGCACTGACCGGGAGAGGCCACAGCTCGGATGCGTCAGTGGATAGGGTGGGGATGGGGTTAAAGGTGCCAATGAATAATATTAATATAATATTAAGGGGGTGATTAGTGTGTGTGTGTGCGGTCGGTAGTTAGTGTGTGTGGGGGGGAAGGGGTGTGGTTAGTGTTTGTGTGACACTGCAGGCCGCCCCCGCCACCCACCCACCCCCCCCCTAACGGGTCACACTTGGTCTATGTACCCTAAAAATATTTTCGAATATCTGCTCAGAAAAAGAGAATTTATCGTTTCTTTACTGATGTTGTTCATGCTGCATCCAATGTACCTGTAAAGCTGCAGCAAGTAAGTCCAGTTTGTATCTTGTCTACATGACGAATAAACATTCTTCGCTTTAATCATCTGAAAATGTATTTCCCATTTATGTATCTTTTGTCATTGATTGAACCCACTCCCTTAAAGCTTTATAGTGAGTGGAACCCATGATATTAACCAACTTCCCTTCCATTGAATCAGTTTACACCTCATACTGCCTTTGCAAGGCTACCAGCATAACCAAGGACCAGTCTCACCCTTGTCACTCCCTCTTCTACCCTCTCCCATGAGGCAAGTATGAAAACGCACACCTCCAGATTCAGGGGCAGTTTCTCCCCAGGTGTGTCAAGTAACTGAACCAATCTATCAACAGAGGACATCGGTTTAAGTTGAGGGGAGGAACATTTATTAATAATCTGAGGGGTAACTTTTCAACGCAAAGGTTGGTAGGTGCATGGAATGAGATGCCAGAGGAGCTAGTTGAGGCAGGTACAACCACAATGTACATTTTGACATGTACATGGATAGGACATGTTTACAGTGATATGGGCCAAATGCAGGTACATAGGATTAGTGTAGATGGGACATGTTGGCTTAGACGTGTAGGCTGTTGGTCCAAAGAGCCTGTTTCCACATTGTAACACTCTAAAACAAGACAGCGGTCCTGAGCTATTATCTACCTCATTGGGAACCCTCAGACTATCTTTAAGCGCATTTTACTGGTCGTTATCTGGCACTAAACATAATTCCCTCATCATCTATTCATACACTGTGGATAGCTTGGTTATCTTTCCGCTTGCTGGTTAGCATGGAATAAAAGTTTTTCACTGTACCTCGATGCACATGACAATAACCTAAACCAAACTAAAAATGATTTAATATACCCATTGGCAATGCAGTGCTTCGTTAATATCTGCACTGGAACCGAGGAGGCAGTTTTAAGAACCATTTATGTAAGTGGGCCAGAAATTAGACAGAGGCCAGATTGTGTACATTTCCATCCCTCAAGTACTTCAATGAACCTAATGACCTCTTGTGACAATTCAATAGTTTCATGATTAACCATGACAGTGACAGTTTTTTGTTTAATTCAATTCTAGTTTTATTTCATTGCTTATTTGAAAGCAAGTTCTCTCACTACCATGTGCAGGAAAGAATTGAAGATGCTGCTTTAAATCGAAGGTAGACACAAAATGCTGGTGTAACTCAGCGGGTCACCCATTCCTTCTCTCCAGAGATGCTGCCTGACCCGCTGCGTTACTCCAGCATTTTGTGTAACCCATTCCTTCTCTCCAGAGATGCTGCCCGACCCGCTGAGTTACTCCAGCATTTTGTCTCTCACTACCGTGGTGGGTTGCAAATGCACATCTCTGATTCAGTTGTTCAGATTTGGGCTGCTTGTACAATAATGTATGCTATCACATCGCAAAATGAAAGGAACACCTTTTTATCCCTCTTTCATTCCTGCATATTTTTTCTTTTCTTTTAAATATATCTCTACTTTTTCATATCATTCTTCATCAGTAATTTATTGGTTCAAACATATTCAGGCCATCTTATTATCCCAGACATCAACACTACATTCAGATGGTGTAATACAATCTTATTCACATTGAAAAGTCTTAAATCTTTGCTTTCTTATTTGGATAATTCTGAACCTGTTGTCACAAGCAATTCAAGCTCATACAGTAACCATATCTGATCTAAGTATACCCATCAATGTGATTATATTATATCAAGTGTGTGCCTCTAGCTAACCAATTTCTGTCAGAATATTTAATATTCCTCTGTCTCTGGCCATCTTAGTCTTTGATCTCATCTCAATATATAATCATTTTCCCATTTTCCTTTGCCTAAAACTTTCCCACATCTTTTGGATCTTTCCTTTCTGCTACCTCATTTTGTTTTACACTTTATTTAAACTTTATTTAAACTATCTTCCAAAATACTAATTTCTCAATTAAGAACAACCCGGTGAAGCCAACTCCTGGTAAAGGGCCTGTCCCACGAGCATGCGACTGCATGCGGCAAGCGCAACCAAACCGGAACCGGGGGCCGTGCGGAGGTCGAGTGATTCCCGTAAAGGGCCTGTCCCACGAGCATGCGACTGCATGCGGCAAGCGCGACCAAACCGGAAGTGGGGCACATGCGGAGGTCGAGTGATGCCGTACGAGTTGACGTGAAGTTTGAGCGAAGTCCACTGGAAGTTCCGCTAGGCGTACGCCGTCAATACGCTGCGTACGGCTTCAAGACGCTGCATACGGCATCGAGATGGTGCGTAGCCTGTTGAGGCAGTGCGTACGGCCTCAATGAGGCTGCGGGACGGCAGGCCTTTGCCTCGCGGATTTTTTGAACAGTGTCAGTTTTTCGGAGCCCCGCGCGATGTCAGGACCTACTCCTCACAACTCCATACGGCTCTGGCGATCGAAGTGGGACTGGCCCCGCGAAGCCGTACGGCTCAAGCGACCACGTTGGGTCGTGCTTGCCGCATGCAGTCGCATGCTCGTGGGACAGGCCCTTAAAGCAACCGTTCTCAGCAATGAACAAACCAAATCCTTTTCTTATTATTCCTACACATATTTCCATGGTACTGCAAGCAATTATGTCTTCCTTCCATCCGTTTTATATCAAACTATTTAATCTACTGCCTAACTCTTGAAACTTTATTCACGGAGCTTTCAATTGCACTTCTTCAAATTTTATTGTTGCCAGCAAAATATTATTTTATGATAAAAGATGAATGGGTAGAACTTGATCCTTGACAGTAAGCACTAACATAGTTGCATATTCTGATTCGGAAATGTGGTTTCATTAGCTACATTGTCATTCTATGTGAAGGTGCATCACGAGAACCGGGAGTAACATTACAGAAGGAGATTAGTCAGAGACTAGCTTTCTTATTTTTGTGCTCTAGATCTAGATTAAACCTGAGATCCCTTTCAAATAAACATCTCAACTTCTCATACAATCTTTAAATGTTCAATAATGTCCCACCCTTTTACAGATATTCCCTTTGTTCCATCAATTGCCCACTCCCACCTTCTCTCATTCCTACAGTGAACCAACACTTCAATCACTAGTCCGGAAGTGGCGGCGCTGCCCTAGCAGCTGCGGCTCGCCTACAGTCCGTTTTTTTTTTTTTTTTTTTTTTTTGTTTTCTCGTCCCATTGTCACAGTTTGTTTCAGTTTTATTTTAGTTGTTGATGTGTGTGTGGGGGGGAGAAACTGTTTTAGTCTCTGCCTTCGGGGGGATGCGACATTTTCTTGCCGTATCCCCTGTCTCCATCTCCCTCTGCGCTGAGGCCTAATGGTGGAGTTGGCGGCCTCCAACTGGGACCGACCTCGAGGCTCCGGAGGCAGAGCCAGCTAGGACTTACCAACTCTGACTCCGGGGCTGTGGCGGCGTTGCGGCAGCGGCGACCCGGCTTCGGGGCTGTGGCGGCATTGTGGCGACGGCGACCCGGCTTCGGAGCCTCGGATCCCTTCAGCCTCAAGGGCCACATCTAACTCCCTCTGATATATAGCCAATGAACTGGCCTCAACTGCCTTCTGTGGCAGAGAGTTCCAGAGATTCACCACTCCCTGCGTGAAAATTTTTTATCTCATCTCGGTCCTAAAGTATTTCCCCTTTATCCTTAAGCTGTGACCCCTTGTCCTGGACTTCCCCAACATCGGGAACAATCTTCCTGCATCTAGCCTATCCAGCCCCCTAAGAATTTTGTAAGTTTCTATAAGATCTACCCTCAATCTTCGAAATTCTAGGTGATCTCTGCCTTCTAACCCCATAACCCTTCACACCCATTCTAATCAAGAATTTGTCTATCTCTGCCTTAAAAATATCCACTGACTTGGCCTCCACAGCCCTCTGTGGCACTGAGTTCCACAGATTAACTACCCTCTGACTAAAGAAGTTCCTCCTCACCTTTTTAAAAGAGTGTCCTTTAATTCTGAGGCTATGACCTCTGGTTCTAGACTCTCCCACCAGTGGAAAAATCCTTTCCAAATCCACCCTATCTACGCCTTCTGCAGATGTTGCCTGACCTTTAGGTTTTTGACTTCCTCCAGCATGTTATGTTTTGCGTAAGATTCCAGCATCTGCAGTTCCTTGTGTCTCCCTTTCACCATTATATTTAGCTTCACAAACCCTTGACACAATTAGCATTCACACATCAGCAGCCCCTCTACTCAAACCTACATCAATTCTACTAATAAACTAAAATGATCCCAATCATGCAATAAAAACTTCAGCAACTACATAGTTTTATTTTCAATCTTAATTTATCAGAATAACAAAAGAATCCTTTTACTTGTTAATATATACTAACTTTCCTTCGCAGAGGATGTTCATAATTTCACTGCTCAGTAACTTTGATAATTTACTTCTGTGAAATTCTCCATAAAAGTATCTTACTGAAACAACCATGATAATGAGATTGTTCTAATATTATGTCATTTCCCCTCAATATTACATATTTTAGAGTGCATATGAAAACCCCCCCACAAATGTTCTACTGATAATTGAAGATATAAAACACAGTGAAGAAGGATCTGAAGAAGGGTCTTGAAGTGAAATGTTGTCTGTCCATTCCCTCCATGGATCCTGACTGACCCATTTAGTTCCTCCTGTACTTTGTGTTCAAGATTATAACATCTGCATGGTTTTGTGTCTTAACGTAACTGTTCCACCGCATATTCAGTATGATTACTTTGCTGAAGTTCTCTTCTTGTTTCCAAAGAGAGTTCTGTGAGATCTTCTCTCACAGCCCCGTCTCCGTGTTTCCATCTGCTCTTTGAACATGTTCTAATCCAGGCTCACTGCCACATTCACATGTGTATCCTCACCACTTGCCTTGGTTGTGCTGACTTTGTCAGGCTGGAGATGGCCCAGGGTATTGCTTCCAGTGCCTTCAAGATCTGCTGCAGGAGGTGCCCCAGTCGGGCGAGGAGACGGGTGTCGGGTCAGGGACTTTCAGCAGCCTGGGGCTTACCTGGGATTACCAGGATCCGGGATGCTCCAGTATTTCCATCATGAGGACTGGACTTTGGACATTTTCCTTGTAAGCAGCGCCAAAATACGGCGACTGTGCATTTGTGGTTTGTGCAAAAGAATTTCATTGTGCTGTGCATATGTGACAATAAAGAACCATTGAACTATTGAATGATTGAACCTGTCATCTTGTCCCACATGGCTACCAGTTTGTTTCAGAGATACAGCGTGGAAACAAGCCCTTCGGCCCATCGAGCCCATGCTGACTAGCAATCACCCGTACACTAGTTCTATCCTACACACTAGGGACAATTTGCAGAAGCCAATTAACCTACATACCTGCATGTCTTTAGAATGTGTGAGGAAACCGGAGCACCCGGTGATAACCCATGTGGTCACGGCGAGAAAGTACAAACTCCGCTAAGTCAGCAATGGAGTGAGGATTGAACCTGGGTCTCTGGCGCTGTAAGGCAGCAAATCTAGCGCTGTGCCACACTCCATCCATTGCTTTTCATAGCAGTTCTCCCTCCATGCTCTACACTATTTATTCTCTGGCCCAGCTAAAGACAACTATGACATATGTTTGAAAATGGAGATGAGCTCACAGTGTTTCATTAATATCATTGTGATATTTATTGGCCCACTAGATACTCGCCATAAGTTCAGAACACTTTCACTTCCTTTTCTTCACTGTTTCTTCATTGACATCGTGTTGCTCAATCTGGTTTATGGTCACACATAGCTCAGTTGGTAGCTCTTCTGATTCTGATTCGGAATATTATTGGTTCAAGGCCCACTCCAGAAGCCTAAACACAAAATAATCTTGGCTTAAAGTCCGGTGTTGTACTGAAGACGTGTAGCACTGTGAGATCAAGCAGGTTTTTGGATGAATTGGTAAGAGTAAGACCCATCTGCTTGCTGAAATGAACGTAAAAGTCGCCAAGGAGACATTGTAATAAGCAGAAACATTCTCTCCCACTTCACCCACCCTATGTCCTGAACAACAAGTATTTCATAACCAACATCGCTAAACAAAAATAATCTTAACCTTTGTTGCTGTTTGTGGAATTTACTTGCCATTCTTACTTCAGTTTAAACACTAAATTCACGTCAAAATAACTAATTTTGGCTGTAAAACCATTTTGGCTTGGTCTGAAGTCTTAAAAGATCATGTAAATGCAAGCTTTCCTTATTTTCATATATGGGTACAATCACTGTATGTTAATGGTTCCATCACATCTAGAGCTGCACTTTGTAACACACATTCTTCTGGCCTGAACAGAGATAATTGGGTCAATTTAACCTCATTATTGGCTGGAGTATACATTCTCCAATTCTACACTCTGACCTACTGTAGATCGGAATCAAGCATCGTAACAAGTTACAGTACCTTGTGTGAAAGGGAAATTATTTTAGGAGTGGAGATTGAACTGGGAGAAGGTAATCTCTGAGAAAATACCTTTCTCTGGAACATCGGTGGTTGAGGGGAGACTTGATAGAAGTATATAAAATTATGAGAGGCATAGATTGGATAGACAGTCAGAATGTTTTACCCATATTTGAGGGCACAGATATAAAGTGAGAGGAGGAAAATATAATGGAGATATGTTGGGCAAGTTTTTTATATAAAGGATGGTAGCGGCATGGAATGCATTGCCCGGGGTGGTGGTGGAGACAGATAGGATGGTGCTTTTAGATACGCACATTGATTTTCAGGGAATGGATCATTTGCAGGCAGGTGAGATCAGTTCAGTTAAGGGGCTGTCCCACTTAGGCGATTTTTCAGTGGACTGCTAGCGACTGTCAAGTTCCCGGCAGTCGCCTGAAAAACCAGGAACTGGAACGGCGACCATCAGGGTGGAAACACACACACACACACACACACACACACACACACACACACACACACACACACACACACACACACACACACACACACACACACACACACACACACACACACACACACACACACACACACACACACACACACACACACACACACACACACACACACACACACACACACACATCGCAAAGTCAGGGGCCAGGGAAAGCGGGGGAACGCTGTCTGAAATTCACACGATGCAAAGCCAAGGTGACACACACTGCAATGAACAGGAAGGTTAAGACCGCTAGCACAGTGTACAGTGGGTCCTTTAAAAGGGGGGGGGGGGGGGGGGGTAGGGGAGAAGGGGGGAGAGAAGGGGGGAGAAAGAAGGGGGGAGAAGGGGGGAGAAGGAGTGGAGACACTTTTAAGAAGCCAGACAACTTATGATAAGCCAGAAATAGACAGCTATGAAGTTTGGTGGGCATTTAACATTACCGGTCGGTTATCCTTGGTTCTGAAAACTCGTTTTCTTTCCCCAATGAGCCAATGAAAATGACCGGTCAGCAAAGGTGATTAACTAAACCTATCTACAACTACCTCGACTACCTGTAACTACATGGCGACCCCACTACAACTGCACTATGACTACAGGAATTTTGATTTTCTCCATGGCGACCAAAATGTTTCAAAGTTTTGAAAAATTTGCGGCGACTATACTGAGGCAGCAACTAGTTCCCAGAATGCGGGAAGTCCTCACGACCATGAAGAAGACTCATCAGAGACCACCAGCGAACATGTGGTGACCATGTGGTGATTATTTGGCGAGCGCAGAGTCTCCTGCACTCGCCTAAAAAGTCACCAAAGAGGGACAGGCCTTTCAGGCATCTCGTACGGCACAAATATTATGGGCTGATGGGCCTATTCCTGTGCTGTACTGTTCTATATACTATACCAGAAATCTAGTAGCATATGAAGTTAATGAATGAGCTGATATATCTGCTTGTGCCATTGTCAGAAAACTAGATTTGATCCTGACATCAGGTGTTGTCTTTGCAGAGTTTGCACGTTCTCCCTGTGAAGTGTGGGTTTCCTCCAGGTGCTCTGGTTTCCTCCAAAACACTTGTGGGTTTGTAGGTCAATTGGCCTTTGCAAATTGCCTCTCGTGCATAGGGAGTGAGAAACTGGGATAACATAGAACTACTGTGAATGGCTGATCGATGGTCAATGGGGTCTTTGTTGGGCAAAGAGAAAGACATTCTCTTCCCCACAGTCCTAAATGGCTGGCTGACAATCCTGAAATTTGTTCTTCACCTTTTTTACTAGAGAGTACAGCCTTTGGACATCTGCGCTAGAAATCCTTCTCAGAATATGGGCGGTATATTCTCAGAATAAGTAGAGTTTCTACCTTACAGCAGATGCAGCGCTGGAGACCCAGTTTCGATCCCGTCTATGGGGTGCTGTCTGTACGGAGTTCGTAGGTTCTCCCGTGACCTGCGTGGGTTTTCTCCAAGATCCCATACTCCAAAGATATACAGGTCTGTTGGTTAATTGGCTTGGTATATGTAAAAATAAATTGGCCCTAATAGGTGTAGGATAGTGTTAATGTGCGGGGATCGCTGGTCGGCGTGGACCCAGTGGGCCGAAGGGCCTGTTTCTGCGCTGTATCTCTAAACTAAACTAATCACATACATCTTAATGCAACCACCTCCCATTTTTCTGAACACCAATGAGCATGGATCTATTTCCTCAATCTCTTCAAACTGCACGCCACAGCAAATAACCAATCTGACTAAAAAACCTAAGTCTAAAGAAGGGTCTCGACTCGAAACATCACCCATTCCTTCTTCTCAGAGATGCTGCCTGTCCCACTGAGTGTCTGCAGCATTTTGTGTCAACCAATCTGTTGCACTCTTGTGAAGGAAATGTTAGCAAACAAGCGAAGCAAAAAGCAAACAACTGGAAAAACTTTGTGGGCCAAGCAACATCCATGGAGGAAAATATCCAGTCCATGTTTTGGGTCCAGATGCTTCATTTAGACTGAAATAATAGAGCGACAATAACTCCGATAAAGATATAATACAATACAATACCATTTATTTGTCATTTGAACCTCACATGAAGTTCAAACAAAATTTGGTTTCTGCAGTCATACAAGAAAAGAACCAAGACACACACCAACACAATTTACACAACCATCCATCACAGTGAATCTCCTCCTCACTGTGATGGAAAGCAAAGTCTTGTCTCTCCCCTGCTCTTCATTCTTCTCACGATGTCAAAGTCAGTCAAAACCCCCGGCGGGTGCTAGCAAGTCCACGGCCATTTAAAGCTGCGCCGGGCAATGTAAGGCCCTGCTCCGGATCTTGGTTCAGATATGGAGAGCTGGGGGTGGGGCAAGAGGTGGCAAGTGATAGGTGGATCCAGATGAAGAGGCATTGATGGTGATGTAGTCAGATGGGGTTTGAAAAGTGAAGATAGAGGCCAGGTGGTGATATGATATCAAGGAATCTGATCAGAAAGGAAGAAAGGAACAGAATAAGGGAGGGTTGATGGGCCAAAGTGAACAGTAGCAGGATCGGTTTGGGGACACAGTGGGAGGAGTATGTGTGTGATCAAGGTCAAAGGTGAAAGGAGCAGAATTAGGCCATTTGGCCCATCAAGCCTGCTCCGCCATTCAATCATGGCTGATCTATCTAGACTACACTTCTTTCCACCCTGCTTCCTGTAAAGACTCTATCCCCTGCTCCCAATTCCTCTGTCTATGGCGCATCTGCACCCAGGATGAGGATTTCCATACCAGGTCATCGGACATGTCCTCATCCTTTAGAGAACTGGGGTTCCCTTCTTCCATTATAGATGAGGCTCTCCTCGATATCCCGCAGCTCCGCTCTTGCTTCACCTCCCCCCATTCGTAACAAGGACAGAGTCCCCCTTGGCCTCACCTTTCACCCCATCCGTTGTCACATACAGCATATAATCCTCCAACATTTTCGCCACCTCCAATGGGATCCCATTACGGGCCACATCTTCCCATCTCCACCCCTTTCTGCTTTCCGCAGAGACTGTTCCCGCCTCAACTCCCTCAACTTGTCCCTTCCCACCCAAACCACCCTCTCCCCAGGTACTTTCCCCTGCAACCGCAGGAGAGGCAACACCTGTCCCTTTACCTCCCCCCTTGACTCCATCCAAGGACCCCGACAATCTTTTCAGGTGAGGCAGAGGTTCACTTGCACCTTCTCCAACCTCATCTACTGTATCCGCTGTTCCAGGGGTCAACTGCCTTATATCAGCGAGACCAAGCGCAGGCTCAGCGATTATACAGCTCAGTTCAGTCCGCCTTAACCTACCCGATCTCCCAGTTGCTCAGCACTTTAACTCCACCTTCCATTCCCAATCTGCCCTTTCTGTCCTTGGCCTCCTCCATTGCCGGAGTGAGGCCCAGTACAAATTGGAGGAACACCACCTCATTTTTCGCGTGGGTAGTTTACACCCATGAACATTGAATTCTCTAACTTCAAATAGCCCTCCCTCCCTCTCCATCCCCTTTCCCTTCCCAGTTCTCTCACCAGTCTTACTGCCTCCGATTACATTCTATCTCTGTCCCACCCACTCCCCTGACATGAGTCTGAAGAATGGTCTCGATCCGAAACGTCACCCATTCCTTCTCTCCAGAGATGCTGCCTGTCCCGCTGAGTTACTTCAGCATTTTGTGTCTACCTTCAATTTAAACCAGCATCTGCAGTTCTTTTGTACACATGGCTGATCTATCTCTCCCCCTAACCCCACCCGGCACTCTCCCTATAATCCCTAACACCCATACTAATCAAAAATGTATATATCTCATTCTTAAAAGTACCCAATGACATGTCAGCTTCCTGTGGCAAATAATTCCATAGATTCACCACCCTGTGACGAAATAATTTCATTCTCATCTCTATCCTAAAGAAACATCCTTTAATTCTGAGGCCATGAGCACTAGTCGTTGACTCTCCCACTGGTGGAGCTCTCCTACTAGTGATTGACAGATTAGTAGGTGGGGAGGGGAAAGAAACTGGTGATTGAGGGCTCGATTGGAAAGAAGTGGAGATAGTTATCTGAAATTGGAAAATGCAATATTCATGGAATTAGATTTTAGATTGTTCCTCTAGTTTGTTTTTTGCACCAAATGTCTGCACTTGCCATTTTGTGTATCTCCAAATTAGACAATGAAATCTGGATACAAACAATTTAGCAAAGCTCACTGGATAACTACATCTATATGCTAGCCAACAAAAAGGGACAATAATATATAATAATATAATGGCTAAAATAGTAGATCATAGTGTTGATTCTAAATTATTCATTCAGAGGTATCAGAAGCTCAGACATTTAAATACAAAATAAATAAATCCACAATTTTGCATTAAAATATCTAGTTTTGGTAATGTAACTACAAAATCTGTGATTGTTATAAAAATCCATCGAGTTCACTTCAAAGGAGGAAAACTTCAAAAAAAATTTAAAAAATAGCAAATTAAAAAAAAATGTTTATATCAGTGAACTTGGGAGCAGGAGAAGGCACCTGGTCAAAACAACAGATAAAGATTATGGCTTTATCTGTGCCATCCAGATTATGTGCATGAATATACATGTTTATAAATATCATTTTTTTAAATCTATCAGAGAATTCAAAGGATGACCAACATGTATTATCTCTGTCTCTGTCCGTGTGTTTGGTATTCAGTGTAGTTTAAATATATTCACTCAGCTGCATATAAACAATTACAAAAGTAATATTTTTATTTCTTGTTAAATTTACATGGACACAAAACCATCTTCTTCAAGCAACATGTGGAGAAAATACAGGAAAGCAACGAATTGATCATTAAGTCAATGTGAACACAAATGATAAAGGACCTGTCTCACTTGGCCGTCATTTACGGGACAGGCCGATAGTGACTATCGCGTGTGTCATCATGCGTCTTCATCCATCAGCACAGCCGTCTGGAGTGCGTGACGTCATTGAATTGTTTATGATTTTTACCCAGTCTATGATATTTATGGTGATTTTCTAAAATGTTCCAGCTTCTTGAGTTGTGCTAGCAATTGGAAAACTGCAGATGTAATGCCCCTATTCAAAAAAAGAGGTGAATAAAAAGTAGCAAGCTGCAGACCAAATTCATCTTGGAAGAAACGGCAGGTGCTGGTTTAAATTGAAGATAGACCCAAAATGTTGGAGTAACTCGGCGGGACCGGCAGCATCTCTGGAGAGAAGGAATGGATGATGTTTTGGGTCGAGACTATCCTTCAGTCTGAAGAAGGGTCTCAACCCGAAACGTCACCCATTGCTGCTCTCCAGAGATGTTGCCGGTCCCGCTGAGTTACTCCAGCATTTTTAATCACTTATCTGGTTTGCTCTTCCATTTCTACCAACTGCACCCCTTCTCATGTCATTCGTTCATCCAGCTGTAGGAGATACAACATTTGCCTTTTTAAACTCTTCCTTACCCATAATCCAGGGACCCAAGCAGTCATTGGAAGTGAAGCATCAATTTTTGCACTTTTGCACCTTCCGGTTTAGTATATTTTGGTGTTCACCACGTAGTTTTCTCTATGAAACTGTGCAATTTTTAAAATCGCGTGCGCTTATATCCATGATGCATAAAAGGTGGTCCGAATTCGTATATATGGTCGGCGCGCGGCGGCGCTTGGTTACACACGGTGCCGTAATCATGCATCACCATGCACTACACTTACGAGGTCAGGATGTCAGCATGCAACCGCAATACGTCCACGTGCGTACGTGATACGTCATGCCGGAGGCGCGCAAAGACTTTGTGCACTACAAAATCCTGGAGCTCCACGTGATACCGCGTGCAACTCCATACCCCTCCGCGCCGCCCACACGCTACCCGTGCGTCTCAACACGACAACAAGGTAAATGGCGCGCAAATGACGGCCAATTGGGACAGGCCCTTAAGGGCCAAGGTTGAGTCAATCTCTACTTTCTGGTGATATCGGCATTCACCCTCAATCATTTTCCCTATAAATCAGCATTTCAACGCCATGATTAAATGTCTGTAGGGAGCTTGGTGAGCAAAAATAAGGCCTTTTAACTTAAACAGGGAAAAAAATCAATTATTTGAATCAATTGACTAAGCATACAATGTTTGTCTTCACCAAATTTTCTTTGAAATCATATAACATAATTTGTTAATATTCCTCACTGTTCTGGTTGCTCCAATTCACTCTCATCCTGAGAACAGTTGACAGTAGCTTGCAATGGGTGACTTTGTTACAACTGTCACCCCATGTAGAATCACTTTGTAAGCTGCTTTCCCTGACTGCAATGTACTTGATAATGGAGCATTTGATAGTTACACTGTATGTTTGGAATCCCAATGTTGGCATCCTTCAGTGGTTGTGTCCTGACTCTCAAACAGAAGGATTGATGGCAAAGCAGCTTTGGGAGTCTCTGCCGTGTTGGTAATTTACTAAGGACCTTGAGCACTATTCTAAGAGTTCTTGAACATGTAATTAGCATGTGCAGTTTTAATAAAGGTGATAGCCTAATTAACAGAAACAGGTTAATCCTTTGATTAAAATAATTGAGATGACAATTCAGCTCATTCATGAAATGTATGAACATTGGATTGTTTCATTTGTTTTAATTTATAGCATTATCCAGCATTTGATTTGAAGTGCAGTATTTCTTTTAATTACCATTACCGAGGATGTACCTGCTTTTCTGGGGTCCCACCTTCATCAGTGACTAGAGATGATTACAGAAGGCATTGAAGTTCATCCCAAAGCTAGAATATTGTCTGACATATCTACTTCAATGCAGACATTGGACTTTGTTTATGGACCCGTCGCACTATAATATTGAGAATTCTATTCTGCACTTCCCCTTTGCTCTACTTTTGTTCCTGAGTTTTACTTGTTTTAATTTTTGTATAGTATTATCTGATCTGGTTGGATAGCATGTAAAACAAAGCTTTTTACTGTACCTCGGTACACAAGATAATAATAAAAGCTAAATCTAAATCTAAAGATCTGGCAAATTTAATCTTCCACACACTCTAGCTAATATGAAAAATTGTACTGGTATAAATTATTCATGACCAGCATTTCAAATCAATAATTATTTTGCTAATTATGCCTCCATCTAAACATCACTAAACTGATAGAAGTCTCCAACAGTGCATGAAGCGCATCACTCACCACTAACTTGTCTATTGATGTTCAGTAATTCTGCAAGATGAGCTCAGTTTCAGTCATTTGGTCAAACAGTCACACATGGGTTGGATTCACAAATGGGAAGGTAACGTCTGAAGAAGGGTTTTGGCCCGAAACGTTGCCTATTTCCTTCGCTCCATAGATCCTGCTGCACCCGCTGAGTTTCTCCAGCTTTTTTGTGTAACCTTCGATTCTCCAGCATCTGCAGTTCCTTCTTAAACACGGAAGGTAACGCTTGTTGTTTAAAGAAAAGCAACATTTGACCAGGAGGTAATCCATAGAATCTTCATGAAACTGATGATAAAGGGTGTAAATTCACCTTCAGCGGACTCATACCTATAACCATATAACCATATAACAATTACAGCATGGAAACAGGCCATCTCGAACCCTTCTAGTACGTGCCGAACATGTATTCTCCCCTAGTCCCATATACCTGCGCTCGGACCATAACCCTCCATTCCTTTCCCGTCCATATAACTATTCAATATATTTTTAAATGATAAAAACGAACCTGCCTCCACCACCTTCACTGGAAGCTCATTCCACACAGCCACCACTCTCTGAGTAAAGAAGTTCCCCCTCATGTTACCCCTAAACTTCTGTCCCTTAATTCTCAAGACATGTCCCCTTGTTTGAATCTTCCCTACTCTCAGTGGGAAAAGCTTATCCACGTCAACTCTGTCTATCCCTCTCATCATTTTAAAAGACCTCTATCAAGTCCCCCCTTAACCTTCTGCGCTCCAAAGAATAAAGCCCTAACTTGTTCAACCTTTCTCTGTAACTTAGTTGCTGAAACCCAGGCAACATTCTAGTAAATCTCCTCTGTACTCTCTCTATTTTGTTGACATCCTTCCTATAATTAGGCGACCAAAATTGTACACCATACTCCAGAATTGGCCTCACCAATGCCTTGTACAATTTTAACATTACATCCCAACTTCTATACACAATGCTCTGATTTATAAACGCCAGCACACCAAAAGCTTTCTTTACCACCCTATCTACATGAGATTCCACTTTCAGGGAACTGTGCACAGTTATTCCCAGATCCCTCTGTTCACCTGCATTCTTCAATTCCCTACCATTTACCATGTACGTCCTATTTTTATTTGTCCTGCCAAGATGTAGCACCTCACACTTATAAAACTCCATCTGCCATCTTTCAGCCCACTCTTCCAACTGGCATAAATCTCTCTGTAGACTTTGAAAATCAATTTCATTATCCACAACCCCACCTATCTTAGTATCATCTGCATACTTACTAATCCAATTTACCACACCATCATCCAGATCATTGATGTACATGACAAACAACAGTGGACCCAACACAGATCCCTGTGGCACCCCACTAGTCACTGGCCTCCAACCTGACAAACAACCATCCACCATTACTCTCTGGCATCTCCCATTCAGCCACTGTTGAATCCATCTTGCTACTCCACCATTAATACCCAACAATTGAACCTTCTTAACCAACCTTCCATGTGGAACCTTGTCAAAGGCCTTACTGAAGTCCATATATACAACATCCACTGCTTTACCCTCATCAATTTCCCGAGTAACCTCTTCAAAAAATTCAAGAAGATTAGTCAAACACGACCTTCCAGGCACAAATCCATGTTGACTGTTCCTAATCAGACCCTGTTTACCCAATGCTTATATATATTATCTCTAAGTATCCTTTCCATTAATTTGCCCACCACTGACGTCAAACTAACAGGTCTATAATTGCTAGGTTTACTCTTAGACCCCTTTTTGGACAATGGAACAACATGCGCAGTACGCCAATCCTCCGGCACTATTCACGTTTCTAATGACATTTGAAATACTTCTGTCATAGCCCCTGCTATTTCTACACTAACTTCCCTCAATGTCCTAGGGAATATCCTGTCCGGATCTGGAGACTTATCCACTTTTATATTTCTCAAAAGTGTCAGTACTTCCTCTTCTTTGAATCTCATAGTTTCCATAGCTACTCTACTTGTTTCCCTTACCTCACATAATTCAATATCCTTCTCCTTGGTGAATACCGAAGAAAATAAATTGTTCAATATCTCCCCCATCTCTTTTGGCTCTGCAGATAGCTGTCCACTCTGACTCTCTAATGGACCAATTTTATCCTTCGTTATCCTTTTGCTATTAATATAGCTGTAGAAACCCTTTGGATTTACTTTCACCTTACTCGCCAAAGCAACCTCATATCTTCTTTTAGCTTTTCTAATTTCTTTCTTAAGATTCTTTTTACATTCTTTATACTCCTCAAGCACCTCATTTACTCCATGCTGCCTATAATTATTGTAGCTCTCTCTCTTTTTCCGAACCAAGTGTCCAATTTCCCTTGAAAACCATGGCTCTTTCCAATTTTTACTATTTCCTTCAACCGAACAGGGACATAAAGATTCTGTACTCTTAAAATTTCCCTTTAAATGTCTTCCATTTCTCTTCCATATCTTTCCCATAAAACAAACTGTCCCAATTTACTTCTTTTAAATCCTTTTGCATCTCCTAAAAGTTAGCCTTTCTCCAATCAAAAATCTCAACCCTAGGTCCAGTTCTGACCCTCTCCATAATTATATTGAAACTAATGGTATTGTGATCACTGGTCCCGAACTGTTCCCCAACGCATACCTCTGCCACCTGACCCATCTCATTTCCTAACAGGAGGTCCAGCACCGCCCCTTCTCTAGTAGGTACTTCTATGTATTGCTGCAAAAAACTATCCTGCACACATTTTACAAACTCCAACCCATACAGCCCATTTACAGAATGTGTTTCCCAGTCTATGTGTGGAAAATTGAAATCTCCCACAATCACTACCTTGTGCTTACTACTAATATCTGCAATCTCCTTACATATTTGCTCTTCCAATTCTCGCTCCCCATTTGGCGGTCTATAATACACCCCTATAAGTGTTGCTACCCCTTTCCCATTTCTCAGTTCCACCCAAATAACCTCCCTAGACGAGCCCTCTAATCTATCCTGCCAAAGCACTGCTGTAATATCTTCCCTGATAAACAATGCAACACCTCCACCTCTTGCCCCTCCAATTCTATCACACCTGAAGCAACGAAATCCTGGAATATTTAGTTTCCAATCACAGCCCTCCTGCAACCATGTTTCACTGATCGCCACAACATCATACTTCCAGGTGTCAATCCAGGCTCTAAGTTCATCCACCTTTCTTACAATGCTTCTAGCATTAAAATATACACATTTAAGAAACCCACCCTCTCTTATTCTCTGTTTATTGTCTTTTTCTTCTCTCACCTCTACATTTTGGGTCAGAGTGCTACCATTCTCTGCCTCCTGCCTCACACATTGACTGCTAGCTTTCCCAATTTGAGTCCCTCCCCCCAACCATACTAGTTTAAAGTCTCCCCAGTAGCCTTTGCAAATCTCCCTGCCAGGATATTGGTCCCCCTCGAGTTCAAGTGCAACCCGTCCTTTCTGTACAGGTCGCACCTTCCCCAAAAGAGGTCCCAATGATCCAGAAACTTGAATCCATACCCACTGCACCAGTCCCTCATCCACTCATTTATCCTCCACCTCGCTCCATTCCTACTCTCACTGTCGCGTGGCACAGGCAGTAATCCTGAGATTGTTACCTTTGCAGTCCTTCTCCTTAACTCTCTACCTAACTCCCTAAATTCTTCTTTCAGGACCTCTTCTCTTTTTTTACCTATGTCGTTGGTACCTATATGTACCACAACCTCAGGCTCCTCTCCCTCCCATTTCAGGATTTCTTGGACACGTTCAGACACATCCCTGACCCTGGCACCAGGGAGGCAAACTACCATCCGGGTCTCCTGTCTGCGTCCACAGAATCGCCTGTCCGACCCCCTGACTATAGAGTCCCCTATTACAATTGCCCTCCTCTTCTTTTCCTTACCCTTCTGAGCAACAGGACCGGTCTTTGTGCCAGAGGCCCGGCCGCTGTCGCTGCCCCCAGGTAGGCTGTCTCCCCCACCCTTACTCAAACATGAGTACTTATTTTCAAGGTGTACAGCCACCGGGGTACTCACCAGTCCCTGCCTCTGCCCATTGCCCTTCCTAACTGTGACCCAGTTTTCTGTCTCCCGTGGTCTTGGAGTGACCACCTCCCTGTAACTCCTTTCTATGACCTCCTCGCTCTCCCTGAGCAGACAGAGGTCATCGAGTTGCTGTTCCAGGTTCCTAACACGGTCCCTTAGGAGCCCCATCTCGACGCACCTGGCGCAGATGTGGACGTCTGGAGGGCACTCCGACTCCATGACCTCCCACATCTGACATCCAGAACAGTAAACTGCCCTGGCCCTCATTCTCCCCCTTATCCAAATACAATAAAGCCTTACCCGGGATACAAGCCAATCAGCTGCTTCCTCTGGTCCTCTTCCACCAATCAGAGGCTTCCACCAGACTCCTTCTCTGGAAGTGAGATGGAACGTTGCAGATTTGGGTAACTCACAGCTCCAGATAAGTCCTCCTCTCACCAACGGCTCCCCGGGCCTCTGTAGAAGCAAGCCCCGCGCTGTTTTTATACTCACAGCTCCAGGTAAGTCCTCCTCTCACCAACGGCTCCCCGGGCCTCTGTAGAAGCAAGCCCCGCGCTGTTTTTATACTCACAGCTCCAGGTTAGTCCTCCTCTCACCAACGGCTCCCCAGGCCTCTTCCTTACCTAACACTAAGGAAGACGATAGACACAAAATGCTGGGGTAACTCAGCGGGACAGACAGCATCTCTGGAGAGAAGGAATGGGTGACGCTTTGGGTCAAGACCCTACTTCAGACTGGCCCCAACCTGAAACACCACCTATCCATGTTCTCCAGAGATGCTGCTTGACCTGCTGAGTTAGTCCAGTGCTTTGTGTTCTTTTGTTGTATAAACCAGCATCTGTAGATCCTTTGCTCTCGTTTTTACTGATTAAAAATCTGGAAATTGATTTACATGAGCCACCTTCATTGGAGACCGTGAGTGAGGAGATGGCTGCATGAGAATAATGAAAGTTACCGGCTTGATGATGGTCTCAACCCAAAACTTCACCTTTTCCTTCTCTCCAGAGATGCTGCCTGTCTTGCTGAGTTACTCCAGCATTTTGTGTCTATCTTTGGTTTAAACCAGCATCTGCAGTTCCTTCCTGCACACACCAAGGTAGATGATTGTGATTACAGAGGTAAATCATTTGATAGGAGCCGCTACCAGTCACATCTTCCCATCCGCAACCCTTTCCACCTTCCATGGAGACTGTTTCCCCTAGAACTCCTCACTTCACTCATACCTTCCCACCCAAACCTCCCCCTCCTCAGGTACTTTCACATGCAATTGCAGGAGATGTAACACCTGTCCCTATACCTCAGTTCCATACAGGGTCCCTTTCAGGTGGAAAGGTTCATGTGCACCTTGTCTAACCTCATCTACTGCATCCAGGGTTGCTGATGTAGTCTCCTGTAAACCAGTGAGACCAAGCATACTCAGCGACTGTTTCACCAAACATGCGCTCAGTCTGCGAAGGCTTGCTGGATCTTCCAGTTTGCTAACCATTTTAACTCCTCTGCTCATCAACATACTGACTTTTCTGTTCTGGGTCTCCTCCAAGCCAGATTGAGGCACCATGCAAACTGTAGGAACATCACCTCAGTTTCCACTTTGGTAGCTTACAACCCAATGGTATGAACGTTGTATTTCCCAATCTTAGGTATTTGTTTTACTGCCTGACCCCATGAGCTACTCCAGCACTTCATGTCTTTTTAAAAAATCTTGTTAGATTCAGGAGTTACTTCTCCAGAAGTGTTTCATTGATGAAATAGATCAGAGGTGAGTCTGTTTACTGATGATTTCAAGATTCAGTAATTTGCAGACAGTATCCCCACTCATAGAGTTAACTTTCTTAACCTTTACACCACATATTTCAGCCACCGACCAGTTGGGAAGGAACAGCGATAATGAACATAGTTTACCATTCAATGGCATTAAATCCTAATTCATTGATGAATTCCTGTTAATCTGCGAACTTCACTCACCAAAAATACTCAACAGGGGTGATTCCATTAATACTGTGGCTACTCGCCCAAGTCAGAACTTAGGCATTGTGCAGCAAATGAATTATCTGCTGATCGATCAAATACTTGCATCACTTATATCTTGAATTTGATGTGCAACTGTTCACTTGTCAAAATGGGTGCAAGTCCTGAAATGCTGAAGGAATTCATAAAATAAAATTTGATTGGCATTTCACATTCTGGACTAAGAATTGACCTTCCAGTCACCACAAATATATCATAGTAGTAATGTACACAAATTCTAGATACCTTGCAACAGTATAACCATATAACCATATAACCATACTAGACCAAGGGGGGGGGGGGGGGGGGGGGGAGGGGGGGGGAGAAGGGGAAGAGGGGAGGGGGGGGGGGAGGGAGGGTGGGGAGGAGGAGAGGGGGGGGGAGGGAGGGTGGGGAGGAGGGAGGAGGGGGGGGGGAGGAGAGGGGGGGAGGAGGAGGGGGGATTGGAGGAGGGGGGGGAGGAGAGGGGGGGAGGAGGAGAGGGGGGGGGAGGAGGGAGGGGGGGGAGGAGGAGAGGGGGGGAGGAGAGGGGGGGGAGAGGAGGGGGGGGAGGGAGGGGGGGGAGGGAGGGGGGGATTGGAGAGAGGGGGGAGGAGGAGAGGGGGGGGAGAGGAGAGGGGGAGAGGAGGGGGGGGAGGGAGGGGGGGGGGGGGGGGGAGGGGGGGGGGGGGAGAG
This sequence comes from Leucoraja erinaceus, assembly GCF_028641065.1. Classification (NCBI taxonomy): domain Eukaryota; kingdom Metazoa; phylum Chordata; class Chondrichthyes; order Rajiformes; family Rajidae; genus Leucoraja; species Leucoraja erinaceus. The sequence goes on along the minus strand of NC_073380.1, from coordinate 26,446,748 downwards.
GGAGGATGGAGTGGAAGGATAGAGGGGAGAAGAGGAGGGTCAGGAAGGGATGAGGGGAGGGGACAATCTGAGGAGGAGGAGGGGGAGGAGGAGGAGGAGGAAAGGAGTGCAGCAGCGTGAAAAGCAGGTGGGGAGTGTGAGAGGAGAGGATAGGGAGGGGGAAGAGAGGAGAGGAGAGGGGGGGGGGGGGGGGAGTGAGTGCCTTTTTTACTTCAACCCAAACCCAAACAACCATTTGCAGGCAGTGAATTTTTACCTCTAACCATATTTTCATTTTCAAACCAAATTTAGTGTACTCACAGTGCTGTAGACATTTGTCAGTGTCATTCAAAGCTCTGATTGAGGCACACCACTTGCAGAGACTGATTGAGGCACACCACTTGCAGAGACTGATTGAGGCACTCCACTTCCTGGTTTTATAGTCCCTCCTCCTCCCTCCAGCAGGGGCAGCAGAGAGAATGGGGAATGTTGTAAAAACATTAATATCTCTGTCAATTTTCATCGACAGAAATAATCCTCGGCACACATGCGGCGGAGGGGGGCTCTGAGCGAGGTGGCCAAAAATGATGGCCATAGGTGGCGGCGTACTCTCGGAAACCGCAGCACAGAAAGCCAAAACCGGTCAAGAACAGAGTTTCAGTAATATATAGATAACAGTATACAAAATTGTCTTCAATAATACTTCCAAGTCAAACCAAGTCAAGAGTCAAGAGAGTTTATTGTAATGCGTCCCAGATAGGACAATGAAATTCTTGCTTGCTGTAGCACAACAGAATATTGTAGGCATAAATACAGATCAGATCAGTGTGTCCATATACCATAGAATATACAGTATATATACATACATAAATAAACAGATAAAGTGCAATAGGCTGTTATAGTTCAGAGTTTGTTTGAAGTTGTGTTGAATAGTTTGATGGCTGTGGGAAAGAAGCTGTTCCTGAACCTGGATGTTGCAGATTTCAGGCTCCTGTACCTTCTACCTGATGGCAGCAGAGCGATGAGTGTGTAGCCAGGATGGTGTGGGTCCTTCATGATGCTGGCAGCCTTTTTGAGTCAGCCAGTAAAACATTTGTCATTGGCTTGCAGGAATAAAATCACACTGAAGTCACGATACGAGTGAATTAGTGCATGACATTGAGCATAGGTCTCAGGATGTGGTGAGAGCAGAAATAAGGGACACACTAAACCTTTCTGATCATGGATGAGTCCTAGGTTGAAATCCAAGTGGTAGAAGCCAGAATTACAAATATTTGTTAAGGAGAGGGATGTGGCTCTGGGAATATACTTTAGCAAAAAGATAGGAAACTGGAATGGCGGCACAGTGGTGTAGCGGCAGAGTTGCAGCCTTACAGTGCCAGAGACCCGGTTTGATCATAACTATGGGTGCTGTCTGCACATAGTTTGTATGTTCTCCCTGTGACTGCATCGGTTTTCTCAGGGTGCTCCGATTGAAGGTTGATTGGCATCAGTGAAAATTGTATATTGTCCCTAGTGTGTAGGATTGTATTAGTGTATGGGGTGATTGTTGGTTGGCATGGACTCGGTCAGCCGAAGGGCTTGTTTCCGCACTGTATCTTTAAACAAAAGTCTAGAAGAAAGCATTGAAGATCACACACAAAAGACGGAGGAACAGATCATTGTTTAAGTTCTGATAAAAGGACATTGATCTGAATTGTTCATTTTATTTCTCATCTTCACAGATGCTATAATTATGTTCCTAGAGCTAACCCCCCTTAGTCTAGTTCAGTAAAACACTGAGTCAAGCACCGGACCACTAAACTTTATTTTTTGAAACAATAACAAACTCCCTATACAATACCTAACCACCACAAGTCTGATCCTTGTATCTGCTTGTCCAAGCCCTTCAGCCTCGTGCAAGCAGATACCTCCAAAAGATTAAGCAGTCCCAAGCGCCCCTCCAGAAGATCAACAACGATTCTAGTGGGGATCACTTTTTATAGGTCATCGGACCCTGTGGGGGCAGAACTACATAAGTGTGGCATCCTCTACAAGCCAATCACACATATCAATCACCGTATGCAGTAATTGACAGTCCCCCAACCCAATTACAAGGTACCCCATTGCAATGTTTCTATAGAAGCTTCTGGAAGGAAGCCAGTTGACCAAGTAATGCAACATTTCCCCAGGTACTATAAACAATTCAAACAAGTCTTCGCACTTCAGCCAATCATCAAACAGCAGCACAAACACCTTGCAATGTTATTAACAGCATTTACAATCCCTTTGCAACTGACCAATCTTGATTATGCATCTGCAATACCTCTGAGCTTTTCTGCCTAGTCCTCATACATTTTAACAATGGGGAGGACATCTGGACCTCACATTATCTGATATTTCATTCTAGGACCTAGACTTTCTGGCAGCAGCTTGCAGCTTGCTGCTTTCCACTGAAAAAGACCAAGCAGGCCTTGAAAATCCTCCACTTTATAATAGCTCTATTTTGGCCAATATTAACATTGCCACCCAATCTGCTGTACAGCATTTTCTGTTTTATTTGATGTTTAAAGATCCCTGATTATTTTTTTGAGCCATCCACTGAGACCATGGTGATATAACCACGAAAAAATGAATCTTATCCTTGAAGTTTTTAATTGTCTCAATTTATCCACTGTGTAGCACAAAGAAAACAGGTAAGGTGATATCAATATTCTACAATGGTATTCTACAATTCAGAATTCAGGGAGGTTAAAGAGAATTAAACAATCGGACATGAAAGCCTTTGTATTATCCGTAGTTGCATCATATCCTTGCATCAATGAAAAACATCACTCTTTAAGAGTGACTTAAAACATCACTCTGTTTTTTACCATTTCAAGGGGCAGTCCCACTTGGGCGACCTAATACATGTGTTCTGGCGAGTTTTCCCTCGACTCATACTCGCAGCATGGTCGACACAAGTTCGTAGGAGGTCTTTGTAACTTTCCATCATGATCGAGATTCGTCCCCGTGTACTCAAGGCCTCAGCTAGGTCGCAGCATATTTTTCAACATGTTGAAAAATGCCCGCAACTAAAAAAAGGTCGCCATGGAAAAAATCTACTTTTTTACTCGTAAGTTTAGTCATAGTAGGTCGTAGTAGGTTGGCATGCTAGTCGTAGGTAATCGAGGGTAGTCGAAGTAGTCAAAGGTAGTCGAAGGTAGTCGTGGATAGTCTTCATCATAGATGAAGGGAGGTTGAAGGGAGGTCGAAGGAGATCGAAGGAGGTCGTCTTCACCCTCCCTATTCGGTGTCCAATTATCCCGAAGTTAGTCGTAGCTAGTCGTAGCTAGTTGAAGCTAGTCTTCAACATAGTCGAAGGAGGTCGAAGGAGGTCTTCTACATAGTCGAAGGAGGTCTTCAACGTGATAATTTTTCAAACTCTCCTAAATTCTTCTAAACTCGCCCAAGTGGGACAGCCCCTTAACCCTTTAAACTCATTTTAACATTAATAAAACTATCGCAAAAAAGAATGATGTGGTCAGCAAAACAGAGCATTCATTTTGATGCTGATTTTCTAAACATTGCATTAAAGCTGGCCGCACCAAGGAAAATTTGGTCATGCCCCCTTGGCTAATAGAAACATAGAAACATAGAAATTAGGTGCAGGAGGAGGCCATTCGATGTAAAAATCCTTCGAGCCTGCACCGCCATTCAATATGATCATGGCTGATCATCCAACTCAGTATCCCGTACCTGCCTTCTCTCCATACCCCCTGATCCCCTTAGCCACAAGGGGCCACATCTAACTCCCTCTTAAATATAGCCAATGAACTGGCCTCAAACTACCCTCTGTGGCAGAGAGTTCCAGAGATTCACCACTCTCTGTGTGAAAAAAGTTCTTCTCATCTCGGTTTTAAAGGATTTCCCCTTTATCCTTAAGCTGTGACCCCTTGTCCTGGACTTCCCTAACATCGGGAGCAATCTTCCTGCATCTAGCCTGTCCAACCCCTTAAGAATTTTGTAAGTTTCTATAAGATCCCCTCTCAATCTCCTAAATTCTAGAGAGTATAAACCAAGTCTATCCAGTCTTTCTTCATAAGACAGTCCTGACATCCCAGGAATCAGTCTGGTGAACCGTCTCTGCACTCCCTCTATGGCAATAATGTCCTTCCTCAGATTTGGAGGCCAAAACTGTACGCAATACTCCAGGTGTGGTCTCACCAAGACCCTGTACAACTGCAGTAGAACCTCTCTGCTCCTATACTCAAATCCTTTTGCAATGAAAGCTAACATACCATTCGCTTTCTTTACTGTCTGCTGCACCTGCATGCCTACCTTCAATGACTGGTGTACCATGACACCCAGGTCTCGCTGCATCTCCCCCTTTCCCAATCGGCTACCATTTAGATAATAGATAATAATTAACCACCATTGTGTGTTACTGCTCATTTGGGGCATTTGAAGCGATGTAAAAATCGTTTGTGTGTTGGGGCATTATTAAGAGGTTATTTGAATTTAAGATTTTAAGAAAATACCAAGTAAATGATTTGTCCAGACCAAACACATTTGAAAATAACCTTGTATATCACCTTATTGTATATCATTTCTAGAAGTTAGTTAACACAACAAAAATCAATGTGCATATTGATTGTGATAAACTATACTTCAAACTTTAAACTCAAGTTTGAGCAGTGCCACTAAATTTAGTTATTTTTCTAGACCATTTGTTTTTAAAAATGGCCACTCTTAAATATAGTAAGTAATTTTTAAAAACAAATGCCCAAAGCTTTGAGGACAACGTGCAGATGCTGTGTTTTCTGGCACATGCTTCCTTTTTCCTAATTGGTGGATTACTGTTGGAGAAGTCTAGTGGTTGAATACACTACTTTGTGGCATACTGATGGAGGAGCATAGTGGAATAGTAGTAAATGGCAGATGGTTGACAATGTAAGAGATATTACCCATTGCAGTCAACCACTGGCTGCAGGCGGTGGAGAGAATGAGTGTCTGTTGTGGCAAATTAAGTCACATTTGAGAAGACATATTTGTCTGTCAGGCAATCTTACAAATGTAAGTTTATTTACAGGTACAAATCACAACTAAAACACTGTTCTAAAGAGACGTCAATCTAAAATATAGAAAATACGTATAAGGATGAAGCTAAAATGTCTTTACTTTCACTACAAAGTGCTCAAATCCCTGCAGTGCCCAGTGGACCCGGAAATCAGCCAAGGTGCCCATGGGCACCATGAGTTATTCCCCAAGGACACCTACGCATGGACGTTTACATTTTTTTTAAAAATATGTTTCTATAAGATATCCCTTCATCCTTCAAAACTCCAGTGAATACAAGCCTAGTCTTTTCAATATTTCCTCATATGACATTCCCGCCATCCCAGGGGTCAATCTCGTGAACCTACGCTGCTCTGCCTCAATCACAAGAATGTGCTTCCTCAAATTAGGAGACCAAACCTGTACACAATACTCCAAATGTGGTCTTACCAGAGCACTATACAACTGCAGAAGAACCTCTTTACTCCTATACTGAAATCCTCTGCCTGAAAGAGGGCCCGGCAGCCAGTTGGAGTCCTCAGCTACCTGCTGCCATGACCCACAAATGACTAACCACAGGTGATGCAATGGTAATGGCTCGTTTTCACGGGGCGACTTGACGCAAGATGTAGCCAGAGTGGAGTGGTCGTGGTCTAGCACGATATCACACGATATAACGGGGGTAGAGTAAAGAGTTCCCACGGTACTCGGCAATTCTGTCATTTGTGCGAGTGACTTGTCCGTCTCCCGATCTTTCCCGAATGAACATCGTGGACTGTAGTGTAGTTAATCACGTGGCACAAATGATGTTACTTTGTTGTCACACGCTATATTGGTTTTTTTCACCCGAGCTCTTTAATGAGCTGAAGAATAATCTGTGTTTTTTTAGACAAATGTTGTTTGGTGTGATGCACCTTCTCTCAATATGTGCAAGAAGTTGTCTTTTTATTTTGTCAAATATGAATAAAGACTGTGTCTCACATTGACCGTGATGATTGTGTTACTTTATGATCTACTGAGGTGAAACTTTCAGTCTGAAGAAGGCTCTCGACCCGAAACGCCACCCGTTCCTTCTCTCCAGAGATGCTGCATGTCCCGCTGAGTTGATCCAAGCAACTGGTGTCTATCTTCAAAGGACTGACCAGGACTGACCAGGACTGCCTCTCTCTCTCTCTCTCTCTCTCTCTCTCTCTCTCCCTCCCTCTCTCTCACACAGGCATGAATGGATGAACTCCGTGGGCCAGGCAGCATCTACGGAGTTAAATGGACAGGCGACCCATTCTTCAGGCTGCCTTATGTCTCTCCCCCCCCCCCCCCCTCACCCCAACTCCCACCCACACATGCGAATGCTGGAGAAACTCAGCGGGTGCAGCGGGGCCGAAACGTTGTCTATTTCCTTCGTTCCATAGATGCTGCTGCACCCGCTGAGTTTCTGCAGCATTCGCGTGTGTGGGTGGGAGTGGGGGGGGGGGGGGGGGGGGGGGGGGAGGGGGGGGAGAAGAGGAGGGGGGGGGGGGAGGGGGGAGAGAGCGGGGAGAAATATGTGAGAGATGGGGAGAGATTGCGCGGAGAGAGATCGAGAAGGGGAGAGAGAGAGAGGGAGAGAGAGAGAGAGAGGCAGCTCTGCTCAGTCCTTTGAAGATAGACACCAGTTGCTTGGGGCAACTCAGCGGGAGAGGCAGCATCTCTGGAGAGAAGGAACGGGTGGCGTTTCGGGTCGAGACCCTTCTTCACACTCTCCCTCCCTCACTCTCACACAGGCATGAATGGAGGGACTCCGCGGGCCAGGCAGCATTTACGTTCCTTCTCTCCAGAGATGCTGCCTGTCCCGCTGAGTTGCTCCAAGCAACTGGTGTCTATCTTCAAAGGACTGACCAGGACTGCCTCTCTCTCTGTCCATTTCCCTCCGTAAATGCTGCCTGGCCCGCGGAGTTCCTCCAGTCATGCCTGTGTGAGAGGGAGGGAGGGAGAGAGAGAGAGAGAGAGACGCACACACAAGGTGGATGCGAAATCTCACCTGCCTGTTTCAGTGACAGAAACCCACCGCCAGTAAATGAAGACACCCCCATCTGTCTCCCCCTCCTCTCCCTCGACTCCCCCACCTTTCCCTCCCAACTCCAGTCCCGTCCCGACCCCCTGGGAAACTGAAGGTTTCCCGCTGTAATTAAAGAGTTCCCACGGTAGACTGTAAAACTGGGACCTTGGTTCTGGACTCCCCCAACATCGGGAACATTCTTCCTCCATCTAGCCTGTACAATCCTGTAGATACGATTAGACAGGTATCTAGTTATTTAATTCAATTAATGATTTATATCGCCCAGCCTCTCATCTTTCAATCGGGTTCGGCCAGGAAGGAACTGCAGATGCTGGATTAAATCGAAGATAGACACAACATGTAGCTCAGCGGGACAAACAGCATATCAGAAGGGTCTCGACCCGAAATGTCAC